>NW_028274818.1:96489893-96799666 GCF_037043125.1 Eumetopias jubatus
CACAATCCATTTGTAAATGAAATACTGTCTTTATATTCTCTCCCTGCATTGCACCTTGAGAATAGTAAGTGCTCGGTAATAATTTGTTGTCAGATGATTTAAACCTCCTTTACGATTTTGGCACCGTAACTGCCTGCAGAGCTCAGTCCTTGCAGAGTGCATTTTGTAAAACAAATGTCTTAGCCTGACCTCACTCCCTTTCTTTGCACAAAGGTAAAGAATATTGCCAGTTATTCACATAGTGGTCCCCAGCTTGCTTAATAACTGATCATTAAAGAGCAGAAAAATCCTGAATAATGTGAATGAAATTTTATGTTAGATCAGAAGAGGGTTCTGGAGTTTAATGACATACAAAAGAATATGTGACTTGATCTTCAGGTCATTCAGCATAGATTGGTTGGGGGTACAGAGAAGAACACGGGCAGCCCTTCCCTCTATAAGCTCAGTATTTAGAAAGAATTATACCAGTTATCTGGTAAAAGCTATGTACAGGATTATGATGAGATTGGGATTAGATTGAAGAGGAGTTCCTGAACAGAGATCAAAGACATGGTGGAAAATTTAGCCAGGTAAAAACTGGTCGCTGAGTGGGACAGTTTAGTAGGAAGGGCTCGTGCCATGCTGAGAAGCTTGGGCTGTTTTTTTTTTTGTGGGAAGAGTTATTCAAACATTTTTAGGATAGAGTGTCATGTTTTGGGTATATTGTGCAAAAAGTCATGAAGACAACATTTCTCATCAGACTATAGAAGACAAAAACAATATCAGGAGTCTTTTGACACCCAGTCAGTTTAATTAAAATTAAAAACAGACTGACAAAATACTGCTCTTCCTACAGACCTTGAATAGCCTCAGGTAAACTGTCCAAGCAGCCAGTGAAAGACCTTATGGCCTCCATGTCCTAGAACAGAGCGATCCATCTGAAAGGCACCAATGTAATGGTGTGGGTTATGCTGTTCACTACAAACCCAGAGATGCAGTTTGTCTGTTCTTCAGGAACTTTCTTTGGGTCTGCTTGTCATTCCGCAACCTATAGATTCTGAAGTGAGTGCTTTTCAGTTGCCACATTGTACCCATCTGTTTTCTTGAGTCCATTCTTTTTTCAAAATCGTGAGGGGAAAACTTGGTGGTGGTGATAGAGGGGGTGGGGGCAGGGTGGTGGTAGGATGAGAAGGTAGCAGATAGCTGTGATACAGAAAATGAAGCCTTTTTAGACAATTTAGGTAGTGTGATCAGGAACAAAGTCAGGGCAAGTCATCGGTTAGGATGTGTAGGAGTGTAGGATGGAGTGAAGTAGCCAGAGAAGAGAAGGGAGCCCCAGAGGAGGGGGCATTAGGAGCCTGACTGAGGGAGGGCTCGGGCTTCCCAAAGGTGACTCTCCGTAGACTAATTCACTGAGACCGATTTCTGCCCATAGCACTTCTGTCACAGAGAACACTGGGGCTCTGTGGTTGGCCCAGAAAGTTGCTCACACTGCCTACCCCAGAGGATTTGGTCTGGCTAAAATGAGAACTTCTATGTAAAAGAATTTGGCTAAGCATGAAGCATTATGTGAACGAATGGGAAAGTGTCACATGAAGGCATAATAATACAGCTGTGGCATTCGTTCTCTCATTGCCTTTCCAAAGCAAGTCTGTGCTTAAGGTCTCATGATTTATTATTGCTGAATAGGAAATACTAAAATATTTTCCAAAGCCCTTGTCATAAATGTAAGTTCTCATCTCAAACGTCTGTTTCAAGGAACTTTTTAAATATGAACAGTAAATTCCTTTGTATTAGCTGCTGTGTACATGCTTGTTCATATAATTCACATATCATAAACAGCATTTAAATTGAAATAAAGTTCATTTTTATGACTAATTTGACCTACCAGTAAATCATTTTTGTGTTTTGTATACATTTGGGGGAAATTTAGCACAATTTTTCAGCCATACCTAAAGATTTTTAAAACTGTTATATTATTTGCTTTTTTAAATTCACCTAATTCTCAAGCTCAGTTTAATGAATTCTGTAAATCATCGGGCTGATAGAGAAGATGCTCTTGTTTATTACAACTAAGCTGGGTCACTTCTAATTTATGTTCAGCAAAGGTCATCTTGGTTTAGCATACCAGTAATCTTTTTGAACAGCCATCTGGAGCTGAGCATTTTGCAGAGCTCATCTGAGTCTTCGGCCAACTCCCAGCTCCACCATCTGCAGGGTCACGGTCACTCTACAGTGCTCATCTGTGGGTTTTTCATAAAGTGGCACCCTACCCCCTCCAATCTGTGTGTGTGTGTGTGTGTGTGTGTGTGTGTGCGCGCGTGTGCGTGCGCGCGCACTTGCGTGCATATGCGTCCACATCCATGTATGTGTGAGAGAGAGTGTGAGTGGATGTCTTAATATTTCAGTTATTCCCTCCTTAGTAGTAGCATATCTAGAATATTCAAAACACTTGTCAAGAAAGTTTGATCCTTGAGTATTTAAAGAGCCTACAAAGTTAAGATATTCCTTATTATTGGTAAATGCATCATTATGTAACTTACCAAAAAGAGAACTTAATTATGAAACTTTGGGGTCCTATATGCCTGAGCCGTCAGGGAGAGTTCAAAAGACTTAGAAGCTTCAAGACTTGGAAGTTTCAGGAGACACATGCTTATACATGTAAGTGTGTGAGAGGGATGTATTTATAGCCACAAATGTATTTCCTGTTTGGCGTGAATCTGTGTTTATACGTATCCATTTAGAAAATGCATTACCAAGTGATCTCCTTAAAGAATAATTTCAAAGGGATTCCTAGCTGGCCCTTTACAGGAAAACCTTACCCATCTTATCAAACCTCAGCTGTACTGGAAAATGGGAGCTCATTTATTTTCCCAGTGAATAAGTTGTTCACTGAATTTTTGTGGGTGTCAACCATGCCTCCATTATTGGTCCAGGAGATTATAATTCCTTGAGAATTAATCTATTATAGTGCACAAAGGAATCTGAATGAAAAGATATGTTATTGGTTCAAATACAGTGCTCTGCCCTAGCATAGATTGTGACCGCATGAAGCAAGGGTACCTGAGCACTGCAGTCGCAGGGTGGGGATGGCATCGGCCTGGGAGCTCCTGCCTACTTGTGTGAGCTCCTAAGCAGATTTTATCATCTCTAATGCACTGTTACTTTCTTCACCTTTGCATTGGATTGGATTGGATTGGATTGGATTGGGTGGGTTGGGGTTGGGTAGATTGTCTCTAGAAGCCTTTCTGGCTTTGACACTCTTGTTGGATGACATTTAAATAGGTCTGTAATTATCTCTAACTGTTGTAATGCTTCCCCAGGGTGTCACCTACTGTGGGGAGAGTTCAGCAAGCAGTCTCACCATGGCCAATGTGCCTTGGCACGAGGAGGTGATACACTTTGTCTGTGACTTGGTGGATCTGATCCCCGACTATGAAATTGCTTGTGAACATGAACATTCCAACTGCCTCCTGATAGCTCACAAAAGGGTAAGAAGAACTCAACTATGCATTCTTCTATCTGCTCCTTCTCCTCTTTAGTTTCTCCTCCCTTTATTTTCTGCCTTTCCTGAAACAGACTTAAGGAAGCCCTCCGTGGGTGTGTGTAGGTAATGATGTGGAGAACAAAGGCCAAAGAAATACAGAAAAAAATTAAACTTCCTTACAACTTACAGTCCATTGACAAGTACTTGGGACAGGCAGGGTGACCTTCCTCCAGGAACTCAACTGCCTCAGTGTTAATACTTTGCTAAAGGCAAAAGGCAGCCTTAGCTTGACATTAGCCCGACCGCCAGGATCCTGTAAGTCTTCTTTAACATCAAAAATCCCAGGGCGCCTGGGTGGCTCAGTCGTTAGGTGTCTGCCTTCGGCTCAGGTCATGATCCCAGGGTCCTGGGATTGAGCCCCACGTCGGGCTCCCTGCTCAGTGGGAAGCCTGCCTCTCCTTCTCCCACTCCCCCTGCTCGTGTTCCCTCTCTCACTGTCAAATAAGTAAATAAGATCTTTTTTAAAAAAGAAAAAACATAGAAAATCCCTTTGGGAACTTCCTTTTTCTCTCTCCCTCCACCCCAAGATACAAGTTAGTAATCATCCTCCAAACATATGGCTCCCTGATACACAGCTGAAGGGTCTCATGACTAGGGTTTTACTAGACAGTAGTAAATGACATTATCCTAACAGCAGCTAGCCCCTCAAGGTCCTGGAAACCTTGTTTCCAAGTTCCTTAGAGACTTATGCTGTCCCTAACCTCCTCCCAACTTGAAAATACAGAGTCAGTCACTCCTCACAACCCCAGTGTAGCTCTCTTTGCCCACAGGTCCTGTCCCTGTGGTTTAATAAAACCACCCTTTTTGCACCAAAGACACCTTGAGAATCGTTTCTTGCTCTTGGCTCCTGGACCCCAGCATTTCACATCAGATAGGATGACTGTTGTTGAGACTAGATGAAAGCTACTAGACTAAAGTAGCCACAAAGCAAATCTAGGCTACTAGATGCTTTCATCTAGTAGTCCGACAAACCTGTTTGTCTGGTTTTCTGTTCAAGTTCTCCATTAACAAATACTTTGACAAATAAGTGAAATTTAATGTGATAAATGTAATAACAGGCAGAGCTACCAGGTACAAGCCAGCATGAGGAGAGAGTCTGAGATTGACCCTCATTATCTAATGTTTGTTGAGCACCCAAGTTGTGTCGGGCACTATGCTGGGTACTAAGAATACAAAGAGGAGTTAAGCAAATAATCCCTGCCTTCAAGAATGGTCTAACAGAAAAAAAGGGCAACTATCAAAACAAATGCGCCCAAAGTTTTATCAGAGCAATGATGGAAGATTAGAGTAGAGCCCAGAGGGGTGTACTTAGGATGATATGGTACCATCAGGAGAGGCTTCACAGAGGAGTTGCTGTTTGACAGGATGTCCGGTGGCAGCCCAGCTAGGAAGGACACTAAAGCAGAAAACCGTACAAGGAAAGGTCCTTGGAGAAGTGCGGAGTTCTAGCCTGTTGGGAGAACGACAAGGAGTTCGGTATGGCTGGCGGTCAAAAGAATGGTTGAAGGGAAAGGAAGGGGGGTGATGGTCAGTGGCAGGAGCCCTGATGGTATTAAATGGCGTCCTAGTTGTGCCTTTTCCTGTACAGCATGGGCAGGCACTGAAGGGTTTTAAGTAGGGGAGTGACACACGCAGATTTGAGGTTCAGAAGAGTTTCTCTAGCAACATTACAGGGGATGAACTGCAAGACTAAAAGACAGAGAAACCAGTTAAAAACTGTTGTAATAGTCCAACAGTCCGAGGGTGAAGTGATGAGGGTCTGAAACAAAGGGCGCGAAGGGAGAGAGAGCAGAGTGCTAGACTTGGTCAGATATTCAATGCAGGCTATTCTCCTTCCTCCTAGGTGAGTCGTGGGCTGGTGTCACGTCAGTACTGCCAAGTAGATGTCGAAGTTCAGGCTCTCCCCTCAGCAACCTCTGATACCACTCTGACTAGGGAGGAAGGACCACCTTCCTGCTGCTCCCCAGTGACAGTATGGGATGATGTGGGGGTCTCGTTGCCCTTAGGCAGTGGTGGAGGTCTTGGCTCTCTGCTAAGCTTCCTCTGTCCCCACTGCAGCGCGGGTGGGGAGAGGCACCTTGCTAGGGCCAGGTGGAGGTCAACGCTCCTGAGACCACAGAGGGGGGTTGGGATGGCCCGGTCCTCTGCTCCACCTTCTCTGAGAGCTCCCCAGCAGTGAGGAGGGAGGGTACAGGTCAATATGGCTGGGCAAATGTGAGAGTCTAGGATCCCCACTAGGTGCTGACTGACCTGGGATGAGAATCGGGCATTTTTCTCATGGCCTAGGTTGGTTGTTGCTGAAAGGTTTTCTGTCCTGCTAGCTAGGTTGCCCTTTTCCTGGTCCTTTGGCTAAGAAAAGCTGGTTTTTCATGGGGCTCTAAGATCTTTTTTTTACTGTTTGTGCCCTTTGGTATTTCTGGATTGCAGGCTTCAGCCAGGCTTCTGGGCTCCAGCACCCAGTGCAGGATATAAGAGACAAAAATAAAACCCAGGGAATGCACCACTGTTGTTCCTCAGGTCTCGAGATCCCTAGCCAGTCTGCCTTCTTAAATCTACCTTTAAAGTCTTATATTTGTTTTATATATCATATACAGGGATTTTAGCTGTATAGTGGAGAAATAGGAAGAAGTGCATAGCCTCCATCTTGTCCAGAAACAGAAGTCTATGACCACAGTGTTGACATTTATGGTTTTTGGTTTGGTATCTCCTCAGTGAACCTTAATGCCAGTCCACTTGGTACACTGTTGATTAGTAGATTATTTAGCAGATTATTTCCATGTAAATTGATTTTCTGTATTTATGTTAGAAGTGTCACCCAGTATGGTTACAAGGCTGCCCCTGCAATGTTACTGGAAAGATTTTCCTGTAACTTACATGAAAACATCCTTGCCTGATCCTAATCAGAGCCTTTCAGATCCCATTTAATAAGTAGGCCAGCAGTTTACCGATGGATGCCTTTTTGTTCTGTTTTGTTTTGTTTTGTTTTGTTTCGATGGATGCCTTTTTAAGGTTACAAAAAAACAGAGCTATAACCAAAAACCAAACAAAGGAAAGAAATAGAAGAACACAAAACAAAACCTAAAGACTGGAAGAATCCATAAAACAAATCATTTAGTTCATAAATAACAGAGTAGGTATTGACTGTTTAACGACCTCATTGTTTATACTGCCAATTCCAAGCTTATTGTTTCTCTGCCATATTTTTGAAACAGGACATTTCACAATGAACGTAAAAGAAAAACATAGATATTTTATTTGATTCTTAATGGCTTTCACAATCGGGGCCTTTTCGGCCTTCTTCCAGGCCCCCTCTCTGGGCCTTTACAAAGTACCGCCATGTTGCTTTTTTCCTCCTCCTTTGCGCAAGATAACCTCTTCTGCCAGAAATGTACTCACCACCCTGCCACCCCTCTATTCATCTGCTGAATTTCTGCTCCTTAAAACTGTAAAACAAATCTTCTTGGGGGCTACTTTTCTCAGATCTATATGTGCATAGATAAGGCTGCCTTCTTTAAGGAGCTTTGGGTTGTTCCTGGAAGACAAGAATGTCATCCCCAGCACTTGCTAGAGTCCCGGGGACACAGTGGATTCTCCGAGTTTGTTTAGTGAACTGACAGCCTCTTCATGGTCCCTCCTTTCCTTCTTCACTGTCTTGCCTTCAGAAAGCAGAGACATTGTTCCATCGTACTTGCTAATTTTGATATGTATTTCCCTTCTTCCTTATTTGTTCATTCATTCATTCATTCATTCAATTATTCAATAAATATTTATTCTACTGAGTTTGTTATTTTATAGGTCATCAGTGACCCGCTAGTTGTTAAATACAGTTGTTTTCCTATTCACCATTTCCTCTCTCTTTTCCTGCAGCAGGAATCTGATGCCGATCCATGCTTTTTGAAAGTCTCCCCTGTCTACTGTACTGTACTTTTCGGATTCTAGTAAAGTTGGCTAGCAGAAATAATAACATTGCCATAAAGTGCAGCACTGAATATCCTTCCATTGTGGTCTTTCCTTCTTTATCCATTTCAAAAATTTTAAATTCTCTGATCTAGGATACCATGTAGCCCAAAGTGTAAGGTGAATTCTTTAAAAGAAAAAAAAATTCTAGAGATTTCAAGCGTTGGTTGAATATTTACGTTTAGATGACCTCTAAAGATTCTGCATTAAATTAGTAAGATTTTCACAACATGGAATAGCCCCTGGAGAATCCATTATAATCTGTATTACCCTGTCCATTCCCAGAATACTCCGTGGTCATTTTTTGCATCATTTACAGTGATCTTGTTATTGCCATATGTTATATCACATGCAAAGCATTTCTTAATCGTTAGTGGCATATTTTTTTAATGGATGATTTTTTTTTACAACAGTGTTGTCATTTAGAGGTGGTGTTTAGACTCTAGAAAAGGAGTTTCTGCTCTGGATAAGACGCAGTTTCTTTAGTGGGTGGGAGTGGGGCGTTCAATGAGCTTCTTCGACTTTGGACAAAAGAAAGATGAAACAGACTCGAGGTAAGTAAGTCAGCGTGTTTTAGTTCCAGGGTTGAGCTGGAGGGACGAAGAGGCAAGTACAGATGCCCGCAGGAGACTGTCTCCGGGGGAGGGAGGGCCGGCCTGTGTGCTCTGGACGGGGGGCCGGCGTAAGGAGATACCGTCACTCTTCTGCTCCTGTGTTTTCCATTAGCAGCTCAGATGTAACCTTCGACCTGTCAGTCCGCAGGCTCATAAGACCATGATGAATACAATGTACTTAGAGAATTTTAGTTTAGAAACACTGAAGTCCTTCCTCTCTGCATGTTGGTGATATCCTATTCAAGTGGATCACTGCCAGTGGAAACCAAGTAGTGGGTGATACGTACGGCTTGCACATCCACAAAGCATTGTTTTCAAACTTAATTGCTTACTTAAAAAAATAAGTTTTATGTCTTAGTACATACAGTTTGGGATTTATAGAAAAATTGAGAAGATAGTACAAAGAATTTCTCTATACTCTAGATCTGCCTTGTTATTAACATCTTACATTGGTGTAGTACCTGTGTTACAGCTAATGAACCAGTATTGCTGCGTTTTTAGCCAAAGCCCATAGTTTAGATTTTCTTAGGTTTTACCTAATGTCCTTTTTCTGTTCTGTTCCATCCAGGAGGACACATTATATTTAATTGTCATGTCCTTTAGGCGCCTCTTGGCTACGGCAGTTTTTTAGACTTTCCTTGTTTTTGATAACTTTGACAGCTTTGAGGAGTACTCATGGAGTATTTTATAGCCTGCACCACTACTGAAATGTATCCAGTGTTTTTCTCCTAAGACTTGGGTTGTGGGTTTTTAGGAGGAAGACCACAGAGGTAAAGTGCCATTTTCATCATATTGTATCAGGGATGCATACTGCCAACATGATTTACAACTAGTGATGTTGACCTTGGTCAGCAAATTGAGGTAGTGTTTCTCAGGTGTCTCCACTGTAAAATTACTCTTCCCCTCCCCTTTCTGTACATTTATTCTTTGGAAAGATGTCACTGTCTCCAGCCCGTTTGTAAGGAGTGAGAGTTATGTTCCACATCCTTGAGGGTGAAATATATACATCAATAGGTTTATCTCTTTTCCCCAGTTCTTAATTTATTCAGTCATTTTTTATAACAGTATGGACTTATGGTATTTATTTTATACTTTGGGTTATAACCCAATTCTACTTTATTTCTTTCCTTGCTCAAATTATTCTAGCTCTGGGCACTAGGATCTCTTCTGGTTGGCTCTTGTGCTCCTTTGACATCAGTGTTCAGGACTTTATTTGTTTTTGTTTTTGAGCACTTCTTTACTTTCTGACTCTACAAGATGCTCCAGGCTCATCTTATATATTTTCTGCTCCAGTCCTAGAATCAGTTATTTCTATCAGGAGCCCTGGTTCCTTTATTGAAGAATGGTGTTAGAAACCAAGATCTGGGTGAAGGTGTGCTTGTTGCTGCTAGGGTGTTGTTTCTTCTTTTATGCCCTCTAAAAGGTATATGATAGAGCAAAGAAACTGTGTGTATATTCTAGCCTTTGTATATACACATGGCTGTAAATATTTCTACATGCATCCATTTGCATCTGTATTAAGCTAAACATTACTAATGTCTCAAACTCTAATCCATTGCCAACATGACTCACTCTAGCCTCCTCTTCCTGCTGATTTGTAAATTCCCCCTCTAACAGTGAGAAACCTAGCTCCTTTATATCAGCCATCTATTTACTTCATCGTTCAGTTCCAATATACAAGTATAGCAGTATCAGAACTTTTAACCCTAGTTAAAAGTTTAACCTCTTTTGCTTGTGTGTAGGTCCTTTCGCCTTTAGTAGTCTTAGAAGCTCCACTCATTTCCAGAATTACTTAGCTCAGCACCTTTTCCTCTTCCTCCCCTTGAGTGAAGTTATTTCATACATTCATAACATAGTTAGATTCTCACACAGTCTGCCCCTCTTCCTGGGATCCCCTGACCTCCTAAATGATTTTTTTTAATTTTCATATTTTAAAGTTCAGTATTTGGACTATAAAGTTGAATAGGTTTTGAAAAGTACATAATGTCGTGAAAAGATGAGTGAACATCTTTTCATATGCTTATTTGCCGCCTGTACATTTTCGGCGGTGAGGTGTCTGTTCAGATCTTTTGCTTCCTTTTTATTTGGGTTTGTTATTTTCTCATTGTTGAGTTTTAAGACTTCTTTATATATTTTGGATACATGCCATATATCAGATGTGTTTTGCAAATATTTTCTTCCAGTCTGTGATTTGACTTTTCATTCTCTTTTTTTTTTTTTTTAAAGATTTTATTTATTTATTCATGAGAGACAGAGAGAGAGAAGCAGAGGGAGAAGCAGGCTCCCCACTGAGCAGGGAGACCGATGTGGGACTCGATCCCAGGACTCTGGGATCATGACCTGAGCCGAAGGCAGATGCTTAACCATCTGAGCCACCCAGGCGCCCTGACTTTTCATTCTCTTAACTACCTTTCTCAGAGCAAACGTTTTTAATAAAATCTGGCTTATCAACTTTTTCTTTCATGGATGGTGCCAGGTTTCTAAACTCAAGGTCACCTAGATTTTATCCTATGTTACCTTCTAGAAGTTTTGTAGTTTTATGTGCTTAGGTCTAAGATCTGTCTTGAAAGCTGTAAGATTTATATTGAGATTTTATGAGGTTTGTTTTGTTTTGTTTTTGCACGTGGATGTCAAGTTGTTGAAGTACCATTTGTTGGAAAGACTGTTCTTACTCTATTACATTGCCTGTGCTCCATTTTCAAAGATCAGTAGACTGTATTGTGTGGGTCTCTTTCTGGCCTTTGTATTGTTCCGTTGATCTATGTGTCTGTTCTTTCACCAACACTATACAATCTTGACTTTTGTTAGTTTTATTGCAAGTCTTGAAATTGGGTGGTATCAGTTCTCCAACTTGTTCATCTTCTTGGCTGTTGGGTTGGCTATTCTAGGTTGTTTGCCTTTTCATCTAGACTTTAGAATCAGTTTGTTAATACCTATAATAACTAGCTTGCTAGGATTTTGTTTGGGATTGAGTTGAATCTACAGATCAAGCTAGGAAAAACTGACATCTTAACAATATTCAGTCTTCTAATCCATGAACATGAAATACCTCTTATTTAGATCTTCCAAACTTTTTTCACTTTTTTTCCTGCATATAGATCCTGTACATGTTTTGTTAGATTTACACATAAGTGTTTCATTTTTTTGATGTTAATGTAAGTGGTACTGTGTTTTTAATTTCAAATTCCAGTTGTTCATTGCTGGTATATGAGAAAGCAGTTAGCTAATATTTCTCAAAATACTACCTCACATTTTGCACCCATGCTGTAATCACTTACTAGCTCCAGAGGGTATTTTGTTATTGTTGGTTCTTTGGATTTTTCTACATCAATTAATCGTGTTATCTATGCCTCTCTTCCCAATCTGTGTATCTTTTATTTCCATTTCCTGTCTTATTGTGTTAGCTAGGACTTCAAGTATGATGTTGATTAGAAATGGTAAAAGGGGGCACTCTTGCTTTGATTCTGATTTTGTGGGAAAGCAACTGGTTTGTCACCATTAAGTATGATGTTCACTGTAGGGTTTTGGTAGATGTGTATCAGGTTGAGGACATTTCCCTCTATTTCTAGTTTGCTGAGAGTTTTTAATCATAAATCCATTTGGATTTTTGTTATATACTTTTTCTGCAGTTGTTGATATGATCATATTTTTCTTCTTTAGCCTATTGATATGATGTGTTACACTAATGGACTTTCAGATGTTGAACCAGCCTTGCCGTACCTGGAATAAATCCCACTTGGTCATGGTGTTTAATTTTTTTAGTACATTGTTGGATTTGACTTGCTAATATTTTGTTGATTTTTACATGTATGTTCATGATAGTTACTGTTTTGTAGTGTTCCTTTCTTGTAATGTCTTTATCTTGTTTTGGTATTAGGGCAATGCTGCTCTCATAGACTGAGTTAAGAAGTGTTTTCTCTGCTTCTGTTTTCTGGAATAGTGAGAATTGGTATTATTTCTTTCTTAAATATTTGGTAGAATTCACCAGTGAACCTGTCTGGAACAGGATGTTGTCAAGCTGCTTCTCGCACCCACCTGTCTCTCAGCCTTTCTGACCAGCTCCTTCCTATTTTCTTTTTCTCCCTCTTTTTCTCTTGGCTACTTTTGGTTCTTCATTTCTCATATCACCTGGTATGGCTGCTGTAGCCCCAACTTAACTCAAGCATCCATCACTTGGTCTAATCTCAAGTGCCAAATTCTCAAGACAAGATACATCTAGATACAAGATCATATCATCTGCAAACAGAACTATTTTTACTTCTTCCTTCCTTATTTGGATGCCTTTTACTTCTTTTTCTTGCCTAGTTGTTCTGGCTAGAACCTCCAGTAGTATGATAAATAGAAGTGATAAAAGCAGGCATCCTTCTCTTGTTAACTGATCTAAGAGGAAAAGCTTTCAGTCTTTCACCATTGAGTATAATGTTTACAGTCGGTTTTTATATATGGTTTTTATTATGTCAAGGTATTTTCCTTCTATCCCTAGTTTGTTGAGTATTTTTATCATGAAAGGATGTTAAAATTTGTTGAATGCTTTTTCTGCATCAATTGAGATAGTCATGTGGTTTCTTTTTTCCTCTTCATTCTGTTAATATAATACATTGATTTTCCTATGTTGATCCGTCTTTGCATTCCAGTAGAAAATCTCACATGGTTTGGTATATAATCCTTTTAGTATGCTTCTGAATTTGCTTTGAATATTATATTGTTGAGGATTTTTGCATCAGTGTTCATAAGGGTTATTGGCATGTCTTTTTTTTTTTTTTTTTTGTAGTATCTTTGTCTGGCTTTAGTAGGCAAGCCTCATAAGGCTGAGTTAGGAAGTATTCCCTCCTCTTCAGTTTTTGGAAAAGTTTGAGAAAGACTGGTATTAGTTCTTCTTTTAAAGTTTAATAGAATATAGCAGTGAAGCCATCAAGTCCAGAGTTTTTTTTTTAATTGGGAGATTTTTAGTTACTGATTCAATCTCCTTACCAATTATCGGTCTATTCGTATTTTCTGTATCTGTGTGATTTAGTCTTGGTAGGTTTTGTGTTTCTAGGAATTTGTCCTTTTCATCTAGATTGTCCAATTTGTTGGTGTACATTTATAATAATCTTGTATAATCCTTTTTATATCTGTAGAATCAGTAATAATGTCCCAACTTTCATTTCTGATTTTAGTTATTTGAGTCTTTTCTTTTTTTCTCAGTCAGAACAGAGGTTTGTCAATTTTGTTAATCTCTTTGAAGAACCAGCTTTTGATTTCAGTGCTTTTTTCCTCTTTTTCTGTTCTCTATTTGATCTCTGCACTAACCATAATTATTTCCATTCTTCTGCTAGCTTTTGGTTTAGTTTTTTTTTTCTCTCTCATTCCTTAAGTTGTAGGGTTAGGTTGTTGATTTGAGATCTTACTTTTTTTTTTTTTTTGGAGATCTTACTTTTTAAAGTAAACATTTATAGCGGTAAATTTCCTTCTTTGTACTGCTTTTGCTATGTCCCATAAGTTTTGGTATGTTGTATTTTCCTTTTCACTTAGTCTCTTAAGTATTTGCTAATTTCTCTTACAATTTCTTCTTTGATCCACTGGTTGTTTAGGAATGTGTTGTTTAATCACCACAAATTTGTGCATTTTCCAGTTTTCCTTCTGTTACTGATATTTAACTTTATCTCATTATGGTTAGAGGGATACTTTATATGATGTTTATCTCTTAAAATCTATTTAGATTTAATTTGTGGCCTAAGATGGTCTGTCCTGGAAAATGTCCCATTAAAACTTGAGAAGAATGTGTATTTTGTATTATTGGGCAGACTGTTATTTATTGTGTTGTTCAAGTCCTTTGTCTCCATACTGCTGTCTGGTTGTTTTATCCATTATTGGGATGGGGATACTGAACTCTCCAGTTACTGTTGTAGAGCTGTCTATTCTTCCCTTCAGTTCAGCCAATACCTGCTTCATATATTTTGATGATCTGGTACTACATATGTAAATGTTTATAATTATGGTATCTTGCTGTATTGAACCTTTAATTAATATAAATTGTCCTTCTTTCTGTCTTACAATCTTTTTAATTTGAAGCCTATTTTGTGTGATATTACTATACCACTCCTGCTCTCTTTTGGCTACTGTTTGCATGGAATATCTTTTTCCCTCCTTTCATTTTCAACCTGCATATGTTTTTGGATATAAAGGAAGGCTCTTATAGATAACATACTGTTGGAGTGTGTGTGTGTGTGTGTGTGTGTTTAATCCATTCTGGCAATCTCTGATTTTTTTTTGAGTGGAGAGTTTAATCCATTTACATTTAAAGTAATAACTGATAAAAAAAAGGGGGGAAGGACTTCTGTCATTTTGCTGACAAAGAAGCCTTATAGCTTCTTTGTCAACCCCTCTTAGCATTTTGCAGATATTATTCTGTTGTCTTTCAGCATAATGTTCTAGAATCTTTCATCATTGATGAGCTGTCTGGTGTTATTATTCCTTAGTTTGGTGTCTGCTGATAAACTCAACAATCAATAACTTTTATTAAGTTCATTTTGATAATGCTGTGCGTGCATTAATTCATTTAATTCTTAGAAAAATCCTATGAGTCATTAATACTACTTTTCTTCATATTCTAAGGGAGATATCTCAGGCTAAGAGAGCATAAGCACAATTAGAATTCAATCCCAGATATTTCAGAATACAAATGACATGGTGACCGTGACATCATACTGTCTCTCAAGTGCTACAGAGCAGTCAGACAAGATAGGGAAATGGAGGTAAGTGTCCAATGAGAACAGCGCAGATCCCCACCCCCTCACCAAGAAGCAGTTTCATGGATCTCCTTCAAGGTCAACTCTGAGAAAGTTTTTGCCACATTTAAGACCTTGTACATAATTCAGTGTTGATCACAGACTCCTCTCTCTTGGACATATAAATTTCCAGTCTGTAAAGGGAGAGAAGGAAGAGCTGTCCCTTCCTTGAGCCCTTCTTTCTTGGAGTAGGAAGGGAATTGTGTGTCTCCATTTAGGTCTTACGCAGTGGTCTCCCAACGAAAGCTACTGACAGGATATTTTGCCTTCTGTGATATGTGTGGAACTCATGCTTATCAGAGGCCTGGTTGCTTCCAGTAATTACTTTCAGAGAAAATTGGCATTTTGGTGACATTGCGGAGAGGACTTAGCTCTACTCCAACAAAATTGTAGATGAAGATTGCAATTCCAGAAATTGAGTTTCCAGATTTAAAAACTTTTTAATTGCACTTGGATATATCTAGAATTCAAATGCATTGTTGTAGTTTTGCTTCTCAAAGTGGTTCCTCAGAAAAAAGGAGGCAACTCTACTCAGCGCTCCCCTGTTGCGGGCAGGCAGGTACACTTGGGAAATCTGTGTGATCTTTGCCTCCTCTTACCCAAAGAACAAACAACACAGCTGTAGCTAAGGTACTCAAGAATGAAATTCATAAATCTGGGAAGTTCAAGTACTACCATAGCACTCTTTTTTTGTGTTCCAAAATCACTTCTCCCTCACACTACCCTGGGATTTCCTCTACTCCGTCCCAGTTCACATGTTCTTCTGAGTTATGAGGAGGCCTGGCAGCCCCTCTTCCGTCCTCTAACCAGTACTTTCCCAGGGGTTTGGTAAGTATTACTGTATGTCTAAACTTAGGAAATAACCAACACTAAGATCATAACTTCTTGAGAGTGTGAAAATTCAAATGAAATGTATGAGTCTTTTTTGGTTAGTGTTCTTTTTTATTTTTGTATTACTCTACTTGGTCCATTGTGTGTGGACTTTGAGTTTTGGTTGTAATTTTACCCAAAGAAAGGGCTGATCTTGGCCCTCAGCTTCTAGGAGGTGATTTCCAAGCTCTTGGAATGTCCTGCCTGTGAAGAGTATCCTCATTTATCTGGGGGACTTGGACCACACCTGATAGTCTAAGCCTGTTGATTTAGGGTAAGGGCTTTAGACTACACAGTATTTGTTTGACCTTTGGAGGAGCTGGAAACTAAAGTCAGCCACGCTGCAATCAACTATGGCTAGGTGACCAATCCCAATTAAAACTCTGGACATTAATTGGGGTGCCTGGGTGGCTCGTTCGCTTAAGCATCCCATTCTTGATCTTGGCTCAGGTCATGATCTCAGGGTTGTGAGATCGAGCCCCACTTAGGGGTCCGTGCTGGGCTTGGAGCCTGCTTAAGATTCTCTCTCCCTCACCCTCTGCCCCTCCACCCTCCTCCGCTTTAAACAACAACAACAAACTCTGGACATCAAGGTTCAGGTGAGCTTCCTAGGTTGGCAGCACTCTGTGCCTATTCTTGCACATCACTGATGGCTGAGATTAGCTCTGATCACTATTCCAGTGAAGGAGGACAACTGGAAACTCCATGCATGGATCTCTCCTAGAGTCCGTCCCATATGGCTCTTCGCTTGGCTGATTTTAATCTGTGTCCTTATGCTGTAATAAGCCATACTGAGTCTAACAGCTTTCAGTGAATTCTGTGGGCCCTTCTAGTGAATTGTCAAACTGAAGATGGTCTTGGGAACCCCTGAATTTACAACTGGTGACAGAAGTGAGGGTGGTCTTGGGGACTCCTGAACTTTGAAGTGTTATATCTATTTTCAAATCCCAGACTCACCGTTTCTCATGTTTCTTATCTGAAAAGTAGTGGTGACTTTGTTTACAGGGTTATTGTGCTGGCTAAATTAAGTGACAAATGTGAGGCAACTGGAATAGTGCCTTGCCTGTAATAGGCCTTTAATAAGGAGTCTTCCCTAAAGGTGCTGATAATTTGACTTTTCTGTAAAGAATACTGCAGTATCATGTGGAGGAATATTTGCACAAACTCTCTCCAGTGGTGATACTAATCAACAGCTCTTGATTTGCTCTTTTTAGCTCATATGCAGGATTTCCTCCTTATTTTTAACTCTTGGATGTGTAGAACTATGATGGCTTTGAATGTTTAGAACTTGCCCTGTAGTTACACAGTATTTATAATTTAAGACCTGGAATAACTTCAGCACAGCATGGTTGAGGCATGAGATTGATAGGCCAAATGGTAAGAATTTTTGTTTGTGGCATTTTGAGTTTAAGTAGCTGTAGCTGGGGTTATTCCATATAGACTTCTCTGTATGGAAGATACTGTTGAAACTAATGGGAAGTCAGTTCTTCATCTACAAAAAAAAAGAAGAAATGTGCTCACCTAGACTGCCTATGCTATTAGGAACCAGTTAAGATAATGGGAGGAGTATCTCTCACTGTGGCGGTTTTATTTAATTATTATTTTGCCAGAAGGGACAAAAGCTGTGTAAATAAAACAGAACCAATCAGAGGCAGAGCAAGCTAACTGTAGAGGTCTGCATATAAATCTTCTATTTCCCCTGCATTTGCCTTGAAACAGACAGTCTCTGTTGTGCTGTACTTGGGTAGAGAAATAATAGCATGCTTCTCCTCAGTGTGCTCATTGTTTATACTTCATGTTGAGGAAGGTTGAAGGACGCTAAGAATTTGGAGCCTACAGATGATTTTCTGTAGCTTTTAGATCAGTTAAACAAAGGGAGTTAACTTAGAAATAGGATACTTAAATAAATCCAGGGGTGAAAAAAATCTCTTTCCACTCCAAAATGCCTGAAAGACACCACGGTTATTATTAGTTCTGTCATTTTTCTGGTTTGACAGCTCACAGTGTGTGATAATATAATGACCATAGGCTCTTGAACACCCACAAATTTGAATCTTGGCTCTTCCACTTACAGAGGATAGGACCTTTGGCATATTTGTTACTACTTAGCTGTTTTGGACTTTTGCCCTTGTTTTAAAGATGAGAATCCAACCACATGAGTTTTGTTACACAAGTGGGTTTGTACATGAGTGGGTTATACAAGCTAGAGAACCAAACATGGTGCCTAGTGCACAGTGGGATGCTTCATAAATGTTGGTCACCACCACTGTTGTGCAGGTCTTCCCCTTTCCTCCCCCCATGTTTGTTGGTTTGGGTTGTTGATAAGATGCTCTTCCCTTGCTTTGAGAGATTGGTCATTACTATTTTACATTTTGTTTTTTAGTTTTATAAAAATTCTACATAGACAATTTAAAAAGTCAAAGTTTATTACAAAAATCAGCAGTTCCCTGTGTTTTCCTCAAACATAGCTCCTTTTCCTCCTCTCAAGCAACAACCACTTTCAACTTTGGGGTGATTATTTTGGTATTTGTCTTTATATCTCTAAATTACATACTTAATATTGCTGCTTTTCATTGTTTTTTCTCATTGTCTCTTTATACTATGGAAGATGAGATGAGGCTCTCCCCTACCTTTGCTCATCACACCCTTTCCTGTTCTCCCACTTTTGCAATGTATGCATAGCATAGTTCTATGCATTATATGACCAAATGAACACTCTTCACTGTTAAGCAGTGCAGTCTCCTATGATTGCTGTTTGTTTCCAGCATACCTTTTGGTTTCCTTGGAGTTAATATTGATCTTATTTTTTCTTTGTCTAGATCTCTGCCACCTGTATCTCCTCTCAGACTTTCAGATGTGTTGGGTTCTTTATCATGTTCATCTGTTTATTTAAAAAAATTTTTTAAACTATTTTAATTCAAGTAATTAACATATATTATTGGTTTCAGAGGTACAGGTCTGTGATTCATCAGTCTTATATAATACCCAGTGCTCATTACATCATATGCCCTCCTTAACGCCCATCACCCAGTTACCCCATCCCTCCACCTCCCTCCCCTCCAACAATCCTCAGTTTGTTTCCTATGATTGAGTCTCTTATTGTTTGTCTCCTCTCTGGTTTCATCTTGTTTTTATTTTTTCCTCTCTTCCCCGATGATCCTCTGTTTTGTTTCTTAAATTCCACATCATTGAGATCATATGATAATTGTCTTTCTCTGATTGACTTATTTCACTTAGCATAATACCCTCTAGTTCTATCCACGTCATTGCAAATGGCAAGATTTCATTTTTTTGATGGCTGTGTAATATTCCATTGTATAAATATACCACATCTTCTTTATCCATTCATCTGTCGATGGACATCTGGGCTCTTTTTCGTAGTCTGGCTATTGTGGAAATTGCTGCTATAAACATTGGGGTGCAGGTGCCCCTTTGGATCACTACATTTGTATCTTTGGGGCAAATACCCAGCAGTACAATTGCTGGGTTATCCGGTAGCTCTATTTTCAACTTTTTGAGGAACCTCCATACTGTTTTCCAGAGTGGCTGCACCAATTTGCATTCCCACCCAAGAGTGTAAGAGGGTTCCCCTGTCTCCGCATCCCCGCCAACATCTGTCGTTTCCTGACTTGTTAATCTTAGCCATTCTGACTGGTGTGAGGTGGTATTGCATTGTGGTTTTGATTTGTATTTCCCTGATGCCGAGCGATGTCATGTTCATCTTTTTAAAGGAATCTCCCCAGAGGCACTTTCTGACCCACCTGCTTTGGACGCACAGCTGTCATACTGGGACTTCCTTGAGCTCTCTCTTGTGTGGGATGTCTTGTTTTGGGGATCCCTGAATCATTCAGATGAAACATCCTCCAGTAGAGTCCTGAGAAGGGTTATGTGGGAGGTCCAATTTATTGAGAACTTAAATGTCTAAAAATGTTTTTATTCTCCCTACACACTTGATTGATAGTTTTGCTGGGTATGGAATTCTAAGTTGCATACTTGCCCCTGTGCAGTTGGAGCCACTGTCTGAGCTTCCACTGTGGTTGTTGAGCACTGAAGGCATTCTGATCCTTAATCCTTTGTGTATGACCATTTTTCCCTTGTTAGGATTTCCTTTTGTCTCCACTGTTTGAAATTTCACTGAGATGTGCCTCAGGCAGTGTGTCTATTCTTATCCTTTGTGCACCCCTTTAATCTGGAAACTCATGCCCCTGACTTCATAAATTTTTTTTCCAGAATTATTTCACTGAGGATTTCCTCCTTCCTATTTTTTCTCCTTTCTTTCAAAAACGGTGTTATTTTAAAATTGGGTCTCTTGGGCTAGTCCTTTAGTTTTTTATTTCTTTCTTTAGTACCTTCTCTCCTGTTTAGGAAATTCTCTTGAATTTTTTTTCTTAACTTTCCTGTGAATCTTTCATCTTTGCTCCTGTAGTTTTAAAGTCTAAGGTTCTTTTCATTCCTTGAGTGTTTCTTTTTATAGGGTAACTTTTTTTATGGATACAGTATTGTCTCATTTCTCTGAGGATAGTTGTTTTAGTTTAGTTGTTTGGGGTTTCATTTTGTTTGCTGTTTTCTTGCCTACGCTCTGTTTACTCTGTTACTCTTTTCCTTTGGTTTACTTTTAGTTCTCGTGTTAGAAGTTTTCTTCACATGTTCACTAGTTGTCTGCTCATATTTAAGTGGGAAACTAAAAAACGTATTAAAGTCCTAAGTGTGTGGACTGGGCTTGACTTTATCTTAGAGAAATCTAGCTGAGTCATTTCCTTAGGAAAACCCAAATAGTACTTTTCAGTCAGTCCTCTTAGGCTGGCCAGAAGGGTCTCCTGTTTTTCCCCAGGCTGCATGACCATCAGAGGTGGGGAAGTGGGCAGGGATTAGGGCTGTTCTGAACTCTCATTTCTGTTTTCAGCTCTGCCTGCTACCCCCTATGGATTTTCCATGGATTTTCTCTCTTACTGTCTTGTGAGAATAAATCTGTCTTCTGCTGGGGAGGGTGGTGGGTAGGTTGGGCAGCTGCTCAGCTCTGTGTATTGCAGGGTGTGGAGGAACTTGGGATTCTAACAGTTTCTTACACAGAATATAAATCTATCTTTGGGGCTTTTTTGGGGGTGCAGGGAGTTGGTGCTTCTTCTACCCCTACTTCCGGAGGTGACTGGTACCACCAGTTTCCAGGCCTTTGGGGAATTCTGAGGCATAAATCGGGTCGAATCTTGGATTTTTCTACTCGTTAGCTTCAGATGCGGTTCTCTTGGGTCTGCTGAGCCAGTTATTGCTAAAAGTTTGATACTGTTTTCTCCTCTCCTGATCTCTTTGCTTTTACAGGTTTATATATCTTTTAGATATACCTTTAGTGTCACTCGAGTGGGATTTCAAGAAGTGAAGTACATGCATGTGTTTAATCTGTCATCTTTGACAGAATCTTTTTAAACATTAAAATAATAAAGAATCTACTTGTCATTATTCTGTTCAATGAAATTTTCCCTCTGTGAAAGAGAGAAAATAATGAGAACACGACCCTTGATACTGCTGTTTGTTCTGGACGATGGGAGCCCATAGCACTGGCCCATCTGCTGCACAAGGCCACAGATCCTTAGCAGCCTGGCTTTCTCAGCTAGGGCCATACTTTATTGCCCTTGTGGTGTGTTTTTGAAATCATCTGTGACCTTTTGAGTTTATTTATAATTCTGCATAGATTTGCCTCTTCCCTTACTGTTGGATTTGAGGAATTCTTGAAGCAGGGTGACCTCATGTCTCAGCATACTTAACCTCAAATTTTATGATTTGGGGTTTTATTCTTCTGTTTGTGCGTCTCTGTCTTTCAGCCATATTTTTCTGCCAGTCATATGAGATTTTGCCCTTTTAGCTTCTGCCTTTTGCCTGAAACAACTTGACTTTTTCTGAGTTATTATTTAGTATTATTCTCAGATTGTCTTGAGAGGGGGCATAAATGGATTCATTTTTGTCTTAGGAGTCTGATGGCATAGTGTTAACAAATTTAAGAGTTAACTTGTTCTAGACTGAATATTTATGTCCCTTCAGAATTCACATGTTGGAGACCTAAGCCCCCCAGGGGGTATGTATTCAAGACAAGGCCTCTAAGGATATAATTAAGGTTAAATGAAGGTCATAAAGATGGGGCCCTAATCTGATGGGATTGGTGTCCTCATAAGAAGAGACCCCCTCTCCCCCACTGTGAAGCCACAGTGAGAATGTGGCCATCTACCGGAAGCTTCATCTTCAACTTCTAGCCTCCAGAACTGCAGGAAAACTAGTATCTGCTGTTTAAGCCACCCAGTCTGTGGTATTTTGTTATGGTAGATACCAAACAGCTAATATACCTGCTTTTCTTAGACTTTAGCAATCAGAGTTGTCAGTTGTCAGATGTTAGCTTATAGTTGTCATATTCGTGCACCTGACTTCCTCCATTTTAAACCAGAGTTAGAATTCTGTAGTCGGAGGAAACCAGATCTTAATTGCATTAGGGGTTAGGGAACATAGCAGCCTATAGCAAGTGACTTTTTTTTTTTTTAATGAAATCATTGCCATAGTTTTGTGAAAGTTGTGTTTCCAGAGTGTGTTTGTGTGTGTGTGTGTGTGTGTGTGTGTATGTGTGTGTGTGTATGTGTATGTGTGTATACTAGATTGAGATACAAAATATATTTCTTATTGTAAGTTGTGGTGAAAAAATTTTAAGTCTTTTGCTCTAGTTTAAGCTAATCTTTTAGTCCCTGTTAGAATACCCATGGCAAGTGATGATTGGTTGAGTGTGAGGGAAAAGGTAGACCAGGACTGTGGACCCTGCGGAGTCAGACTTTGGAATCCAAAAAGGGACCTAGAGATCTAAAGTCCAAAGGGAGAGGCATAGGGAAGAGGAGAATTCAGTTATCTGTTTCACCCAGCAAGCAAAGCAGAGAGCCCTTAGGAGGACTTTTCTCGTAGCGCCAAGCCCCGGGAGGGGGTGGGAGTGATTTATCACATCTTTCTCTACACTCCAGGAGTGCCTTATGCATAACCTCACTCACTGCACATGCCACATTATATTATAATTATTTTTTTAAATATCTGTGACTGGGCCAAGTCCATAGTTGGCATTCCATAACTTTTAGAGGAGGGAGGAATAAAAGGTAGCCATCATTATTGGCCTCATGTTACTGTCATCCACGGTAATGACACGTTTACTCCTCCACCAGCTGGAGTGTTACCCGATTCCAGTAAGGTGTGAGTAGTGTGCCGCTCCATGAGTCCGCTCTGAAAACAGCACAGTCTCTTTTATGGAGCCAATAGCAGTGGAATCACATTCTCCCTCTCAAGATGTCGGTAGAACAGGTGGAAATTTCCTTCATCATGTGGTCTTTGAGCTTTGTTAAGAGGTAAGGAGAAGGAGGCTAGGCCCTTGTATGTCCTAAGCTCCAGCATAAATGATAAGTCAGATATATTCACAAAGCCAGCAGT
The DNA here is from genome assembly GCF_037043125.1 of Eumetopias jubatus. Classification (NCBI taxonomy): domain Eukaryota; kingdom Metazoa; phylum Chordata; class Mammalia; order Carnivora; family Otariidae; genus Eumetopias; species Eumetopias jubatus. The sequence goes on from NW_028274818.1 coordinate 96,513,077, forward strand.
ATTGATGTTGGGTAGACTGGGCTGGGGAGGTCACTCCAGAAGCAATTCTAATATGTCATGGGCCAAGTTCAGGGGAGTGAGGTCCTGTGGCAGGTGAACTCTCGTCGTCTAAAGGGATTCAGGAAGACTTCCCAGAGCGAAGGGCGTTTATGAAGGGACCTGAGGCATGAGTAGGTGTTAGTCAGACAGAGGGAGTAGAATAGGAATCACGTGAGAGGGCAGTTAGCTCATGAAGAGCCTCCAGATGGAGGCTTGATATTTGCACTGCAGGTTCTCAGGAATGGGGCTCTACTCTGTTGTAGAGTAGATTCTGTAGCTCAGAATCTCAGTCTGCAGAAGGTGGAAGCAGCCAAACCTGGCATCAGAAGACCCATCAGCAGGATGATGGTCGCTGAGTCCCAGAAATGAGGGCCTGTGTTAGGATCGTGTCGGGATGATAGAAATGCTGCTAACGAGGAGTGCATGGGGCCTGCCATTTTTTCGATGTGAGGGGCCCGGGAGGGGTGGGGGCACCTTTGACTCTGGAGTTCTGAGGCTCAGTACCCCGGGATGACTGATTGTTTTTATGGTAGTAGAGAACATTTGAGAGCAGTCTGTCTTGGGAGGGAAAATGATGGGGAGATGTGGATCTTGTATCTTAGATTAGAGTTTTCATAGAGGCCCTTGGGGCACCATTTCAAAGAATGGTCTTGTTAGAAGATAATTTCTCATGATTCATAGATAGACTAAACTTTTCCATTTATTTGGTACTTTTTTCGCACGAGAAACCTCTTAGCTGTTGGGTAAAAAATCAGATGTCATTGAAATTCAGCATATTTTAATATTCTGAATCCAGGAAGCTATACATTTTCAATATTTTTCTCAGCTAGAACATGAAATTGTTATTTCATTTGGTTCATAATCAGGATTTTTTTAGAAGACAGCAGCTTAACGGAACGGTTTTTCTGTTAATAAATCAGGTATCTACATATTATATATTTACACAAATGAGTTCCAAATAGATGCTTTGAGTCAAAAGCCTTTACTGTTCAATTAGTAATTCCTTCAGAGCTTCATCAGCTTATTTTCTGGTTTCTTCATTCCTGGTCATTAATCTACAATGACTTTTGAGAAGCAATTTTCTTAAAAGAGTACAAATTGGATTATTCCCCTTTAGTGAATTGAAATTCTTAACAAGGCTTTCCACTAATGAGATATTGTGTCCATGTTAGGTTAAACAGGCTAGTTTGAGCCATTTAGTTAGCATTTCAGAATTAGAAGTCATTGATTAAAGCTTCAGTAATAACTCAAGCACAGTTTAATAATAAAACAGATCCCACTCAGTGCTGCTAACACAACCAGGAAAACTCATACCAAATAAAAAGTGGCAACAACAGGAATTAGAATTACTCGTCCATTAACACATGATAATGCCAAAAAAAAAATTAACCTTCTTTCAGTGATACCGCTAAAGATAAACATGACTTCTTTATTCAGCGCTTGGCTCTTCCTCGTCCAGCATAGCAGCAGTCCCAGCAGTCTTGGGGGAAAAGAAACTCCCCTCTGACTGTCGTTCATTTGGCTTTGATATGGAACCATATCTGGAGCATGAAAGAATTTTCTTTAACTTGATAGGGAGAAAAGAAATCAGGCTTATTTTTGAATTTTTTAAAATATTTATTTGTGTTCCTTTTTTTTAATGGATGTTTTTACTTCTGACCTGACTACACTTTTTCTTTCCAGTTTAAGATTGATAGCGAGTGGTGGACATGGATCGATTATAACCGCTTCCAGGAGCTCGTGCAGGAATATGAAGACAGTGGCGGATCAGCAACTTTTAGCGCAAAGGATTATGTGGCGAAAACCCCTCACTGGGCATTATTTGGTGCCCGTGAAAGGGGCTTTGATCCCAAGGACACAAGACATCAGAGAAAGAACAAATCAAAGCATATTTCCGGATGTTGAGATTATCTGACCATAGGGTACTGAAGGACAAGAACTGATGGCCCCAGAAGTTCTCACTGCCTGCTGTGATTTTTCCAAGGACACATTACACGAGTTCTATTTCATGTAGAGGGGACGCAAGTCACGTCCCGGGGTTGCTTTCCAGAGCTCAGGCCCTCTCCCGATTTGACTTCTTAGAGGACCACCGTTCCAGGGGAAGGACATGGTCCTTAGAATGGAACCAGGGGCTTTGAATTTTAACTTGTGAGACTCGCTAGAATGTTGTTCCAGGGGGTGTTGTGAGGAATGAACTGGGTTCTTGGCCTTTGTGGATTGTTCCTCCCCAAGGTAAGTGTATCTGCTCCCTCCAGGACCTCCATCCCTTCTTTATATCTTAAGATAACACCTCCCGGGACTCATTCAAGTTGTTATAATTCTTGATTATTTTTAAATACTGCATAGATTACATTAAATTTTTGCTTAGCACCAGTCCTTTATGAAATTGAATTGGATCTACATGTCCTAGATCTCATTCCATTCTCCTAGAAATCGCCGTAGAAGGCCTGAGGGGGCGGTGTTTGCGTCGGAGCCCTCTTCCGTAGGAGGGATGCCCTGGGATGCCATGGGGTAGTCTCGCAGACAGACTCCGAGCCCCTGTACACCTTACCCACGGAGCAGCTCCCCATCTTCTGTTCCCTCTTGTAGCCTGGGCTACTTTACACAGTCTGATTTTAGGGTTCAAGTTTTTTCTCATTGAAAACATCGTTAAATACCTAATAGTTTTTAAAAATATCGTAGTTATTTTTAAAAAAAATTCCTTTATCCTAAAAATTTAATTAATAAAATCTTTTGTATAGACTAGAATTTTCTTTTGAGTGTTTATTTTAAAGATGCTTCTAGTCCCGTGGTTCGAAGCCCTATCAGAATCGACCTCTTCTTTATATATCAGCTATTTTGTAAACCCTCTATTTCCCGCTGAAGTGAAATTCCTAGATAATCTAGCCTGCCTACCCACTCAGTTGAAAACTAGGCTCTGTATTTATATCTAAGTGACATGGGATGGGATGGTGGCAAAGCATCATTGAAATCCTTTGTTCTTCTTGAACCCACCTCATCTTCAGGCTTATGTTTGGTCTCCTCCTGTTCTGGTGACTGAGACAGACGAGAGACAGCAGTGGTGCAGGGCAGTGAGGCAGCATCTCACTGAAACCCAGATGGGTTAGTATTCGCTGAACAGAAATGCAGAAACAACCTGACGTGGGATGAAGTGTTAAAAAGCAAGTGCTCGTGCTGAGGGGGGGCCGGAGGCAGAACATGCAGGGCTTTGGACCATCCTCAGCCTCTTTTTCAACCACAGTAAGGACTTCTGTGAACCCACTTTCCCTCTAAAACAAGGGGAATACAGGCAAAGTGACTAAAATCAATGAATTTTAGAATTTTGACATTTAACCGCATCTTCACAATGAATTGAGAATCATCTGTTAAGAGACAAATCAATAAAATTAACTGTTGACTTCCCATCAGAATCCATGGAGGCCAGGAGGCCGTGGGGCGGCGCCGCGCCTTCAGAGGGCGGAAAGAAAAGGCTTTCAAGCAGCGATCCTTTGCCTCAATCCTCCTTCAAAAATGCAGGGAGAAGTTAAGACATCTCCAGGTAAACAAAAAGTGAGAGAATTCACCTGCAAACCTGCCCCACAAGGAACACTGAAGGAAGTCCTCCGGGCTCTGATGAAAAGTACCCTGAGCACTAACTCAGAGCCACACGAAGAGGTAAAGAGCACTGGTAAAGGTAACTACATAGGTTTGATAGGAGACCGTTTAAATGTATTTTGGTAACTCCTGCTGTAAAGCAGTAATTACGGCACCGTGCCGCAGGACTTAAACAATGTGTAAAGATTTAATTTGTAGGACAGTAATAGCACAAAGGGGTGTGGAGGGAACGTAGGCATATACATTTTACATGGGTGAATTTTTTGATATATGAAATATATCTCGATAAAGGTGTAAAAAAAAAAAAAGCAAAACGCAAACCCTGAATATTTATTAAAACCCATATAGCACAAGAGAAGCCTCATAAATCAATGGGAATTTGGAAGAAAAAGTAATTTAGTTCTGGTCTTTATACTAAATACTAGGAAGAGTCAAATGAAAAAAAAAAAAAGCTCCCAAGAAACCTTAGGTGAAAAAGGCCTCTCTTGACCAGGGTTCCCAAACTTTCTCATGCAGGAGGGTCACCTGGAGGACTTGTTAAAACACAGATTCTGGGTCCCACCCCACAGTCTGGTAACTGCAGGTGTGCAGTGGAGGGCAGTATGTTTTCTGACACATTTGTGGTTATACATATGCTGAGAGAGAGCCCACACTTTCAGGACAACTTGTAGATACAAAAACAATGTAAGAACTCCTACAGTTTCGAAAAGTCAAAAACTTCACAGACTATGTTCAAGTATCTAGTAATATGAAACATCACATAAACTAAAAAGACAAATTGGGAAAAATAGTTTGCATGAAATAGGATAGACCAACCCTTAACTCTAAAATCTCATCGTTTCATTTTAAAAATGTTAATAAGACTTGCCTGGTTAAATAAGCAAGGGCTACAGAACATAAAGTTTCATTGATGAGGAAATAGAGTTAGCTGCAAATATGAACAGCTGTTCGCTCTCAGCAAAGAGATGCTAATTTTTTTTATCAAATTAGCAAAATGTCTACATCCTATTAAAGTAAAATACAGTTATTGCAAAGGAGTTCAGCAATATATCCCAAGAGCCTGTATTTTTGAAAAACTGATTTAAAGAGAAAAAGAGTTTTATGTTTAAAGGTATTTATTACAGCATTTTTTAGTAGCAAAACTCAGGAAACCTAAATGTAAAATATGCTAGGCATTTAATATTTCTTGAAAGAATGGCGAAGTTGTATTACACCATATTGTGTAGATAATTCATGCTTTCAACAAATGTTTATTAAACCCTGATTGTGTTCTAGTGGCCGAGGATTTCTTGGTAAGTTAAGGAAAAAGAGGGGAACATAATTCTTGCCATTATGATGCTGACATTCACCAAAGACAAAGATTCACACAATAAATGTTAGTCATCAAACACACTGTGGTAAGTGCTATGGAGAGGGACGGTCTCGATGTGAGTGTGTCAGTGGAGAGATTTCCTAGTCAGGGGAGATGTGCGCTGAGTGTGCTGGGACCTACAGGAGTCCAGATTCCAGAGGTGGCCTCAGGGAAGAGGGCTGCAGCTAGAGGACCGAACACGATCAAAGGCTTTGGGTCACAGAGGGTCGCCGCGCATCTGAGTAGCTGTAGGAAGGCCACAGTACCTGGAGGGTGCTGCAGAAGCGGTGGGAAAGGGCCAGGACACTCAGGGAAACATAATGGGTGATGACTCAGGGAGATGCAGGCCAGGCCAGGCCCTAAGAGCAATTACGCAAAGGAACACAATGATTAAATTTGCATTTTAATAAGCACTCTAGCCGTGGGATTGCAAAGTGGCTTGGAAAGGCCTACAGGGAGAGGAGTTGGTAGGTGATCCCTGGGTGGTGGCATTTGGGCAGTGTGCACCCCTCCATGCTGACCCCGGTAGTGGGGGTGGAGAGCAGTGGATAGATTGGAAGAAGACCTTGGCAGGTAACACGGATCTGGCCACAAATTGGTTAGTTTGGGGTGAGGGGGTGGGGAGGTGGGAAGAAATGTCCAGGATGACTCCTGATTTTCTGGTGTGCGGACAGGGTGGACGATGGTATCATTCTCCAGGCTGCTTCGTCCTGGTAGAGGGCCGAGGGGACATCCTGGGTCATTTGTGGACACGTGGGCTTGACTAACGTTAAAAAGAAAATCACAGGCCCAAAATGGCGTTACTTGGACTGGGCCAAGTCACCAAACCAGGGCTTAATCCTCAACCTAATCGCAGTTTCAACCAACCCCAGAAATGTGACGTGTTCTCCTCTCGATTGGGAAATTTCTGGTCGGCACCAGTGAGACCCTCCAGTCACAGGGCCTTCTCCATCCCCCAAAGGAAGATGAGGTAACCTGCATATAATAAGCTTCCCTGCACTTCCCCCTGAGGGAAGGTCAACTTGCCCGAAACAATTCTTTCTTTTCTTTTGCTTCTAACTTTCTTGCCCCACCCTCCTTCCTGTAAAAACCTTCCATTTTGTACAACTCCAAGTAGCTCCGTCTGTTTGCTAGATGGGCTGCTGCCCGATTCATGGAGCTTCTAACAACGCCAATCAGATCTTCAAGTTTACTCAGTTGAATTTTGTTTCTTAACACTTCCCAGGGGAAGGTGGAGGGAACGGTCAGGTATATGGGTCTTAGTAGCGGGGGGGGGGGGGGGGGTGGGTGGTAGGGAGGCGAAATGGGCAGATCATTGTCTTAAGTTCTACTCAAAGCCTCAAGGAGACCTGAGGTCACCTGAGGAGACAACATAATGAGAAGAGGAGAAGGCCTGCTCATGAAGGCCCAGCGGGGAGTGGCGGGGCCGAGAAGGAAAGGTCAGTTGACTGAGGGGGTCGGGACAAACCAGCCGGTGGAGGTACAGACACTCAGGGAGGAGGGTGGATCAAGACAAAACTGGTCAACCGTGGTGAGGCCAGTGGGCGGAGACCAAGGAGCATGACAGAAACGCCCTTTGGACGGGGGTCCTCCTCATCCTGATCAACACTCTTGAGTGGAGTGCTGGCCCCGAGTGGAAGGTTCGGAAGGACTTTTAACGACAAGAAGTTTATGATACAGGGCACCTGGGTGGCTCAGTCGGTTAAGTGACTGCCTTCCGCTCAGGTCATGATCCTGGAGTCCCGGGATCGAGTCCCACATCGGGCTCCCTGCTCAGCGGGGAGTCTGCTTCTCCCTCTGACCTTCTTCCCTCTCATGCTCTCTCTCTACCATTCTCTCTCTCTCTCTCTCAATAAATAAATAAAAATCTTTTTTTAAAAAAAGAAGTTTACGATACAATTGCTAAGTCTGAAACACAAAATATAAAATCCCGGTCATCTTAATTACGTAAAGATCATATGAAGCCACACACGACCGAATATGTATTATTTTAAGAGAATAACAGTCAAAGGTATGAGAAAACAGTATTTTCTACTTCTTTGTGAAGTAAAATGCTAAGCTTTTTCCTTAAATAAGATCTTGAAATCAAAACCCTCCTATAGTTGGAGTTAAATATATATTCAAAACAGTGTATTTTGTTAGCGGAAAGATTAATCTTTTTCTGTTGTCTTTCAGTGTGCTGGGTTGTTTCTCTCACTTTTTATTGAAATACAAATTGATGAGCTCTTCCTGGGGCACGATTGATTTACTACAAGTTGGCAGTGACTAATCTTGCTGGCTATTGGCCTGCTTAGCACTTTTGTCTCTTACCATTTCTTTTCTTTTTTTCTTTTTCCCTTTTTGTTATTTTTAAAATTTATTTATTTATGTATTTATTTGACAGAGACAGCGAGAGAGGGAACACAAGCCAGGGGAGTGGGAGAGGGAGAAGCAGGCTTCCCGCAGAGCAGGGAGCCCGATGCGGGACTCGATCCCAGGACCCTGGAGTCGTGACCTGAGCTGAAGGCAGTCGCTTAACGACTGAGCCACCCAGGCGCCCCCATTACTTTTCATTTAATGTAATAAAGCATGTTATCTTCATGCCTCAGTTTTGAAGATGTTTGGTACAATGCTGTAAATCCATCGCATTTTCTGGATTAAGAAAATCCTCTTGTGTGGAAGGAACCCTGTGCATTGGGTTTCTTTTCACGGATTTCAGGAATCCTGGTCTCGATGTTAGAGAAGAAGAAAAACCCCTAGGGGCCTCAGACCTCAATAGAAGGCAAGATGTTTACAACCGGTTGTGAGCCAAAGGACTCACTTCTGGGTGAGAAAAGACAATCTGAACAAGCAATCATTCTGCAAGCCTTCTCTAGGTTTTGCAAATTCTTATCAGGATGCGGTGAAGCCGCAGATAATGCCTTCGCCTTCTTCCTAATTGAGGAAGCTAGTTAAATTTATACTGTGATTATTGGATCAGGAGAAGTGGGATAAAATAACCTGGTCTGTTGAAAAGTCGAAATGTTCTTTTCAACAACTGGGCCCCCACCTCCCCTCTCCTACAAGGAAGAGCCTGTGTCCCCCGATCTGCCTGGGCTGGCCCTGAACACGGGGACCCCTGCTCAGAAGGGCGTTAGGAAATGCCAGTCTCACCAGCAAAGGCGTAAGTGAGGGCCGGGGGCAGTTCCCCTAGTCCGGTTCACTCTGAGCCGTGGGGCACATGTGACGGGAGGGGATATGTCTGGGCTGCTACAAGGTCACCTGAGCCCCACGTTGAGGGCGTTTGGGCACATCTGGGCTTAGCGGGAGTCAGGTGGTGACGTCTGCAGCACCACGGGATGTGGCCTTGGAAGTCTTGCCACTTATTGAGTGCTCACAGAATAGGAGTTCTTGGGGGAAAGGCCCCAAGGCCCCTGGGACATTGGGATTGGCTTGCTCTGACTTGTCTCTGACCCAGACCCTTTCCCAGGGACCAGAAATCAGTGCTCCTGCTGTAACACAATTTGCTTCCGCTCCCCAGGGCCCGGCGGGGAGCTGGGGTTCAGTAAGAGAAGCAAGGCCCTCTGAGTCGGGTAGAACGTGGAGGTGAGAGCTGGGAAGATAAGCCCGGAGGGGAAGGCACGGCCACGTCCGTGGATAGGCCATGGTAGCATGTTATCATTTGGTGTGGCTGATGGAAGCCCAGCGATGGTCCTCCAGGTGATGCGCTCTATTTAGCCACCAGTTTGCAGACGGTGCTGGCGGAACATAATCATAGAAATTAAAACAGTGGTCACTAACTGAGCCCCGCCTGTGTACCAGGCACTGTGCATGACCTACGCCCTCCAGGCTCAGGCTTTAAATGACAGGCACTGGTCAGAACCAGAACTCTGTGCCTCACCTCAAACTCCATCCCCCTCCTTCTGTCCAGCCACCAGACAGGCTGCCAGAGGGAGGGTTCTAGATTCCACGTCCCTTCCACCTAAACCCTTCTAGGGCTCCTTCAAGCCCCCTAGGCATGTCCAGACTCCTCCGCCTGACCCTGGGGGCTGCCTGCGCTCCGAGCCCTGTTCTCTGACACGCCTGACTGGTCCCGCGGAGCGGCTTGCAGCTCTGGAAGCTTCACTCCTGCCGCTGCTTCTGTCTTTTGTTCCCATCCTCACCTCCAACCCCCAGCCTGCTCCTCAGTTTCTAAACTCAAACTTCTGACTTTGTCACTTGTGATTCACCGGATTCAGATGACGTCATGGGCTTGCTGGCTCAAGTATACGTTTGCCTTGATCTTTTTTCACCAGAGGCGACAAAGCACAGAGCTTTTCAACGTATCTGCATAATGCATAGCATTGGAGTGTATGACGGAGTGAGCTGTTACCCTGGAGGCAGAGCGTCCTTATTCCTGTTACTCTGTGGTCGGGGCCAGAGCCTTGGGGAAGGGTGTGATGCCCCCCAAAGCAGAGGGGCAAGCCTGCACAAGCTCTAGCAGCCAGCGTGAGTCCTGACCTCTGGGTTTATGTTTGAGCCACAGAACATTTTTATTACCTTTGTACTTGACTTGAAATAATTGATGGTTGGAAACAAAACATGGACCATATTTTAATAAATTTTAAGTTTGAGGTGGTTTTGTCTTTTCATTTTTCTAAACGAGTGGTAGGTAGGGAAAATCTTTGTTTATATCGTAGAGAAACAAACTGCTCCCACAGGCATGAAAGCATGAATCAGCATGCTTTCTGCTACCAGTAGCAGAATTACCCACTAAACGTGGTTTTAAACAATAAGCATTTTTATTGTCTCATATGAACAATCTGGAAGCAGGTGGTCCCCAGGTTGGATGTAAAGAGGAGGAATCATGGGCACCTGGGTGGCTCAGTCACTTGAGCGTCTGACTCTTGGTTTTGGCTCAGGTCATGATCTCAGGGTCATGAGATCGATCGAGCCCCACATCCAGCCCCCTGCTCAGCAGGGAGTCTGCTTGAGAGTCTCTGTTCCTCTTCCTCTGCACCTCCCCTTGTTTTGCTCATGCTCTCTCTCTTTAGCCAAAAATAGATAAAATCTTCAAAAAAATAAAAATAAATAAAGGTGAAGAATCAAAGACCCAGACACATTCCAATCTTTCCACTGCATCATTTTGAACACGTTGGCTTTTGTCTTTAGGCTGTTTGTCCTCATGGTCTCAAGATGGCTGCCACAGCTCCAGGCATCACACGCTCGTCGTGTTCAAAGACAGGAAGGAAAAGGACAAGGAAGAGAGCTCTCTTCTTTCAAGTTGCTCTATAAATCAAGGAGGGGAAGAAAAAACTCCCTCTGAGACTTCTCTTTAAGTATTATTAACCATAAATGGGTCACCTGGCAAACCTCGGTTACAAAAGAAGCTGAGAGCACAAGTATCTGGCATTTTCAGCCTCTATCGAGGGAGGTGGGCTCTATTAGGAGAGAAGAACATGGACAACAACTCCATTTGCCACAGAGGATATATTCTTGCCTGTGCGGTTCCTCTCTCCACCAATCAGGAATGGAGAACCTGCTCAGTGCCAGGGTCTTGCTCTGGGGGCTGGAAGAAGAGCTTCACATCGTACGACTTGGTCTCTGCCTGGCTCAGCCGAGGACGGAAGCAGTACCCCTGAACCAGAGATGAAAATTCAGCAAGGTAAATCCAAAATACGCTTGGCACCTGGGAGCAGGACCGAGACACCAGCTTGGTCTTAGAGAATTGAGAGCTTCACAGAGGATGTGACATTTGAGCTGTGTCTTAAAGGATGAATAGGAGTTTACCAGAACAAGAAGGCAAGGAGAGGCCATTTCTGACCAAGGGGCAGCGAAGCGCATCCAGAGCACCCCGAAAGCCTGCTTTTGCTCTACCGACCACGACCATGTCTGCTCGGGGTTCAACCACCGCCAGCCCCGTCCTGGCTCTGAAGGAGCTCCACCCTTTCTCGGAGCTGACTTCACTGCCCACTTGGCTGTTCTTAGAGCAGCAGGGACTTGTGCTCATTCCACTGATTCTTCATTCAGAGGGACATGAAGTCCTTCCGGCCTGCAGCGAGTGGTCTGGGCTTCAGCCTACCCCTGTCTCGGCCCTGAGATTGGGCATATGACCCGGGGGGCATGGACCACCTCCGTGGGCATGGTGTTGGGTCCCGATGTGAGTAGGACTCAGGCTGAGCCAACTGAAGACCCTCCCTGGGTTTCTGCACAGAAGCTGGAAGAAAAGCCTGCTTTTCCTCTTTGGGCATAACCTGTAAGGATGAAAGCTCAGAGCTGCCAGCTCCCTGGTCCCAGGCAGCCTGCAGAGGCTGATCTGAGGGGCACATGGTCTGCCCGGGCTTGATCCCCATATCCAGGGTTTCCCATGCACCCCAGTCATGGGACCGACGGAGCACCTGGTTTTACTTGGGGTCATCGGGGCTGGTTTTAGCATTTGCCGTCGAGTCTTGGCGAATGCAACAGCGCATCATCGGTGCAAGCCTGTATCTGCTGGTTGTCTGCCGCCTCTCCTGGGACCTAGTGTCCCTGACCCAGCAACGCCCCCTCTTTGGTCCTGCTGAGGCTGGTTGCAGGAGGAAGCACACCTGCGAGGCCTGCCTTGGCATCTCTGCTCCCAGTTCTCTAGGACCTTTCCCCCGTGGCCCCTTTCACGTCAAGCCATCCAACGGCTCCTGTGGGTCCAGCAGTCCAGAGCTGCTTTGCTGCGGGCCAGTGTCGCTCCCAGCTACGCGGGAACTCTGTGCCACCCATGGAGGTCCCCTGGGGGCTGGCGGAGCCCACTGCAGGTCACAAAGCTGCCTCCACCTTTTCGGTCCCTTGGGATGGAGTGCTCACACCTTCCCCGTGCTTGGGGTGCACGGCACCTGGGCTGGGGCGCGGAGGTGCGGGCAAACTCAGCAATTGTACCATGTCTGGTGTCCCGAGCTCCCCTCCCCAGGCACCCACTCCCCCCCAAGCCGCGGTTCCTCCAAGCCTTCATCAGCCAGAGTCTCCTATAACCAGGGAGCTCACTGCTCTGCTCCACATTCTCTTCTCCTGAACAAAATGCCCTCCTGAGTTCTACCCCCGGGACCAGCCCATGAGCCCAATCTAGCCTGCCACCTGTTTTTGTACAGCTGCAAGCTAAGAATGGTTTTTTTGTTTTTAAATGGTTGGAAAAAAAAAAAAAACAGAAGAATATTTCATGACACGTGAAAATTATATGAAATTCCAATTTCTGTGTCCGTCAGTGAAGATGTATTGGACCTTGCCGATGCCTGACCCCTTGTGCATTGTCGGTGACTGCCTTTCACAGGATGAGCAGTTGTGACAGAGACCATATGGCCCTAGATTCTTTACCATTTCCAGAAAGAGTTGGCGGACCCTGCTCTGACCTGTCCCTTCGGCTTCCTGGTGACTTCTGTTCCATCCGAATTCCCAGAGAAAGGAACGGTCGTGGTGCTGGTACATGGGGACTTGGAGCTTACAAGGGACATAAGAGAGGCTTGCTTCCGCTCTGACAGCTCAGTACCAAAGAAATCCCTCTTCGTGCTGACATTTCAGAGGTCCGAGGGGACTAGGGGACCTCTTACGTGTCGGCTGGGCTTCTGACACCCTTCAAAGGACAGCACATGTCAGTATGTGCTTCAGACACAGAGGCTGACTCCAGGCCAGCCATGGGCTACTGTTCTTCTTCAGTGTTCCTCGGCACCGGCCTTCGGGGTCCCTGTCTGGCGCCATGAAGGAAAGCCCCCATCCTCCCCTTTCCTGAGCCAGCTGTCATGTGTACCTTGCTGTGAGGATTCAGGAAACTAACTGGGACCTTGAGCCAAGATGTCTTCGCGGCCACCATGGCAAGCTGCAAACGTCGGGGCTCCGCCAAAATCAGCCTTGCGTTAGCAGAAGATGGGGAGGTGCTGCCTCAGTGGCCACCTCCTTGGATGGACATAGGAGAAGGGATACCCGAGAACTTTTTGGACCAGCGAGAGGACAGCCCCTTCCATTCTTTCCTGGCCAAGTCACGCCTTATAGGAGGTGCACCGGAGGAGCAAGAATGCACAGAGTGGGGAGGAGCAGGGATGCAGCTCGGTGTGAGGCTTGATGCACGTCTCAAAATCCTGCAGGGAAGAGGGGAGTCCACTGTGTGGCCAGGACAGGGTGGCCCAGAAAGCTGGGAACCCGACGTAACTGCTTCGAGGGCCAGGATGGCGAGATCACTCAGCAGGGCCTATTAGAACACTCAGATTGTTGGGTGCTGACTCGTCCGCAGTCCTGAAAGTCAGGAAGGTTTGGTACCCGCCCTGTCCCCTGGCCTTCCCTTCCCCATCGCGGGTTACCCAAGTACGAAATGCTGAGCTTGTGATGGGGGAGGCCCTACCAGCGGCTGGCTGCTGGAGATTGCTGCTGTCGCTCACCCACAAGGCTGTCGCCATGCCAGGCCATCTGGTTTCCCGAGCAGGCGTTTTCCTTCCCCCAGCCAGTCTCCCCTGCCCCCGGGCTCCCCCACCCCCCAACACCTCCTCTCGAGGCCCTTCTCTTGCAGGACGCAGGACGGTGATCAGGAGTCGGCTGTCTGCCCTTGAGCGATTTCCTTGGTGCTTGCCAAGTTAAACCTCTTCCATGGTTCTCCTGATTCTCTACTCATGGCTGGCCACTCCGGGCACTCTTCGTGTTCTTTTCTGGCTTCTTAAATAGTGCTTTTGTTACGAAAAATCAAACATGATGTCCAACGAACGGTTTAAGTTCCTCAAAGTCTAAAATGGTTTAACCAGGAGGACTTTTCTCTCATAAATTATTTGAAGGAAGATTAGCTTGAATGATATATCGGCTGGGAGGGATTTCACTAAAACACTAACTGAACAGCCTCCCCACTGCTCCTGGGGGGGGGGGTAAATTATTCAACGGGATAACGTCTACTCATACACTTTACAGGGCAAACTGTTTACAGTAAGGGCATTTGTGCCTGGAACTCCTTTCTTGGCCTGTTCCAGTGAGTAATGAGGGGCCCCCTCTTCTGGAGTTCCTTTAGCTCCTTGGCCTGGAGGGGACCACTGGAGGTGATGTTGCAATCTGGCTTCTCCAGGACCAGTTGGCCACAAGTCTGTCTGGATCTGACTGCAACTAATGCGCCGGGTGCAAGCCACTAAGTAGAGCCCCACCGGGCTCTTGTTTTAAAGGCCTATTATTTTAATTCCCAAAGCTTTTACAGGGAATGGGCAGCAAACAGAGCAACGGCAATGCACTCTGTCTGCCTTCTAATTATGACAATTCATGACTCAGACTCTCAAATTGGTTATTTCTTTGGCCACTCTTGCCAGCATCCCCTCCAAAAAGCCCTTGCTGCGGGGGGAGGAATATTAATGGTGTTTGCAGCAGGGCAGAGTTGGGGCAGGGCGGACTAAAACATATTTCATTCCCCAAACCAGGAGAAATCACATCAACCCTCATCCCCACACACTCACTTGACTGTGTTCTGTTTACTAAAGCTCATGTGTCTTTATTTAGTTTTATTGGAAAATAAGAAAAGACCAAAACAGCATTGCCCCACACAAACACACCTAAGAAGAAAATCACGTGGGTGTGTATAATGCTTGTCGACTTTTCCTCATTAAGGACCATTTCCCTGCCCAATGGAATCCCGACACGTTTCCTGGAGCACCGAGGGGTGGGCAGGCCCCCTCTGCCTGGGGTGCTGCGCTCCCCACCCCCCTCCCTCTTTGGAAAAAAGCTGTCAAAGAAACTTCTTCATTTCGGGAGCCCTGATCCCACCCCTCCCTGTTTCAGGCTTCCCCCAAATAACAGCAGAAAGTTGTTGTCTAAAAGTGAGTTTTGTCGTCCCCATTCCGATGAGCAAAAGGGCGAGGTGAAGAACCCCCTTTGTCACCTGCAGTGACCCCCCCCCCCCACTGCATCTACTCCAGCCTGGCTTCGCTCCCAGCCGTGCCACCTCATCGGGCCCCACACACTCCCCAGTGACCCCCCCCAACCGAACCCACGCACTGCCCTCACCCCTCCCGATACTGGAGTTTGGCCCCCGTTCCCCCTACCTTCCTCTGCCTGGTGTCCTGGCCCAGCCTGACTGCTTCCCCAGCCTTCTCTCTCCCTCTCCGTCCCCAACCACCGTGGCCTCAGTGGCACCCCCCCCCCCGGCCCACTCAGGTCTTGCTCACCCTGCTTTCTCCTCTGAACCACAAGCCTGTTTATGCAGCTGCCGGAGAAGCCCACCGGCTCCTCACCCTTGGCCAGTCCGCTCTTGAAGTCTTCCTGAAAGGTCCGCGTCTAGCCTACGACTCTGGACCCTGGCCACATCTCGCTTGCTCTGCCGTCCCTCACGGCCGCTGCCGCCACCTGCAGTCAGGCCCTTCTCTCCCTGGGCTGGGCCTTTGCAAGTCTCCCCACCACCCTCCCTGCTTCTGGGCCAGGGGTCCCCACACTAGTAGTGATCATGCAGCCCCATCAGAAAAAATTCTAGCAGGTACTGCCGGGGCATGCATGTGAATTTACACACTGTGTGCATAAAGCATCTGCTAGCAAACTACAAAACCTTCACCAGAGCAGGGGGCGCCTGGGTGGCTCAGTCATGGTCCCGGGTTAAGCGGCTGCCTCCGGCTCAGGTCATGGTCCCGGGGTCCTGGGATTGAGTCCCGCGTTAGGCTCCCTGCTCAGCGGGAAGCCTGCTTCTCCCTCTCCTTCTGCTGCTCCCCCTGCTTGTGCGCGTGCTCTCTCTCTCCCTCCGTCAAATAAACAAAATAAAAAAACATTCACCAAAACAGACGTTTTAAAGGATGCAATACAAAATAGATAAAAATGCAAGTTCTAGTATTTTCTCCAGCAACCTGGGAATTCTCGGCCTACTTGGAGTCCTCCGGTCCAGGCTCTGGGTGCTCCAAGACCGGCCTTCTGCGACGTGGTCTGGGGCTAGAATGACCACGAACCGGGTTAAAGCAGCACACGTGGATTCTCCTACACTTCTGAAGGGCAGAAGTCTGCAACGGCTCCCCGGGGCCAGAACCCAGCTCCTTCCGGAGGCTCTAAGGAGGAACCCATTTCTTTGTCTTTTCCAGTTTCTAGAGCTGCTACCTGAGCTCACGGCCCCTTCCTCCACCTTCAAAGCCAGCAAGCAGTGTGGCAACTTCGAGCCTCTCTACCCCCATCCTCACACCACTTCTGTGGTGTAATCCCACTCCGACTCTCGCTCGTGATGACGGGGCCCCACCCAGACGACCCAGGACCATCTCCCCATCTCAAGACCCTTAACCTAATCACAACTGCAAAGCCCCTTTGGCCATGTAAGGAAACATTCACAGCCTCCAAGGATTAGGACGCGGATATTTCGGGGCCCATAAGGAGCCTCTTACACCCTCCCTGCGGCTTCTAAACATGCTGCCGCCACACCCCGTTTGCTCTGGCCCCCCATTGCCAGCGATCAGCAGGCATGCAAGGCCTTTCACAGTCTGGCTCTAGGCACCTTTTAAACCACATCTCCCACCGCTACTTCCTCCTTTCTTCTCCACCCCCTAACACAGAGGGCCCAGCCTCCCATGATTATACTTTATGTTCTAGCAATACATGCTTGGAGTCCTCCCAACAAGGCCTTGCACGTACAGGTGTTCAGGTTGCGCACTGAATAAGCAGCTGTGTGTAAGGAGGTTCACATCATGGACGTATACTAATTTATACAGAAGAACAGAGGCTTTCCCATCAAAACTTCCCTCCCATGTAAACCTTCACAGGTACACACTTAGGGGAGCTCACAATAAAATCCCTAACTGACTTTTAAATTATACAACGGCGGTGTCTTTCCTAATTCGTACATACGCGTTGCACAGCTAGTGGCAGCCCTACCCTCAAACGCAGAGCAGTTTTATCCCTGCCTTTGCACTTGCTGTACCCTTCACCTTGAGCACTCTCTCACCCTTCCCCTTTCTCGATTGCCTATTCACCTTTCAATACCCGGCCAAGACATATGGCCCCTCAGAGGCCCTCCGCGCTGCCACCTGAGGGGACTGCCCCTTTCTTTGTGCCTACTTCTAGTGTTGTCCATTGCACACGGGCTTGCGCTTTATTGGTTTAAACCAGATGCGAGCCCCCGAGCAGGGGCTGTGCCCTCCCCGCCTTCCTCTCAGCAGTACCTCTTGCAAAGCCATAGAGCTCTCTGCGGGAGAATGACTGTAGGAATTCTTCCTTTTGGCAAGCTCGCAAAATAACAGATTTCTAACTGCCCTAATTATCTTCCCTTCCCTCCTATTCAACCAGTTCTCAGAGCCCTAATATCTCATGAATACTTTTTAATGGACTCATTTATAAAATCATTCTCTTTTTTAATAAGTCAGGGGTAACTTGCCGCGTCCATTATTAATGGCCTCTTTCAAAATGCCTTCTTGACACCTCTTTTGATTTTGAAAGGCCCTAAATGGTTTTTCTGAGTTTGAACAGAACCAATTTATCCTTTTGAGTTATACCAATCTGCAACGAGGACATTCTAAATGAGTCATAATATCTATATTGCAGTTTTCTTCAAAATATTTTAGTATCTGTGATATTTTTGTCCTGATATGTGGTGTCGGCAGTCCAGTGTCCCCTCTTAAGTGACCACGGCTCCTGGGGGTCTAGAAGACTTCATATGATTTGTCTTGTCGTCGGCATTCACTGCCCCCTGCTGGGCCCCTCACTTCAGCTCCCTCCCAGGTGCCGCCCGTATGCGAGGAGCAGACTTCTTCTGCCCCATCCTACAGGCTTCAAGCTTGGCCATTGGACTTACTTTGGTCAATGGCCTGTGAGCCGACAGCACATACAGCGTATCCCAGCAGAAGCTTTGAGAACTGATGAGTGTTTCTACCAGCTCTTTTCCTTCCCCTGCTTTGCCAAGAAAGGAGCCCATCCCAGACTAGAGCTGCCCCTTTGACTTGTCTCTTTAGAATGATGAAGGCACTTGGACCAGAGCCACGGCCAAGTCAACCCGTAACATGAACAAGACACAGAAGTGTGTGCTTCGAGGCGCCTGCAGTTTTGTAGTTGCTCATCGCTGCAGCACAACGTGGCAAAAGCTGACTGTTACACATGCTTAGCATCATGCAGAGTAGAAGGAGATTCACGTGTTTGAGAACTCTGCGGAGGTTTTCTTCCTAGCCCTTGGGATCATGGGACACCTGCTCGCTTTCTAAAAGAGGTCCGCCTTGAAGAAGACTCATGAAACCTCCAAAACGCCATTTCCTGTGGGATCATGTCTCCACCTCCAGCTTGGGTATTACCATATCAACACACATCCTGGGACAGGAGCTGTACCACCCTCGAGTGGCATCGGGGAAGAATTTTCCCTTCCTCCTCTGGCCTCGGCCACCTCACCTTATCTTCTGTGGCTTGATTACCTGTGGTGACAATGAAGGTAAAATGGTCGAAGACATAAGGGAGTGGAGACCTGGGGGTCTGCTTATTTATGAGGAAACGTTGCCAGACCTATTGCTCGCCAGAGGCAAAGGAGAGAAAAGTTTGCTCAGAGAAGGTTTGATTGCAAGGAGCTTGCATAAGTGTGGGGCTCCAGAGTGCTCCCCCAAATCCACACATAACAGCAGCTTCCGGGTGGTACTTGTTGGACGTGTGACTTGATAGGGGGTCCACCCTGAGTGTCACTAGGATCACTCACATCTTGGAACCAGCAGCCCCAGTTGCTCTGATGGATCGTGTGTGTTTTGAGGTTGTTGAATCTAAACCAGGACAAACCACTTATATCTCTGTCAAGAAGGATCTGGCAGGTGCATCCTTTCCTTCTTGTGCAGGAGAATTGGTTTTCGTTGTCGATTTGCATCACCCAAGAGATATACCTGGACTTTTTAAAGGAGAAGTTTCAACACTGGGCTTTGGAAAGAAATGCCCTGCTAACTTTCTATGCTTACACCTGACTCAGAATAAAACCAGGGCGGATGGGAGCGATGACCTGTGCTGCGTGAATGCATCCTGGGCTGGAGACCTTGGCTTTGAGGCGGCCCCGGAGGTGTGAAGCAACGTGGGCCAGCAGGGTAGCTGTACCAGTCAGGGTTCTCAAGAGAAAGAGAGCCAACAGGAGATTAAATCTATTGATGGAGAGGAACAAGCTCATACCATTGTGGGGACTGAGATGGCCCGTGATCTGCTGCACACAAGCCAGAGACCCAGGACCCACCACCCAGCTGGTGGCGTCCTTCAGTCCGAGTCTGAAGGCCTGAGAACCAAGGGGGGCTCATGGGGGGGAATCCCAGTCTGTGGGCAGAAGACGAGAAATCCTAGCTTAACAGTGAGGCCAAAGGAAAGGGGGGGTGGGCGAGTTCTTCCTTCCTCCACCTTTTGTTCTATTCAGACCCTAAGGGATTGGATGGTGCCACCCACATGGGGGAGGGCCATCTGCTTTGCTCAGTCCACGGATTCAGATGCTAACCTTATCCAGAAACACCCTTACAGACGCATCCAGGAATAATTAATCTGGACACCAGTCAGGTTGACACATAAAATTGACCATTACTGCAGGGAAGCCCGAAGCAGATGCAGGTGGGCAGGTGAGGTAATGCCAGGAGCCTGGGAGGGCATGGGGACACTGGGGTCCCACCTGCGGAGTCCTGATGCAGCTGGAAGCACACAGCCCCGGGGAAGGGGCACGAGGCCTTGACAGTGTGGTTGCAGGGTCCTCCATTGTCAGCCGGACCTGCCTGGAGTGCTAGGAGAGAAACCAAGGCAGACTTCCTGAGGGCAGCTTTGCACTGGACAAAAGTACTGGGGAGGGCCCTGTGACTTGTGAGCTCTGGGGCCCCCACAGCTGTCCCCAGAATGTTGGGAGGCAGAAGCTCTGGTAGAGCAATCCTTTCCAGCCTCCCCTGCTGGCTTCCCTGGCTGTCACAGGTGTTCGTGGATTATGTGGGGTGGCCCTTGCCTGGCCACCAGAGACACGAGGGAGCCTGCAGCTCCACAGCACCCCTCGACTCAGAGAGCCCACCGGTTTCTCCCACTCTGGCAACTCCATCTGACACTCTCCCGGGCTGTTATGATGTTCATTTCCTTCCAGGTACAAATGGAGATTAGATGGAATAAAATGCCCTGGAATTATTTGACATTTTTCTCATTTGACTCCCAGCAGCCCTCTGATCATCTCCTCATCTCCTGCCACGGAACAAGATGTGAAAACATTTTTTTTTTTAAAGATTTTATTTATTTGACAGAAAGAGACACAGCAAGAGAAGGAACACAAGCAGCAGGGGTGGGAGAGGGAGAAGCAGGCTTCCCGCCGAGCAGGGAGCCCGATGCGGGGCTCGATCCCAGGACCCTGGGATCATGACCTGAGCCGAAGGCAGACGCTTAACGACTGAGCCACCCAGGCGCCCCAAAATGTGAAAACATTGATGGGGATTTGGTCTCTGTCCTCCTCTTAGGCCAAAACCAAAGTGCCCCATTCAAGAGAGAATCTTTCTTATTTTCTCACAGATAGGTGGATTCCATAAATTCACTGAAAGGCATCGATTTTTTGTTCCTGTTCATGATCAGTTTCTATCAGTTTCGTCTAGTCTTTTCCTTGCGGGGAGATGTCTGCAGGTAGGCAGCATTCAAACATCATGGCAATCATGGAGCTTTGACCATCCTGAGGTGGGCAAATGCGTTCCAGGTTAGGAGTCCGAGTGAATGTTCTTGTCTCCCTTCCATGTGGAACAGGGGCTGGTGTGGACATCGGAGGAATGCTGGTTTACTTGGCTCTGTTAGAGCTTTGGAAAGAGCCCCTGCTGTAGTTCTGCCTGCCTTAGGGGTAGCAACTCCTATCATCTGCTCCTCAAGCTCCTGAGTCTGGTTGAGGGGCAGGTACATCTCTGTCAGAGTAACCTAACAGACTTAAAATGGAAAGAAGGGCGATGAGAGTTAATAATGTCCCAATACTCTGGTGTTGTTTGCAAATGAGATATTCAGTGAATTGAATATTTGAAGTTGAGGCGTGCGCGTGTGTGTGTGTGTGTGTGTGTGTGAGAGAGAGAGAGAGAGAGAGAGAGAGAGTGAGAGAGAGAGAGAGAGAGAGAGAGAGAGAAGGGGTGAAGGACAGGGAGAGATTCTCTTAAGTCTATGGAATCTTCCCAATATAAATGCAATATTAATTTGTCTAGTAGCCATAGCACACAAAACACACGTTTGTTAGGTAGAAAATGGAATATTTAAAGCATTGGAAGGGACCCTTGAAGTGCTGGAACCCAATTCCCAGCCAGTGTTTTGGTTATTTCTACGAACCCTAACCTCAGCTTGTCCCATCCAGAATGGAAATCTTCTAGTGATGGAGACCTCACCACCGCACTCAGAGACCCACACCTTACCGGGATAAAACCACTAACCAGAGATGCTTTTGGTTGAGTTGGAGTACACCTCTCCCAGTGGTCGCCCTCTGCTGGTTCTGGTTCTCACCCCTGGGAAGTGTAGAGCCACTAAAAGCATTCACTGAGGTTCCCTTTTCCTGTCTTCTCCAGACCAACACACCAGGCACCTCCAGCACTGCCCACATGACGAGGGCTCACGTCCCTTCGGACTTCTGGCACATTCTGTCTCGTCAGTCTCTAAGCAGGGCAGCCACTCTTTCTGTTTTGAGAACTTGAGGAGCAGCCTGTTTGGAAGCCACAGGACCCTGCATTCTGTCGGGCAACAGCCCCCCTTGATTTCGTGACTACAGACATGTGCAAATAAGGGTTAATGGCCAAGTGGCACACACTGGGTCTGCTGAGGACTTCAGACTCCAGGAGGGGGACCCTGGTCCTTGAACTGAGGACCTTGAAAACCGTTGTTAATGAATTTTTTGAGATATAATTGACCTATAATAAATTGCACATATTTAAAGTGTACAATTGGATAAATAAGACCTATGTATACATCCACGAAACTGTCACCTCAATCAGGATAGTGGACATATCTGTCACCCACCAAAATTTTATTTATCCCTTTGTAAAGTGTCCTTGTCCCTCCAGGTAATCACTATTCTGCTTCTGTCACTAAAGATTAGTTTGCATTTTATACTGTTATATAAATGGAATCATATGGGATGAGATGTGCGCTTTTTTTTTTTTTTTTTTGCTCTGGCTTATTTTACTTGGCATATTTATTTTGAGATC
Source organism: Eumetopias jubatus (assembly GCF_037043125.1). Taxonomy (NCBI): domain Eukaryota; kingdom Metazoa; phylum Chordata; class Mammalia; order Carnivora; family Otariidae; genus Eumetopias; species Eumetopias jubatus. The sequence goes on from NW_028274818.1 coordinate 96,535,082, forward strand.
CATCCATGTTGTTGAATACATCATTATTCCTTTTGACTGCTGGTAGTATTCCATGGTATGGATATACCCCAGTTTGTTTTTCCTTTCACTTGTTTGGATTGTTTCCAGTTTGGGGCTATTACAAACAAAGATATTATGAACATTCATATACAAATCTTTGTATGGACATATGCTATCTTTTCTCTTGGGAAATATATAGAAATTGAATGGCTGGATCATAAAGGAGGTATATATTAACTTTCAAGGAAAATGCCAACCTCTTTTCCATCTTAAATTTCTAGCCCTGGCACACAAGAGTTCTAGTTCCTCCACATCTATACCAGTATGTGGTTGTTTTAGCCGTTTAATAGGTATGTAGTGGTATCTCACCATAGTTTTAATCTGCATTTCAGTAGTGATTAATGATGTTGAGCAACTTTTTTATCTGCTTGTTTGCCATCCACATGTCTTCTTTTCTTTTAAGTTTTTTTTTTTTAATTTAAATAATCTCTACACCCACCATGGGGCTTGAACTCACGACCCTGAGATTGAGTTGCATGTTCTACTGACTGAGCCAGCCAGGTACCTCACACATGTCTTCTTTGATGAAGGTGAAGTCTTTTTTTTTTTTTTTTAAGATTTTATTTATTTATTTGACAGAGAGAGAGAGAGCCCAAGCAGGGGGAGCGTCAGGCAGAGGGAGAGGGAGAAGCAGAGTCCCTGCTGAGCAGAGAGACCGATGCAGGGCTCAATCCCAAGACCCTGAGATCATGACCTGAGCTGAAGGCAGACGCTTAACCGACTGAGCCACCCAGGCATCCGAAGTTCAAGTCTTATACCCATTTTTTAAAAAAGTGAGTTGTTTGCTCATTATTGAATTTTGAGAGTTCTCTATACATTCTGGATACAAGTACTTTGTAAATATATGCTCTATGAATATTTTCTTTTAGTGTGTGGAAAATTTTTCCTTTCTTTTGTTAAGTGTCTTCTGAAGAGCAGAAGTTTTTTTTTTTATGTTGTGTTAGTCCCCATACATTACATCATTAGTTTTTGATGTCGTGTTCCATGATTCATTGTTTGCGTATAACACCCAGTGCTCCATGCAGAACGTGCCCTCTTTAATACCCATCGCCAGGCTAACCCATCCCCCCACCCCCCTCCCCTCTAGAACCCTCAGTTTGTTTTTCAGAGTCCATAGTCTCTCATGGTTCATCTCCCCTTCTGATTTCCCCCCTTCATTCTTCCCCTCCTGCTATCTTCTTCTTCTTCCTTTTTTTTTAAACATATAATGTATTATTTGCTTCAGAGGTACAGACCTGTGATTCAACAGTCTTGCACACTTCACAGTGCTCACCATAGCACATACCCTCCCCAATGTCTATCACCCAGCCACCCCGTCCCTCCCACCCCCCCCACCACTCTAGCAACCCTCAGTTTGTTTCCTGAGATTAAGAATTTTTCGTATCAGTGAGGTCATATGATACATGTCTTTCTCTGATTGACTTATTTTGCGCAGCATAACACTCTCCAGTTCCATCCACGTCGTTGCAAATGGCAAGATCTCATTCCTTTTGATGGCTGCATAATATTCCATTGTGTATATATACCACATCTTCTTTATCCATTCATCTGTCGATGGACATCTTGGCTCTTTCCACAGTTTGGCTATTGTGGGCATTAAGAGCAGAAGTTTTTAATTTTGATAGTGTAATTTATCATTTTATTCTCTTATGGCTCATGCATTTGGAGTATACTTAAGAAATCTCTGCCTAATATTAGGTCACCAAGATTTTCGCTTGTTTTTTTTTTTTTAAGATTTTATTTATTTATTTATTTATTTATTACTTTTATTTATTTATATATATTTTAAGATTTTTATTTATTTATTTGGAAGGGAGTGAGAGAGAGAGCATGAGCAGGGGGACGGGGAGAAGCAGACCTCCCTGCTAAGCACAGAGCCCCATGCGGGGCTCAAACCCAGGACCTTGGGATCATGACCTGAGCCGAAGACAGATGTCTTAACCGACTGAGCCATCCAGGTGCCCTTTTCTCTTGTTTTCTCCAAGAAGTTTCATAGATGTAGATTTTATGTTTAGGTCTCCAATCCATTTTGAATTAATTTTTGCATATGGGGTAACGTATGGATCAAAGTTGTTCTCTTACTCTCTTTCCTCTCTTTCTTTTCTTCTGTCCTTTCACATATAGATATCCAATTGTTTCAGCACCACTTGTTGAGAAGACTACATTTTCTTCCCTGAATTGGTTTTGCATCTTTATCAAAAATTAGTTGTCCAAATATATGCGGGTCTATTTCTGGACTCATTCCAGTTCCATTGACCTACTTGTGTCTATCTTTACTCCAATATCACAATATTTTGTGATATTGTGATACTGCATCTTTATAATAAGTTTTGAAATTGAGATGTGTCCTCCAACTTGTTTTGAAATTGAGATGAGTCCTCCAACTTGTTTTGAAATTGAGATGAGTCCTCCAACTTGTTCTTTCTCAATATTGTTTTGGCAATTCATGGCCCTTTGCAATTCCACGATGAATTTGAGAATTGGCCCTTCCATTTCTGCAAAAAAGGCTGTTGGAATTTCAATAGGGATTGCATTGAATCTGTAGATCAATTTGGGGAGAGTTGACCTACTCATGATGGCATTGAGACTTTTGACCCACAAACAAGATATATCTCTTATATCTTCTATAATTTCTTTCAGCAATGTTTTGTGGTTTTCAGTGGACAGATCTTTCACACATTTTTTCAGATTTTCCCCTTAGTTCATATTTATTTATTTATTTTTAAGTTGAGCTATAACTGGCATAACATTAGTTTCCAGTGTAAACATAATAATTCGATATTTATATATGTTGTGAAATGATCACCCCAATAATTTTAGCAAATACCTTCACCATACATAGTGACAATTTTTTGGGTGTGATTTAAACTTTTAAGGTCTACTCTTTGGGCAATTTTCAAATATAATACAGTATTATTTAGAGTCGCCATGCTATTACCTTCTCATGCTACACCTCTTCATGCTATATACATCTTCATGACTTACTTGTTTTATGACTAGAAATTCATACCCTTTGATCCCCTTCACTCATTTTGCCCACTTCCTACCCTCTGTCTCTGGCAACCACCAATCTGTTCTCTGTATATGAGCTTTGTTTTTTGTTTGATTCTTTTGTTTGCGTTTTTGCTGTGTGTGCATGTGTGTGTGTATGTGTTTTAGTTTTCCACATATAAGTTAGATTGTATGGTATTTGTCTTTCTCTGACTTATTTCACTTAGCACAATGCCCTCCAGGTTGATCCATGTTGTCAAAAATGGCAAGAGTTTCTTTTTTCTCATGGATGAATAATAATCCATTATATATATATGTTATCCATTCACCTATATCCATTTTTTATATCCATTCATCTGTCTACAGGTACTTAGATTGTTTCCATGTCTTAGTATTGTAAATAATTCTGTAATGAACATATGGGTGCAGATATCTCCTCAAGACTGTGATTTCATTTCCTTCAGATATATACCCAGAAATGGGACTGCTGGTTCATATGTAGTTCTGTTTTTCATTTTTTGAAGAACCTCCATAACTGTTTTCTGTAGTGGATACACCATGTACATTCCCACCAACAGTGCACAAGAGTTTTATTTTCTCCACAGCCTTACCAGCACTTGTTATTACTTGTCTTTGATGACAAACATTCTAACACCTGTGAGGTGATATCTCATTATGGTTTTGAATTGCATTTCCCAGATGATTAGTAATGTTGAACACCTTCTTCATGCACCTGTTTGCCATCTGTATGCCTTCCTTGGAAAAATGTCGTTTCTGATTCTCTGCACATTTTCTTCATGTTTCTGTTAATAGTTTTTTTTAATAATCATTGGAAAATTTTCAGCTATTATTTCTTCAGGCATTTAACATTTTTTTCTGTCCCTTCCTTCACTTTGGGGACTATAATTACATGTATTATATATATTATTGAATTTGTTCCACAACTTACTGAGGCTCTATTCATTTTTTAAAATTCTTTTTTTCCTCTGTGTGTTTCATTTCGGATAATTTCTCTTGCTCAGTCTTCAAGGTGTATTCTGTCCTTCTACTACGTCTAATCTGCCATTAATGCATCCACTGCAGTTTTCATCTTAGACATTATGGTTTTCGTATCTAGGATTTTTAAAAAATGTATCCCATAACTCTACTTGACTTTTTGAACATATAGAATACAATTATAATGACTGTTTTAATGTCCCTGTCTGATAAATCTAACATCTTTGTCAGTTCTGGGCCATTTTCTTTTTCTTTGTTAAAAGTCTGCTTTTTTTTAAAAAATTGAAATATAATTAACACACAATGTTATTATTAGTTTGCATCATTTTTAATTGATTACCTTTTCTCATCCTTATGGGTCCTATTTTCCTACTTCTTTTTGTAATCTTTGTTTTGTAATCTTTGATTGGATGCAAGATATTGTAAATTTCACCTTATTGAGTGCTGGATATCTTTATATTCCTATATTTTTGACTTTTGTTCTTCTATGCAGTTAAGTAACTTGGAAACAGTTTGATCCTTTAGGGTCTTGCTTTTAAGATTTGTTAAGTGGAACCAGAGCAGTGTTCAGTCCAGGGTAATGAGGCAAGACCTTCTTGAACTCCCTGCCCAATGCTCCCTAAATGATGAATTTTTTCCAGCCTGACTAGCAGGAACAGGCATTATTCTTGTGCCTGTGTAAGCACCAGACACTCCTCACTCTGATCCTTTTGGAGTCAGAGTTGATATGCCTGCCCCCCAACCCAAAAAGAGGCTAATGTGACCTCAGGTTGAGTTAAAAGGAATATAATGTCTAGGACAAAGGAGGTGACATTTGCTCTACTCTGGCTTCCTGCTAAGTGGGCAAGAGCCTTGATGATATTGTTGATCTGCTCACCAAATCCAGAATCTTTTTCCTTTACACTTTTTGATTTAATAGATAATTAAATGTCTGTAATTTAAAGCTGTTTTTGGCTGGATATTCTATAGCTTGCTGTGGAATACATCTTCACTAATGCAACCTCCCCAAGGAAAATTAATGTCTCCCCACTGTGGGCAGATATGTCTTTTTTCCTAGACCGTGATCTCATAGGACTAGACTCAGTGCCTGATAGATAGTACAGAATATAAATATATATTGAATGATGCATGAAAAATGAAATTCTTTACACATATGACCAGCTTTGCCCATTTTCCTCCATTTATGGATAACAGGAGAATATGAAGAAAGGATTCTCAGAGTCTAATATGTATTAGACTTTTTTGTATGTATTAAAGCCCAGATTCTCAGGTTTTACTGCCCAGAGATTCACCTTTGGTAGATCTAGGGTGGGGCTCTGGAGTGTTTTGAACCAGCATCCTAGAATATTCTAATGTTGATGATCTGCAGGCTACTTTGAGAAACGTTGATAGAACCAGGGGACTGCTAAAATAAACATGGGGATTTCCCCAAATCTGGAAGGTAAATTTTGCAGTCACTGACCAAATTATCTGGCTCTTTATGTGTTTTTAAATGATATGGAGCAAAATCTTCTTTCCAGGATATTGTAAAAATTTGGACCTGCTCAGTCCAGTCCCATTCCTGGAACAGCAGCTGTCCTCAGATGGCCCTTTGAGGTCTTGCTCTTTTCCATGGCTCAGAAATTTCTCCCTGGCATTCCCTAGTTCTCCTTAACACTACATATTCTCTTCCCTACCAAACAGGTTAGTCTGCTAGGCTTGGCTTAAATCTTTGCTCCGAGTCTGGACAAGAGAGAGAGAGAGAGAGGCGGGGTGGAGATAGGGAAAGAGAGAAATGCAGGAGAAAGAGAGAAATCATTAAACACAGATGGTCCTTCAAGTCTTTTTCCTGAGAATTAATTCCGTTCTTCTGGATTGATCTCCTAAGAACTTTTGAAAACATTTCCTTTTGGTTCAAAAGAAAATCTATGCACTTAATCATTTGCACAGCAGGAAGGCGCCCAACAGACAAGAACACTCGGACCAAAAATGATATTGGAACAAGAAAAACATATTCTCAGTCCCATAAGCCACATGGAAGTTATGCAGAAATTAGGACTTTTTAAAAGGAAATATTCAGGTTTTTGTAAAAATCATATTTATTGTAGAATATTTAGATAAAATGGAAAAACACAAAGATGGCAATAAATGTTATTATTTACAATTCAATAACCCAGATATAACTATGGTTAGAGTTTCTATGCTTATACAAATGCACACTTTTTTTACTTAGAGGGAGAGAAGAGAGAGAGCACGCACACATGAGCAGGGGGGAAGGGCAGAGGGAGAGGGAAAGAGAGGATCTTAAGCAGGCTCCATGCTCAGGGGCTCGATCTCACGACCCTGAGATCATGACCTGAGCCAAAATCAAGAGTCAGATACTCAACCGAGCCACCCAGGCACCCCCAAACATATACTTTTTAACTCTTAAAAAATTGGAATGATAATTTTGGTCTATGTTTTCCACTTAAATTTATTATGAGCACCTTTTGCATGCAATCAAATATTCTTCAAAAACCTAATTTTAATAACTGCATTATATATAAGATATATAATATATTTATGTATATTTATACGTTTATATTGTATATAATATGTAAATAGCAGTTCTTCCTTTTTGAATTGTCTGTGTGTGTTCTTTGCCTATTTTTTTTTGGTGGGTTAGTATTTTACATACTGATTTTAAGAACCAATTCATTTTGAAGGCTATTGACATTTTGTTTCCTTAGAAATCTTTTTTCAATTTATCAAATTCCTATTTTGTTTATGCATTTTAAGACAAGGAATTGAATGATTTTTACATGGTCAAAATATGACTCTTCTAAAAGCAACATGCTTTCACTTGAATATATTGGGTCCTGAATAGAAGAAAAGAAAAAGGCATTAGTAAAAAAACTGAAGTTGAAATAAAATCTAGAGTTTAGTTAATAGAAATGTACCAATGTCAGTTTCTTGCTTTTTTTTTAAAAAAAGATTTTATTTATTTATTTGAGAAAGAGCGAGCGAGAGAGAGAGAGCAGGTGCACATGAGTGGGGGTGGGGGTGGGGCAGAGGGAGAGGGAGAAGCAGGCTTCCCGCTGAGCAGGGAGCTGACTTGGGGCTCAATCCCAGGACCCCGAGATCACGACCTGAGCTGAAGGCAGACTCTTCACTGACTGAGACACCCAGGTGCCCCAGTTTCTCACTTTTGACCAAGTTACCATGATAGTGTATGATGATGACATTGGGGGAAAATAGGTGAGGGGTATATGGAAACTCTGGATTATTTTTGCAGCTTTTCTGCAAATCTGAAATTGTTCCAAAGTAAAAGTTTATTAAAAACAAAAAAAAATCAATATTTCAACTTTTTTTTAACTTCTACTTCTTTACATTATTTTAGACTTGGGAAGTTTTTGCTTACATGGAGATCATGAGTATATTCATCCATATTTTCCTTTAATGGTTTCATGTTCTGAGGTTTAGAATTTTATTTCACCCTTGGGCGCCTGGGTGGCTCAGTTGGTTAAGCGTCCACTCTTGGTTTCAGCTCAGGTCATGATTGCAGGGTGGGGACTGGGCCCTCCTTCGTTGGGCTCCACACTCAGCACAGAGTCTGCTGGAGATTCTCTCACCCTGTCCTTCCCCCTCTACCCCTCCTCCCACTCATGCATGCTCTCTCTCTAAAATAATTAAATTTAAAAATCTTTTTGTAAAAAAGATTTTATTTATTTGACAGAGAGAGACACAGCGAGAGAGGGAACACAAGCAGGGGGAGTGGGAGAGGGAGACACGGGCCTCCCGCCGAGCAGGGAGCCCGATGCGGGGCTCGATCCCAGGACCCTGGGACCATGACCTGAGCTGAAGGCAGACACTTAACGACAGAGCCACCCAGTCGCCCCTAAAAATCTTTTTTAAAAGAGAATTTTATTTCACCCTTTTGTCTAACTGTAGTTTATTTTAGTGTTACATAATAAATCAAGATCTAATTTGATATTTTCTCATGTATTTAACTGCTTTCTCTAAAACCATTCATGTCATAATTATCCCTTCCCATTGATTTGAAATAGTTCCTTTTTACATATAAAATGTGTCTGTGTCCAACTTCCAGACTTTTGCTACTGGTCAGCAGGGTGTGGCAGGAATTGGATTGAAACTTGAAACCACCAAAAATTTGACAAAATATATAAAATAATGACTCTCAAGAGTGTAGACATAAGACAATGAAGAATGGTGATCCCTGAAGGACAGGAAACAATGAACTAAACTCCATGCTTACCCTAGCTTGCAGTCTGAGGTGAGTTTCCAGGCCATGGTGCATGGAGGGGGAAGCCATAGAGAGCCCAACAGTCTCCCTGACTTGACACAGGGCTGGGAATCCAGGGAGACCAAGTTGTGCAGAGTTTTCAGGGAAGAGTAGTGGAAAGAAGAGAGCTGTGTGGCTCGAGAATTGCTAGAGATTGGCAGAGGGTACTCAGTCCTCAGCTGAGTTCTGATCAACGTGCGCATGTAAGGAACTACCTAACATTGGGAAAGAATCCTCTGAAAATTTGGCAAGAACACATCTCAGTTCAGACGGGACCAGGAATAGTTTCTGTTCCCACCAGTTACAAAAGCGTTGGATAGAATGCTAAGGAAGGTTTTGCCTCAGGGGTGGGGAAAACAGAACAAGGAACATGTGAGATAAATAGAAGACAAGTAGCAAAATTAATTAAATTCTACCATATCATTAATAACAGTAAATATAAACAGTATAAACATCCATTTAAATAAAGTCATATATAAACACCCTTTAAGTTAAAAGGCAGAATGGCCAGATTGCACAAAAAATCATGACCTACCTATATGGTGGCTTCAAGAGACCAACTTTAAATATAAAGACACAAATCAGTTAAAAGTAAAAAGAAGGAAAGAAATAGTTCATGTCAACTCCAATTAAAAAAAAAACCAGAATAATTATATTGATATCAAACAAAGTAGATTCCAGAGTGAAGAATATTACCAAAGATAAATAGGTCATTTCATAATGATTAAGAGTTCAATGAATTAGGACACAACAATCCTAAACACCATGCATTAGAAAAGAGAGCTTTGAAATTTATGAAGCAAAAACTAATAGCAATGCAGGCAGAAATAGCTATAACCACAATTATAGTTAGATATTTCAACAATCCTCTCAATAACTGATAAACGAGTAGACAGAAAATCAGTAAGAATGTACAAGAACTTAAAGAACATTATCAATCAACTTGACTTAACTGGTATTTCTAGAATACTCTAACCACCAACAGCGCAGAGAAGAAAAAACTTTATTCTACCCTCAGGTTCTGTGGCTGGCCTAAGAATTAAACTGACATAAGAAAGATTAACAGGAAAAAAAGTACACAGATTTAATTACTATTTTTACATGTAGACAGCAGTCTTCAGATGGAAAATAAAGACTTGAAGAAGCTGTTAGTCCCCAAAGCTTATATACTTTTCTACACAAAGAGCAATAAATTGAGAGGATGTAACAAGGCAAAGGGGCTTGGGCCATGGGCAATAAATTGTGGACAAGTGACCAGGAAATAGATGGAAAACTGACAGAAGATAAGGGTTATTTTGGTAAGTTTGTTTGTACAGGTCTCTGGTGATAAGAATGCTCTCTTTTCATGGTACAGAGAAGGTAACTTTCTTTTTTTTTAAAATTTTTTATTGTTATGTTAATCACCATACATTGCATCATTAGTTTTTGATGTAGTGTTCCATGATTCATTGTTTGTGCATAACACCCAGTGCTCCACGCAGAATGTGCCCTCCCTAATACCCATCACCAGGCCAACACATCCCCCCACCGCCCTCCCCTCTAGAACCCTTGGAAGGTACCTTTCTTATGGGAAATTTTATGGTCTGTTTTTATGTAAAAAGGGGAATGTCAGAGAGCTCTTGTCATCTGCAGTTTCTCAAGTGCCTTTAGCTCAAAATAATCAATATACCAGAGTGGCATATTTGGAGATGGCATGTTCTGAACCCCTGCAATAACAAAATACATGTTATTTTCAGGATAAACCATATTCTGGACCAGAAGTTTTGATAAATTTAGAAAGATACAAGTCAGACAAAGTATAGTATCTGATTACAATGGAATTAAATTAGAAATGAGTTACAGAAAAATATCTAGAAAACCCCAAATATTTGGAAACTAAATATCATACTTTTGAATAATCCATGGGTCAAAGAAGAAATCAGAAGATAAATTAGAAAGTATTTTTGAACTGAATTAAAATGAAAATCAAACATATCAACATTTGACATTCTAAGCAGAGCTTAGAATGATATTTATAATAATAAATGCTTATATCAGAAAGGAAGAAATATCTCAAACCAATTGCATAAAATTCCACATCAAGAAACTGGAAAAAGAAAATCCAAATAAACCCAAATCAAGCAGAAGGAAGAAAATAATAGAGTAGAGATAAATAAAATTATAAAGAAACAGAAAAAAAATCGATGAAACTAATAGCATGTTTTCCGAAAAGATAAATAAAATGAATAAACTTCTAGCAAGGCTGACAGAGATTAAAAAAAGAGACAAATGACTAATATTATAAATGAAAGTGGGGACATCACTACATACCCCAAACTTAAAAAAATTAAAAAGGAAATACCACAAAAATCCTTACATCTATAAATTTTATTGATAAATAGACCAATTCTTTAAAAAACTACAAACTATTAAAACTTATTCAAGATGAAATAGATATTCTGAATAGTCCTATAGCTATTAAAGACATTGAATTTGTAGTTTAAAACCTTCCAAAAAATAAATCCCCAGCTATATTAGTTTGCTAGGGCCACCGTAAAAAGAATCATAGACCTGGTGGCTGAAACACAGAAATTTATTTTCCTAAAATTCTGGATGCTAGAAGTCTGAGATCAAGATATCAGCAGGGTTGGTTTCTTTTGGGGTCTATTACCTTGGCTTGCTGGTGGCTGTCTCCTCCCTCTGTCTTAATACAGTCTTTCCTCTATATATGTCTGTGTCGTAATCTCTTTTTATTTATTTATTTTATCATATTGGATTAGGCCCACTCTAATGAGTTCATTTTAACTTAATCACCTCTTTAAAGATCCTATCTCAAAATAAAATCGCATTATGAGGTACTAGGGGTTAGGACTTCAACATATAAACCTCTAGGGGACACAGCCCATAGCACCAGTCCAGATGATTTCAGTTGTGAATTATACCAAACATTTAAAGAAAAAACAATTCTACATACTTTTTCCTAGAAAATAGAAAGAAAATTCTTCTTCAACTAATTTTCTAAGGCCAGCATTATCTTAGTATCAAAACCAGATAAGACAGTACAAAGAAAAAAGAAACACAAAACAATATCCCTCCTAAACAGACATAAAAATACAAACCAAATATTAGTAAATCCATTTCAGCCATATATAAGAACTGTAAAACATTACCATGTGGGCTTTATTCTAGAAATGAAAACCTGGTTAAGCATTCAAAAATCAATTGAGCTAATCCACCATATTAACAGTTCATAGAAGAAAAACCACATGATCATATCAATTGGTGTAGAAAAAGAATTTAACTAAATTCAATACCTGTTCACGAAAAATCTCAGCAAACTAGAAATAGAAGGCAACTGTCTTTCTCAGCTTGATAAAGGGCATCTATAAAATACCCACAGGTAATATCATACTTCATTTTTTTTTTTTGAGAGAGAGAGAGAGAGTGGTTGGGGGTGGGGAGGGGAAGAGGGAGACGGAGAGAGAGACTCTTTTTTTTAAAATTTTATTTATTTATTTATCAGAGAGAGAGAGAGAGCACAAGCAGGGGGAGCAGGGTAGAGGTAGGCAGAAGGAGAAGCAGGCTCCCTGCTGAGCAAGGAGCCCAATGAAGGATGTGATCCCAGGACCCCAGGATCATTACCTGAGCCGAAGGCAGATGCTTAACTGACTGAGCCACCCAGGCATCCCAGAGAGAGAGAATCTTAAGCAGGCTCCACAACCAGCTCATTAGCCCAACACAGGACTTGATCTCACAACCCTGAGATCATGACTTGAGCCAAAATCAAGAGTTGGATGCTTAACCAACTGAGCCACCCAGGTGCCCCATCATACTTCATATTGAAAGATTAAATGCTTTTCCTCTAAAATTGATTAGAAGGCAGGAATATCTGCTATTACCACTCCTATTCAATATAGAACTGAAAATCTTAGCCAGTGCAATAAGGCAAGAAAAAAGGGTAAAAAACGAAAAGTAAAAAACAACAAAAGAAAACATCAGAAAGGAAGAAATAAAACTATCCACAAAATTGTTTATGCAGGAAATCTTAAGAAGTCGACAACAAAATGGCTAGAACTTATAACTGAGCTTAGCAAGGTCACAAAATACAAGGCAAACATATAAATAAAAAATAATTGTATGTCTATATATTAGCAATAAACAACTGAAAACCAAAATTTAAAATAATAGCATATGCAATAGTTTCCCCCAAATGAAATTCTAAAAAAAATTACAACATTTGTATGCTGAAAAGTACAAAACAGTGATGAAAAAAATCAAAGAGTAGCTAAATAAATGGAGTGACATATCATGTTCATGACTTAGAAGAGTCAACATTGTAAAGATGTCAATTGTGCCCACACTATTCTATAGTGTGAGTTATAAGGAATCTCCCAAAGAGAAGTCTGGCCATAGTCACTGGTTCATTTCTAAACCTTTGGCATTTCCCAAGTGTCCTTGTTATTTACGGTGGGTTCCTCAGGCCACACTTGATATTTACGCTAATGAGGTTATTCATGGTAGACTCCTTGGAACATGCGTTATCAGCCCAATATCCAGAGAGTGGGTGGGGAAAGAGGGCTAGATTTTAAAGAAATAGCATGAAGGAGTCATTTGGAGTGATAGAACTGTTCTGTATCCTGATTGTGGTGGTGGTAACGCAATCATAAAATTAATATAACTAAACACGGAAAAAGAAAAACAAACACCTGAGTGCATAGAAAACTGTTAAAATCCAAACAAGGCCTATAGTTTAGTTGATAGTATTGTATCAATGCCAATATCCTGGCTTTGATCATTGCAATGAGGTTATGTAAGATGTTAACATCAGGGGAAGCTGAGTGAATCCTACACAAGAACTGTCTACTCTATTTTAGCAACTTTGATGTAAATCTAAAATTATTTCAAAGTAAAAAGTAAAAAAAAAAAAAAAGCAAAGCAATTGCATCCTCAGCTCCCCACCCCTATCCTGATGTGCAGCCCACAACTTCTACCTCCCCCCCACCCCAGCCCCACAAACAACCAGAGGTTTGCTATCTGAGAAGTGTGTTGTGGTGGATGGAGGACACTAGTCCAACTAAGGCAGGTGAACTGTGCTGAAATAAAATGAACATTTATATTCTGAATGCAGGGACCCATCCCCAGCCTTCTTCTCTTACTAATATTACTAATAATGCCCCAATACTATAGGCAGCCTCCTGCTAAGAATCCTGACCATCCCAGGGAAAAGACTTAAGATCTTGACATCAGGGTATCTCCAACGAACTGGCCCAATCAGACCACCTTCCATGCTTGGCCGTGGCCTCAGGGTTCCCAGGTTCCAGCCAGCTTCTTAGCCCCCAACTTCTAAACATGAGTAGAACACTAAGACCCACCTAACGGCTAAGGAAATGCTCTCACATGAAAAATTATAATGCAAACAAACAGCCAGCCGGCACTTCAGAGGGAACAGAAACAACTCAGGAAAAAGAAAACTTTATAAAGAACAATCATTAATAATCTCAGAGAAGTAAGACAGCATAATACATTCATTAAACAGGAATAGAACAGGATGCTATTTAGAAAAAAAAAAGAAGAACACTCAGAACTAAAAGGAATGCTTGGAAATTAAGAGCAAAATAGAAGTCATGACGAACTCAATAGAATGTTTGGAAGGTAAAATTAAGAAACCTGCCATAAAGTAGAGCAAAGGGAGCTTGAAAATAGGAGAGAAAAGATAAGAAAATTCAAGGATTATCCAAGGAAGTCCAACATCCCAATAATGAAAGTTCTAGAGGTAGAAAACAGAAAAAGAAGGGTGGATATAATGAAACAGTCCCAGAAAATTTCCCAGAACTGAAGAGACAAATGCAAATAGGCCCATACCATGGTCTTTCATTCATTCATCTATTAGCAATGCTTACTGAGTACCTGCTCTGTGGCAGGCATTGGTTTATCTTTGGGAACACAACAGTGAAGACACAGATCAAAGTCCTTGCCCTCATGAGGCACAGACTAGTCAAGCAGACAAAACCCAACAAGATAAACAAGTAAAATTAAGCAGGAAAGGGAGCTTTAAAATGGCAAGGAGAGGACTGAAATTTTAGGTGGGATGGCTGAGGGAAAACATTGCACTGTGAAATTTCAGAACACTGAAGGTAAAAAATAAGGTTCTAGAGGTTTTTCAGAGGAAGAAAATGGCTATGAGTTTCTCCGTGTAAAACCGGTCACGGGAAGATGATGGAAAAATGCCTTTGAAAATGACTTCTGTATTTTTGTTTGAGTCGCCATAATAAGATACCACAGACCGGGTGGCTTATATGACAGACATTTATTTTCTCACTGCTCCGGTGGCTGGAAGTCCGAGATCATGGTGCCCACAGGATTAGTTTCTGGTGAGGTCTCTCTCCTTGGCTTCCTTCTTACTGTTCTCACATGACCTTTCCCTGAGTATGCACAGAAAAAGAACTGAGGTATCTCTTTCTCTTCTTATAAAAAGGACACTGAGCCTATCAGATTAGGCCTTATATTGCCTCGTGTAGCCTTTGTTAGCCCCTTAAAGGCCCATTCTTGAAATATAGTCACACGAGGGGGCTAGGACTTTAACATATGAGTTTTGGGGAAATGCAGTTCAGTCCATAACAATGCCCAGCATTGAATTTCCTAGCAAAATTTATTTTTGACACACTTGGACTTTTAAGATATATAATAATGTGTGTAACTATTTATTATTTTATCTACTTCTGTTGTTATATATTTTGATTCTGTGTCAAGTCCTTTTGCTTCAGGCAGAACTTCCACAACACTGTCAAATAGTAATCAAGCTTTTCAAGCAATTTCACAAGCAACCAGTTAAAGTAAAGGGAGAACAAAGACATTTTTGGACAGGTAAGGTTCTGAGAATACAACGCCCCCTGCCCATGTACTTTCTTATAGTTCTACCAGAGAATGTGCTGGGACCCAGAAAATACAGGACAGAGGTGAAGGGGCTCCCTAGAACGATGATGCAGGGGATCCCACACTGATACCTGTCACCATGACCATAAAGGTAGCAGGTCTCCAGTGGAGCAGGTCAGGAGACACCCGGAGAGAGTTTTCCAAGAGTATGAAATTGACAAATATTTGTCACATTGGAGTATATGGAGTTGTAGACAATTGGAGAAGTGTTTCGTTTTGAATTAATGCTGAGTATATAACAAAGTACAATGAGACAGAAGAAAGATTAGTGTTTGCCAGGGATTCAGAGGGAGAAAGGATGAACAAGTAGCACACAGGAGATTCTTAGGGCAGTGAAACTATTCTGTATGGTATTGCAATGGTGGAATACCTATCATTATGCATTTGTCAAATCCATAGATTATACAATACAAAAAATGAACTCCAATGTAAACCATGGAATTTAGTTAATACTAATGTATCAACTAAATGTACAAATGCAACATGTACTATGTACCATAGTAATGCAAGATGTTAATAATAAGGAAAACTGTGTGTAGGGAGTAGGGGTAGATGGGAACTTTATACTTTCCATTCATTTTTTTCTGTAAACATAAAACTTCTCCAATAAATAAAGTCTATTAATAAAAGAAGTGAAATGAAAAAAATCAAGAAATGTATTAGCTCCAGGGGAAACAGAAGTTGTTTCTAAGAGTAAAAGGATATATAATATATGACTGTGTAAACAGAAGGGTGTAACCCTCAAGTCCGATAGAAGCACATCGGGATCTTGCGAGATGGGAGGGCTATGTGGGAGTGGTGGGGGTGGGGCATGACGGAGAGCAAATCCTAGTCTCCCATAGTGGGAAGTCCATATAAATACTGGAAACTGAGGGCGCCTGGTGGCTCAGTTGGTTAGGAAACTGAGGGCGCCTGGGTGGCTCAGTTGGTTAGGAAACTGAGGGCGCCTGGGTGGCTCAGTTGGTTAGGCGACTGCCTTCGGCTCAGGTCATGATCCTGGAGTTCGGGGATCGAGTCCCACATCGGGCTTCCTGCTCGGCAGGGAGTCTGCTTCTCCCTCTGACCCCCTTCCCTCTCGTGCTTTCTATCTCTCATTCTCTCTCTCTCTCAAATAAATAAAATCTTAAAAAAAAAAAAAAAACTGGAAACTGAGAAGCCAAGACGTAGCCATGTGCCAGGGAATTGGGGTTGGGGTGAGCCTTGTAGAACTATGTGACTTTTGAAAGAGTATATATAACAATTTTTATTAAAAACCAAACTTTTAAATACAATTCAACATAAAAAAGTACATTCAACCTCAGGGCAACTGGGTGGCTCAGTCTTTTAAGCCATCTACCTTCGGCTCAGGTCATGATCTCAGGGTCCTGGGATTGAGCCCTGCATCGGGCTCCTTGTTCAGCAGGGAGTCTGCTTCTCCCTCTCCCTCTCCCTCTGTTCTCCTCTCTCTTTCTCAAATAAATAAATAAAATCTTAAAAAAGATACATTCAACTGTCAAATATCTTTGAAAAAATTTTTGTTACGTTTATTTTAGATTTTTTTTATCATTTTGAATTGATTCCCTCCCTACCCTCTACTATTTTCTAAATAAAAAATTATTAATTTTAAAAGTTCTTCCTCCTTTAGTGAATTCTCTTATTAACTTTCAGTTTCTTTTTGACACATTTGGGTTTTTTAGGTATTTGATAATACGTGCTAATACTCCTATTGACAATATGTGATAATATTTAATATTGCTATGCATTTGTGTCTGTGTCAAATATCTTTGCATCAGGCAGAACTTCCACAACACTGTAAAATAGTAATCATGCTTGCCACATCTTTGTATTATTCTTGATTTTATGGAAATGCCCCAGTCAAAAGTGTTCTATGCTGTAAGTTGGGTGTTTAATTAGGATATAAAATCTTTATCATACTAAAGGAGACTACTTTTAATTCTAGCTATTGTGTTTTATCATGAATAGGTATTAAATAGCAAAAGTCTTTTGAGGCTTCTTTTTTTTAAAGTTTATTTTTTTTTTCTAGTAATCTCTACACCCAATATCGGGCTCAAACACACAACCCTCAGATCAGGTCACATGCTCTTCCAACTGAACAAGCCAGGTGCCCCTTGAGGCTTCTTTTGAAAATGTGGTATGATTTTTCTTATTGGACCTAGTTTTTGTGACATTTCATAATATTAGACATCATAATTCAACTGTCTTGCATTACTGGGATAAACTCTGGGTGGCCACGACTCTTACTGTGTTGCTAAATTTGGTTTGCCACTTTTTTAATTCTATATTTGTAAGTGAGTTTTGGGCAGCATTTTCCTTCTTTCTGCTCCCCCCTTCTTTTTTTTCCAGATTTGGTATCAGGGTTCTGTTTTGTTATTTTGCTTTCTTGGGTTTTTTTTTTTTTTTTTTTTTGATATAGCATCAAAACCATTTATTCCTTGGAAAGTGTAGGGTGTTCTTGTTCAAGACATCAGACTAGACCCCATTTGCCTTTCCTGACCCTTAATTCCCTTTGAAACAAGCATAAAGAAGTACAAGGAGATGTATATGTTGGGTGGAGATTCAGGGGTGGAGAGAAACCTGGCCAGAGATGTTGAGAAACTGCTGAAGGATTATGCAGCCTTGGTCCAAGAGAGGCTAAAATGGGAGGCTTTCTCCTCGTTGGGGTCTCAGGGTAGTCTCAAACCTAGAGTGAGGGATGGCAAGAAAAGGGGGAGAGGCAGACCCTCAAGGTCAGTCTGGGGAGTAGCTGCACCACAGCTGATCAGTCCCCTGCCTGCCTCATTCCTCCTGTATGTCAACTGCAACAGATTTTTATCTGCCCAAGACTTCACTCACTGTCAGATCCACCAACTCTTCAGGTAGCATTAATGAAATGATGTTGCAATGCTTTATTAAGACTTAGAATTCTTATTTTTATATATACACAAAGATTTTAAAAGAATTTTTAGAAATAGATTTTAAATCCTATCTCTTACACATACATGAAAAGAAAAATATAAATGAGACAATTCAATAAGACATTGATTCTCAAACCTGAGCCTGCATCATATCAGTTAGAGGGTTTGTTAAAATACAGATTCCTGGGCTCCACCCTGAGTTTCGATTTAGGACATCTGATTCAGTGGGGCTCAAAAAGTTGCATTGTTATAAGGTAAAGTTCCCGGGCAAAGCTGATGCTGCTGGCTCAGGAGCCACACTTGGAGAACCACTGGATTAAGATATGACTAATACTTCATCATATTCAGAGTCCACTCTTCTGAATCACTTTTTAACTAGAAGTCATTAATGTGCATGATTTTCCCACAATTTTGGGAAACAGTAAGAGTGTAAGTGATGTAGCATTTTAAACAAGAATCCATAAAAGTATAAGGGCCACTGGTGCTGGGCTCTTTGACTGGTTTTGCAATCATATAGATTCTGTCTACTTAAAAAAATAGCTTCATTGACATGTAATTTACATAATATAAACCCATCTATTTCAAATGTATAATTAAATGATGTTTAGTATACTTACAGAATTGTGCAACCATTGCCACAATCTAATTTTAGAACATTCCCATCACTCCAAAATAAATCTCATGCTTATTTACATCCACTCCCCACTCTTGCCTTCAGTTGTAGGCAACCACTGATTTACTTTCTGTCTCTATAGATTTGTTTTTTTCTGGACATTCAGTATAAATAGAGTTAGACAATATATATTCTTTATATGTCTGGATTTTTTTCACTGAGCATAATGTGGGTTTTTTGTTTTTTGTTTTTTGTTTTTTTTTAGAAAGAGAAAGAGCTTGAGTGGGGAGAGAGAGGAAAAGGGAGAGAGAGGAGAATCTCAAGCATGCTCCACACCCAGCATGGAGCCCAGCATGGGGTTGGACCTCATGGCCCTGAGATCATGACTTGAGCCGAAATCAAGAGTCAGACACTTAACCAACGGAGGTACCCAGGCGCCCCTGAGCATGTTTTTGAGGTTCATTCACATTGTAGCATTTATCAATACTTTGTTGCCTCTTATTATTGAATGGTATTTCATTATATGAACATGCCATATTTTATTTATTCATTCACCAGTTAAGAGACATTTGGGTTTTCCCCCACTTTTTGACAGTATAATGACAGAATAAATAAGAATAATACTGCTATGAACATTCAAGTACAAATATGTGTAGACTTTCTCATTTCTCTTTGACATACATTTAGGGGTGGAATTGCTGGATCAAATGGTAACTCTATGCTTAGCATTTTGAGGAACTGCCAGACTGTTTGCTAAAGTGGCTTTACCATTTTATATTCTCACTAGCAGTTCATGAGGGTTCTGATTTCTCCACATCTAAGTCAATTGTTGTTATCAGTCCTTTTGATTATAGTCATCCCAATGGGGTATGAAGTAATATCTCATTGTGGTTGTGATTTGCATTTCCCTGATAACAAAGGATATTGAGCATCTTTTTGTGTGCTTATTGGCCATTTTCCCATTTCTTTGGGGAAAGAAGAGATCCCTTGCCTATTTTTAATTGAGTTATCTTTTTATTATTGAGTTGTAAGAGTTCTTAAAATATTCTGGAAACAGGGGTGCCTGGGTGGCCCAGTTGGTCAAGTATCTGACTCTTGATCTCAGATCAGGTTTTGATAATGAATTCAAGCCCTGCATTGGGCTCCTCACTGGGTGTGGAACCTATTTAAAAAAAAAAAATCTAGACACAGAGGCTGGGAAGATGGCAGAGGAGTAGGACCCTAAGCTCACCTCATCCCAGGGACAGAACTAGATAGCACTCACTTCAGTGTAAATAACCCAGAAAATGGCCTGAAGACTGGCAGAACAAACTCCACAACTAAAGGTAGAGAAGAGGCCCCACTGAAGAGGGTAGGAAGGGAAGGACACAGTTTGGGAGCAAAATGGACTGTGGCCATCCATGGTGGGGAAAGAGCTGGTGTGTGGAGAAGGGCAAAAAACAGAGTTATCACACCAGGGACCCCACATGGGGAAGGTGAATCCCGCATAACATTTGGCTTTGAAAGCAAGAGGGGCCAAATCTCATGAGTTCTTACAACCAGCAGGAAATTTAAAAATTAAATTTAAAGCCTGAAATTTTAAAAATTAGCAGGATTGGCTCTGGGAAAGTCAAGAGGGCAAGAAGAAACTGAGTCCCCCTCCTTAAAGAGATAGCAGGACAAAAAGCCAGGGGAGATACAGCATGGAAGCAGCAGTTTGAAAAACACCAGGAAAAGACAGTAGGGGAAGTGATTTACTCATCTCAGAGCATGTCTCGGAGGGGCAGGGATCACAGGGAGACCCCGCTAGGAACAAAGGAGCTGGCAGGCACCATTCTCCTCCCTTACCCACCCAGCATAAACACCTGGCCACTTGCAGGAATGACCATGGTGCCAACACTCACTATGTAAGCCCCACTTCCCTGTGCTTCCACAGATCCACCCTTTTCTGTCATTCTAGCCTCAGGCCTGATGCTGTGGGCCCCCTCCACCAGAAGACCAGCTCAAACCCCACCAATACCTTATCTCCTGACTTGCACCTTTTGTGGAATCTCAGTTACAATGGCAGTAGTGGTGGGTCTCATTTTGCAAGCAGACCAGTGCACACCTTGTTAAAACGTGCCCCACTCAACTGGGGACCAAACACTGCCCACAACAGGCAAAGAGAGCCTCTGCAGAGGACTGAAGGAAATAATGCCCAGGACTCAACAGCAGGGCATGAACAACACAAATAGGAGAAAATCCCTGAAGCACCAGGTCCTGGGAAACAGGGAACACTGCACTGCAGGGCATTACAGGACCTTTTCTTCATAAAGCCATTACCTTCCAGAGCAGGAGACATAGCTGCTGTTCCTAAGACACAGAAACAGACACAGAATGTTAGACAAAAATGAGGAGACAGAGGAATATGTCCCAAATGAAAGGACAGGACCAAACCACAGCAAGAGATCTACATGAAATGGATATAAGTAATATGTCAGATAGAGAACTTAAAGTAATGCTCATAAAGATACTCACTGGGCTTGAGAAGAGAGTAGAGCACATCAGTGAGACCCTTAACACGGAGATAAGGAATAAAATAGCAGAGCTCAAGGCCTCAATAAATGAAATGAGACATATGCTGGATGGAATGAATAGCAGGCTGGAAGAAGCAGAGGAACAGATTAATGACCTAGAAGCCAAAGTAATGAAAGTAATCAAGCTGAACAAAGGAGAGAAAAAATAATTATGCAAAATGAGAATAGACTTAGGGAAATCATTGACTCCATCAAACGTAATAATGTTCATATTATAGGAGTCCCAGGAGAAGAAGAGAGAAAAGGGGGCAGATAATTTATTTGAAGAAATAATAGCTGAACACTTTCCTAATATGGGGAAGGAAAGAGACATCCAGATGTGGGAGGCAAAGAGAATCCCTAACAAAATCAACAAAAGCAGACCCACACCAAGACATATGATAATTAAAATGGCAAAATATAGTGATGAGGAAAAGTATTAAAAGCAGTAAGACAAGGGACACCTGTGTGGCTCAGTCAGTTGAGCATCTGGCTCTTGATTTCAGCTCAGGTCATGATCTCAGGGCCATGGGATTGAGCCCTATGTCAGGCTCTGCACTCAGCACAAAGTCTATTTGTCTCTCTCTCCCTCTGCCTCTGCCCCTCCCCACTTCTCTCTCCTCCCTAAAAAAAAAATTTTTTAATCAGTAAGACAAAAGAAGACAGTTACATACAAAGGGAATCCCATAAGGCTATCACCAGATTTTTCAGCAGAAACTTTCCAACCCAGAAAGCAGTGACATAATGTATTCAAAGTGCTGAATGGGAAAAATCTGCAGCTAAGAATATCCAGCGAGGCTATCATTCAGAATAGAAGGAGACCTAGAGTTTTCCAGACAAACAAAAGTTAAAGGGATTCATGACTACTAAACCAGCCCTGCAAGAAATATTAAACAGGAGTTTTGAGTGGACCAAAACTGACAGTATGAAGGCAGAAAACAAAAAAGCAGTAAAAATGAATATGTCTGTAAAAAATCAGTCAAGGAACTCCCAAAGTAAAAGGATGTAAAACATGACACCATATACCTAAAACATGGAGAGGAGTAAAGAATGGATTCAAACTTAAAAGACCATCAACTTAGTATAGACTGCTATAGGGGTGCCAGGTTGGCTCAGTCAGTTAAGTGTCCAAGTCTTGATTTTGGCTCAGGTCATGATCTTGGGGTCATAAGATCAAGCCCCGCATTGGGCTCAGTGCAGAGTCTGCTTGAGATCCTCTTCCTCTGCCCCTCCCCTGGCTCTCTCTCTCAAATAAATAAATAAAATAAATCTTTAAAAAATAGAGACTGCTATATGCAGAAGGTGTTATATATCAGACCTAATGGTAACCACAAATCAAAAACCACTAATGAATATGCAAAGAACAAAGAGAAAGAAATCCAAATATATCACTAAAGAAAACCAGCAAACCATGAAAGAGAGACAAGAAAGTATCAGAGAAAATCTTCAGAAACAACTGCAGAACAAGTAATAAAATGACAACAAATACATATCTATCAATAATTACTCTGAATGTAAATGGACTAAACATGCCAATCAAAAGACATGGATAAAAAGACAAGACCCATGCTGCCTACAAGGGACTCATTTCAGACCTAAAGGCACCTGCAGATTGAAAGTGAGGGGATGGAGAAACATGTATCATACAGATGTCAAAAGAAATCCAGAGTAGCAGTACTTATATTGGACAAAATAGACTTTAACACAAAGACTAACAAGAGACAAAGAAGAACACTATGTAATAATAAAGAAGAACAAGATATATAACAACAACAAGAAGATTTAAGAATTGTAAATATTTATGCACCCAACATAGGAGTAACCAAATACATAAAATGACACACTGGAACAGATGGATTTAACAGGTAAATTCAGAACATTCCAACCTAAAACAGCAGAATACACATTCCTTTCAAGTGCACATGGAACAGTCTCCAGAACAGATCACATATTAGCCCACAAAACAAGCCTCACCAGATTCAAGAAGATCGAAATCATACCATGCATCTTTTCTGATCACAACACTATGAAACTTCATGTTGAACCACAAGAAAAAATCTGGAAAGATGGCCAATACATGAAAGTTGAATAACATGCTACTAAACAATTAATAGGTCAATCAGGAAATAAAAGGAGAAATAAAAAATACATGGAAACAATGAAAATGAGAACACAATAGTCCAAAACCTCTGGGATGCAGTAGAAGTGGTTCTAAGAGGGAAGTTTATAGCAATACAGACCTATCTCAAGAAGCAAGAAAAATCTCAAATAAACAACCTAACTTTACACCTTAAAGGAGCTAGAAAAAAGAACAAACAAAACCTAAAACCAGCAGAAAGTAGGAAATAATAAAGATTAGAGCAGAACTACATTATATACAAACTAAAATTACAATAGAACAGATCAATGAAATCAGGACTTTGAAAAAAATCAATAAAATTGATAAACCTCCAGCCAGATTTATCAAGAAAAAAAGAGAAAGGACTCAAATAAATAAAATCACAAATGAGAGAGGAGAAATAACATCCCGCACCACAGAAACACAAACAGTTACGAGAGATTATGAAAAACTATATGCCAACAAATTGGACATCCTAGAAGAAATGGACAAATTCCTAGAAACATATAAACTACCAAAGCTGAAACAGGAAGAAATAGAAAATTGAACAGACTGATTACTGCAATGAAATTGAATCAGTAATCAAAAAACTCTAAACAAACAAAAGTTCAGGACCAGATGATTTCCCAGGGGGATTCTAACATTTAAGGAAGAGTTTATACCTATTCTTCTCAAACTTTTCCAAAAAATAAAAAAGGGACAAATACTTCCAAATTCATTCTATGAGGCTATCATTCCTCTGATACCAAAAGCAGATAAAGACACCACTAAAAAAGAGAACTACACGCCAATATCTCTGATGAACATGGATGCAAAAACTCTCAACAAAATACTAGCAAACTGAATCCAACAACACATTTAAAAAAATCATTCACCATGATCAAGTGGGGTTTATTTCTGTGTTGCAAAGGTGCCTCAGTACTCACAAATCAATCAATGTGATACATCACATCAATAAGAGAAAGGATAAGAACCATATGATCATTTCAATAGATGTAGAAAAAGCATTTGACAAAGTATAACATCCATTCATGATAAAAACCCTCAACAAAGTAGGTTTACAGGGAATATACCTCAAGATAATAAAGGCCATCTGTGAAAAACCCACAGCTAACATCATCCTTAATGGGGAAAAACTGAGAGCCTTTCCCCCAAGGTCAGGAACAAGACTCTTACCACTTTTACTCAACATAAAACTGGAAGTCCTAGCCACAGCAATGAGACAACAAAAAGAAATAAAAGGCATCCAAATCAGTAAGGAAGAAGTCAAACTTTCACTATTTGCAGATGACGTGATCCTCTATATGGAAAACCTGAAAGACCCCACTGAAAACCTGCTAAAACTGATACTCGAATTCAGTAAAGTCTCAGAATACAAAACACACAGAAATCTGTTGCATTTTTATACAGCAATAATGCAGCAGCAGAAAAAGAAATTAAGAAAACAATCCCATTTACAATTGCACCAAAAACAATAAGATACCTAGGAATTAACCTAACCAAGGAGGTGAAAGACATGTACTCTGAAAACTACAAAACACTGATGAAAGAAATTGAGGAAGACACAAAGAAATGGAAAAACACTCCCTGCTCATGGATTGGAAGAACAAATATTGTTAAAATGTCTAAACTACCCAAAGCAGTCTACACATTTAATGCAATCCCTATCGAAATACCACCAGCATTTTTCACAGAGCTAGAACAATCCTAAAATTTGTATGAAACTGCAAAAGACCCTGAATAGCCAAAGCATTTGGGTTTCTTTGAAAAAGAAACCCAAAGCTGGAGGCACCACAATTCTGGACTTCAAGTTATGTTACAAAGTTGTGGTAGTCCAAACACTATGGTACTAGCACAAAAAATAGACACATAGATCAGTGGAACCGAATAGAAAACCCCAAAATAAACCCACAACTATATGGTCAATTAATCTCTGACAAAGTAGGAAATAATATCCAATGGGAAAAAGTCTCTTCAAAAATGATGTTGGGAAAACTGGATAGCAACATGCAAAAGAAAGAAAATGGATCACTTTTTTACACAATACACAAAAATAAATTCAAAATTAATTAAAGACCTAAATGAGAGATCTGAAACCATAAAAATCCTAAAAGAGAACACAGGCAGACACTTCTTTGACATAGGCCATAACAACTTCTTTCTAGATATGTCTCCTGAGGCAAGGGAAACAAAAGCAAAAATAAAGTATTGGGACTGTATCAAAATAAAAAGCTTTTGCACAGTGAAGGAAACAATCAACAAGATATTTACAAATGACATATCTGATTAAGGGTTAGTATCCAAAATATGTAAAGAACTTATAAAACTCAACACCCAAAAAACAAATAACGCAATTAAAAAGTGGGCAGAAGACATGAACAGACACTTCTCCAAAGAAGACATACAGATGGCCAATGGACACATGAAAAGATGTTCATCATCACTCATTATCAGGGAAATGCAAATCAAAACTACAATGAGATATCACCTCACACCTGTCAGAAAGGCTAACAACAACACAAGAAACAACATTTATTGGTGAGGATGTGGAGAAAAAGGAATACTCTTGCACAGTTGATGCGAATGTAAACTGGTACAGCCACTCTGGAAAACAGTATGGAGATTCCTCAAAAAGTTAAAAATAGAACTACTTTATGATCCAGTAATGATACTACTATATACTCAAAGAATACAAAAACACTAATTCAAAGGGATCCATGCACCCCTGTGTTTATTGCAGCACTATTTACAATAGCCAAATTATGAAAGCCACCTAAGTGTCTATTGATTGATTGATGAATGGATAAGAAGATGTGGTATATATACAATGGAATATTATTCAGCCATACAAAAGAATGAAATCTTGCCATTTGCAATGACATGGATAGAGCTAGAACACCTGAAACTAATATAACACTGTATGTTAACTATACTGAAATGAAAAATAAAAATTAATAATAAATATTCTGGACACAAGTTCTTAATCAACTATATGATTTGAAACCATTTTCTGCATTCCATGGGCTGTTTCTTTACTTTACTAATGGTACCATTTGTAGCATAAACGTTTTTAATTTTGATGAAAGCCAATTTATCTACTTTTTTTATTATTATGTTATGTTAATCACCATACATTACATCATTAGTTTTTGATGTAGTGTTCCATGCAATTTATCTACTTTTTATTTAGTTGCTTGTACTTTTGGTGTCTGTCATACCTATGAAAAACATTGCATAACCCAAGATCATGAAGACTTTCTCCTATATCTTCTTTTTTTTTTTAAAGATTTTATTTATTTATTTGAGAGAGAGAGAATGGGAGATAGAGAGCATGAGAGGGAAGAGGGTCAGAGGGAGAAGCAGACTCCCTGCTGAGCAGGGAGCCCGATGTGGGACTTGATCCCGGGACTCCAGGATCATGACCTGAGCCGAAGGCAGTCGCTTAACCAACTGAGCCACCCAGGCGCCCTCTCCTATATCTTCTAAGAATTTTAGAGTTTTAGCTCTTACATTCGGATCTTTGATTCATTTAATTTTTGTGTGTAGTGTTAGGAAGGGCTCCAAATTTATCTTTTTTTAATGTGATACAAAACTTTCCCAGCACCATTTGTTGAAAAAACTATTCGTTTTCATTAAATTTCCTTGACATCTTTGTTGAAAATCAATTGACTGTAAATGTAGAGATTTTGTGGGGGTGGGGTGTATTTCAATTCTCTTCTATTGATCCGTCTACTCTTATAGCAGTGCCACTTACTGGCAAAACTTATGATGCTAACACTGTAATAAGTTTTTTTAAAATCAGGAGATATAATTCTTCCAAGTGTTCTTTTTAAAGATTGTTTTGCCCATTCTGGGTCTTTTGGAATTTTCATATGAATTTTAAGATTAGCTTGTCAATTTCTGCAAAAAAGCTAGTTGAGCCAGCCCACTTTTTATTCTCGCTTGAGACTGTTAAGCATCTCTGATTCATCCCATCCACTCCCCTTTTCCTCAACCTTTTGCCTCCTATGGCTTGTGCTGTCAGGTTTTTCTTATAAGCTGTTGACACTTGTTTTGGAGGTATTGATGCAGACACTTTCAATATCTGCGTGTGTTTGGGACAGGGCAACTCTGCGATCTGTATCATTAACCAAGATAGATTGTGAGTCTTCAACTGAAGACATACACTGATTTTAGAGAAGTTAAAATGTGAAAAGAATGTGTGTCTTCGAATTGAAAAAATATGGTACCTGGCATCCTTTTTCCATCCTTGCCCCAAAGTGTAGTTTTCTGCAGAGCAGAGTGAACTTTCTAGAAAGTAAGTTGAACCATATCAACTTTTTGGCTGAAGACCTTCTGAATGACTTTCCATGTCCGTCACCATAAAATACAAACTTTCTACCATTGTGTTCAAGACTTTATGGGATCTCTTAAACAATCAGCCTCTTGGATGGCATTTCCTACAGCTCTCACTCTGACTGCTCTGTTCCAGTCATACTGGCCTCCTTGACACTCCTCAGACACACCAGGCATATTCCCATTTCAGGATTTTGCATTTGCTGCTCACCATGCATGGAACATTTTTCCTAAGATACCCACTTACTTTTCTCAGTCTCTGCTCAAATGTCACCTCTCAAAAAGGCCTTTTTGCCCAACTGATCTAGAAAAACTCCTTTACTGTCACTCTGTCTCCATTCTCTCTTAATTTTTCATTTTACCACCCACACCTCCATTACATTCTTCCTCATCTAGAATGTAAGCTCTGGGAGGGCAGAGACTTTGTCTGGTTTCATTACCCTGTGCTTAGAATGACCAACATATAGCAGGTGCTCAATCAGTGTTTGCCGAATAAATGAATAAATGAATGGATGTGCAAGCACATGGAGACAATGATGTTTGCCACCTGGTTAAAACTGGATGAACTGAACTTGGAAATGTGGGTAGGAAATGCAAACATGTGAACAAGCCTTGGACAGTAGAGAGCAGTGAAGTCTGAAAAATTGGAGGGTGCAGGCCCCATGTCAGGGGTCCCTGTTGTTAGTCATTTCCTAAAGCATGTTTGTGGTTGAATCTGGCTTAGTGTGTGAATGGGAAGGGGGGCAGGTAGAGGGAGAAGAAACAGACTTTGATCAAAGGTGAAAGGAAATTTAATAACTTGCTTGAGAACAGTAGGGCTCTTCATGAGGGTGTCAGTATCCTAGAGCTCTGGTCTACAAAGAGGAAAACATGTGTCCCAGGTGAAGTTCAAAGCAATCCATCAGTCTGTGAGAAGGAAATACTAGGGCCTTAATTTATATCCACTTTTATGAAAATAAAAAAAATTAAGCTCTGCTAATATTTGCCATGTGTACTGAACCCAGGACCCTCAATTTCTGCCTGTGTCTGACAGTCATGGTCACGGGTGCCACACAAGGACTCCTGAAGAAAATTTGGGAATAAAGACAGCAAAGGTCTTTAGTGCCCTCACTCAGTTATTCATTTTCAGAACATTGTGGCATATTGCAATTTGCTATTGACTTGTCAAATGGATATATGGATTATATTATCTAGTTTAATCTCACATAACCCTCACAAAATGGACAAATGTCTTCAAATATTTTCTTCAAAGAAGCCACAGATCAAAGCTAACACTAATCATACAAAGAAGATCCACCACAAGAAGATAGCAAAGCCGGCACTTATCACCAGGGGAGAATAATAATAATCACATTAGATTTACACACTGAAGCTTCTTTGCTGTGATCATTTATTACAGGTAGCAAAGAAAAATGCTTTTGTAGTGTTGCAAATACATTTTTAAAATTATTTAATCATATTTACTGAATCTTTGGCAGATCCTTTTACAATTTCTATTTATGTAATTTCATGTGCATAATAACCTAGTACAGTTGTACATGTAATTTAAAATTGAATAAATATGCATATGTTGAAGTTGTGTGCAAGTTTTTAAGTTTTTACTGATAAAGCTGTATAATCAAACTAGCCTGGATTCACAATCCTGGTGTGAAGCTCTCTCAGAAGGCCCAGCAAGCCTGTCTGAGCAACACCCAAGCACTTAAAGTTGAAGGGTGTGGATTATTCCTTTGTCCACACTTCCAGAGTCATGGAGGAAAGGTAGGCCAGAGATATAAACCAACCAGCATCAGAAGAAATAAGATAAGCTTTCCTTATCAAGCAACATAGTCGCTTTTTCATAAATGTGAATGACTATTAAGGATCTCCAAAATAAGGCAAGGATCAAGATGAATAAATGGAACAAGAAAACCCAGAAGAAATAGGTAATTTGGTGAAAAGAGAAATTCTATAATTCTAATTAATATCATAAGAGAGACCAGATATGCTGAATAAGAACTTAAAGCTAGAATAGCCAGACAAGGAATGAGAGAATAAATAAGATATATTTCAGATATAAAGAGGCAATCCAGGAATGTCCAATATATTTCAACAGAATATTATGTATTTCACAAAGATAAAAGAGAAATCTGGGGAGTAAATTTGCCTTTAAAAATTTTTTCCTATTTATATGAAGTATAACCTTGATACTAAACTTGGTAAAGACAATACAAATTAAAAAATTATAGGCCTAAATCACTTGTGAATACTTATTTGAATGCTCTCTATAAAATATTAGCAAAAAGGATCCAACAACACATTAAGAAAAGGATATACCATGGCCGAATGGGATTTATTTCAGGAATGCAAGGTTGGTTCAATATTTAAAAATTCATGGTATAATATACCACATTAAGAAATGTGAATGAAAAGTATCATCTAATTATCTCCATATACGCTGAAAAGACTTTCAACAAATTAAACAGCCTCTCCTGATAAAAACACTCAAGAAAAAGTCCATTTTTGCCTCAGTCATTTGAGATGTCACTTTTATTATACACTGAAATTCCATGTGTACTTGTACCTATTTCTGGATATTCTATTCTAGCTCACTGGTCTGTTTTTCTATTCATGTACCAACACTACACTATTTTAATTACCAAAACTTTGTGGTATATTTTAATACTTGGTAGGGTTAGTTGCCTCTCATAGTTTTATTTTGCGGTAGTTTCCTGTATATTATTGAATGCTTATTTTTCCATTTGAAGTTTATTATTATTTACTGATATTTTCTTTGTTACACAATATGATCTGTTCTTGTCAATATTCCTTGTGTGCTTGAGAAAATGGATTTCCTATATCAGGGTTAAAGTTTAATACACACCCATAAGGTATATGTTTTTTTATTACAATGTTAATTTTTTTACATCTTTACTTATTTTTGTCCACTTATCCAATACCACTGAGGTGAGACTTCAATCCTGATGATTTTGGGGTTTTGTCTTTTGTTCCATTAGTGAAAGATTTTGATGGTTCATGCTGTGTTTTGTGGAACTTCACCTATATATACTGTTCATGCAGCTACTTGCTGTCCTTGCAAGTTTTCTTAGGTTAACAGTATGATGGTTGGCTTCTCTTTCTTCCCACACTCCCATAAGCTTATTTTTCTGGAAAAAATTCATGGTGATCCTGAGTAATGGTTTAAAACCATTTTTATCATTTCCTGGTATCAGATCCCCTGGATCTGGGAGAGATGGAATATCTTGGGATGTGGTACTGAGACACTGTCTAGGACAGTGTTGTGCTGAGGATTCTGAGTATGGTCATGGGAGGACAGTGCGGGGGGCGGGTGGTGTATCTCTGAGGCTTTGGGTATAATGGTAGCCTGTATAATGTTGGACAAATTCTGGAGGAGCTTGACAGAAGTGAGATTAACTTCATACCAGCCCCTTTCTGTTTCTCCAGATTTGCCTTAGCATAACTGGCTCCCAGGGAGACCTCTAGAAGGCATGCTAGGAGGGGAATGAGCTCCAACATGGCTATTTGAGTGGATTCATCCCAATCCTCAAGCCCTCTAAAATCCCTGGCAACTGGTGATAAATAAGACTGACTTTTCTTATTTTCAGCTCCCAATTGCTACCCCTTTGTAACCCATTTTCTTCTCCAAGGTCTTTTTACATGAATCTCCATATTGGGGTAGCCTGGAGTGACTGGCCTCACTGCCCCCCACTTTCCTTCCATGACCTGAGAGCCATGTGGCCAGCCCCTACACATTCCATGTGTGTGTGGAAAGAGGTATTGGGACAGGGGAGAGCTGTGAGCTGTTCTGGAAAGGAACAGGAAATTGATTTGTAGACAGAGGCAAAGCAGTTTGAACTACTAAGTGAAGACCTATATTATGGAGGTAAATTATGCTGCCAACCTTGAAACAAGGAACCTAGATGACATCCATTTTTACAAAGGCTGTGTTTTGATCCACTTCAAAGAACTCACTGGGGTTAGTCTTGTAAGTTTCATAATCCACCAGCCAACTGAACTTGTGGAATGATACTTCATTATCATTAAATAGACTCATTCAGGAGAGAGTAAGAAGAATCAAAGACAAATGAGGTTTATGTCCCACCAAGTCAAGGAGAGTGATTAGTCTGCTGTCATAATCTTTGCCTTTGTGTTGTGGAGTTTCAGTCTGAGCATGAAAGTAGCACCCAGGGAGTTCACCTTGATGTGGGCCTACACCTGAGACGTGGGCATGTGTATGAGAGAGAAAGTACCCTAATGGAGAACAAGGACGTACCTGGACAATAGGCAGCTTGTCTTGTGGTTCCCGCCCCCATTTCCCCTTTCTCCCTTTTGTTTATCTTTCTCTTCTCTTCTTCCTCCTTCATCCCCTCTATGGGTGACTGGATTTTTTTCTAGAACTCCTGGAAAAAGGAGCAGTAATAAAAAAAAAAAGAAACCCTTTTTTTTCTGTGAAATTCTCTGGGGGTCATTAATAAACCAATGCATTTCTGCCTTGACTAACAGTCCAGGTCAAGCACTAGCATTTCCAGCACATCCCCAGCTCTGGCCCATAGCCCTCAGAGATTCTTACAGCAAATGGTGGCTGAGATGAATGTGTGAAGCAAGGATGCGGCAGGATTTGCATCTGTGTGCTGTAAAGGAGAGCATGACTCTTTCATTTAATAGATTGGGAAACAGAGTCAGAGAAGGTTACTGGTATGAGATTAGTCAGTTTTCAGGAAAAGGCATGATAGAAAAAATATTTGGGAATCTGGAAAGAAGAAGAATGAATGGAAAGGAATTTGGCAAATTGCAGGAAAAAAATGAAACTCAAGCTTGCAGAGGGGAAAGGCTAAATGCAACCTGGAGTTGCCTGAACTCCAGAAGGCCACAGGTGTCTCTGAAGGTGGGATTCGGCGTGGGTTCAAAATAGGAAGATTGGTGGAAAGTCTATAAGAAGAATTTGGATCTCCATATTGCCTCCTGAACCCTCCAGCTTTGGTGACTGCTTACCTTTGCAGAACATTGCGGTGTTGCTTCTTGGAAAGGTTGATGTAAATGGAATCTGGGCTCAGGGACACTGGACTGCTGCACAGCTGCTGCAATGAAAACAGGAGGTTACGTACAAATGAATATATTGAATGGTGCTGGTGTCTCGGTCCCTGGCCCCCATTTGCCACCTAGAATAACTCATAGTTGTAGTTATATAATTATAAACACAGGTATAGAAAATAAGCAAATGAACTAATAAGACAATCATTATTAACTCTGAGGTAGAGGAAATGTTATATAAGAAATTGTTTTCGTAGTACACCACTCAGCCATGAATAATATTTATATAAGCACTGAGTATTGATTTAACCAAAAATTATAACTATATTAGGAGAATGAGGGAAGATTTGTAAGAAGGTTAAATCCTCATCTCCCATATTAGGAAGTCTATGGTTGGTACCTAAAACTGAAAAATCAAGAAATAGTAGGTAAATATGTCTTTCTATAATGTGAAGGTAAACACATGTACTCACACAGCTACAAAATGGTGAAAGCATTTACTGTGTAGAGCAAGAACGGGGGATGGGAGATTTATTTTAAATTTTTGAATGTATACCTTTTCATGAAGATGGTGCCAAAGGTGAAGAAGGAAGCCCTTGCCACTCCCGCAAAGCTGAAGCCAAAGCAAAGGCTTTGAAGGCCAAGAAAGAGGTGCTGAAAGGCTTCCACAGTCACACACACAAAATAGTTCTGCATATCACCTACCTTCCGATGGCCTAAGACACTGCGTCTTCAAAGGCAGCCCAGATATCTTCAAAAGAGCATCCCTGAGAGAAACAAGCTTGACCACTGTGCCATCATCAAGTTCCCCCTAACTACCAAGTCAGTCATGAAGAAAGTAGAAGACAACAACACACTTGTGTTCATTGTAGATGTCAAGGCCAACAAGCACTAGATCAAACAGGCTGTGAAGAAGCCCCATGACGTTGATATGATCAAGGTCAACACCCTGATCAGGCCTGATGAAGAAAAGAAGGCATACGTTCGACGGGCTCCTGACTGTGATGCTTTGGATGTTGCCAACAAAATTGGGATCATCTACACTGAGTCCAGCTGGATAAATCTAAATATAAATTTTTTCACCATAAAACTTTTTTGGAATATGTATAATAGTCATTAACAGAGATATGATAAAGTGTTTGCATTATAATTATATATATTAAACATAATACATGTGTATATGTATGCATAATGTTATATGTTATATATATTATATGTTATATATATTTGTTATATATATAACAAATATATATGTTATATATATTATATATGTTATATATATTATATAATATATATTATATATATTATCATGTAGTAGGTATATATATATATTATATATATACATATGTATTATATGTAGTAGGTAGAGAGGATGTCACAGTTTGAAAGATATGTCAAAGGGCTTGCATGTTTGAGAAATGATACCTTATATTTTTAGACTTCAATTATAAAATGTTCTGAAGATTCTAAAGCCCGTCACTTCTACCATCACTGTATTTAAATGAAATAAACCCCCACCAAGCAACACAGCAATGAGAATGTAATATTTTGACCTCCCCTCTCCCAAGACTTCTTCAGGAAACATTGGGGAAATAAATTTCAGTAATTTATGAGCATGTAACTCAAATAAATCTTGAGGCCCTAAGTACTGACAAAGAAGCAATAGTCAACAATTAAAAAGTAATTTCGATGTTTACTAACATCACTTAAAAAATATTATAATGGGTCCACTCATAACCCACAGCCACAGTTTCTAGAATGTCCTTTTCTTTCTGTTGCAGTTCGCTGACACCTCTGGCTACTCCAAAGTCACCCATTCTTGAAATTAATTCTTCACTCCTTACCTGGACTAATCTCCAAGAATTGTACCTCTCCAGTTCCTGTGTCTTTCTACCCATTCTCCTGGTTTTATATCACCAAAGCTCTTCTTGTAAGGTGTGAGCAGAGAGGAAAGACAAAATTGTCTTCAGCAGGTAAAAAAGAAGAGAGAAATCCTGAGAATATTTGTTAATGAATTTTGTTCCCATCACCAATGCAAAAAAATTATTTTTAACTAATTCCTCTTTATAATAAATAAATGAAATGATAATTTAGGTGTTCTTTTGAATGTTTTCATATAAACATTCTTATAAATTATTCATATAAATTGTTATTTTAAAAAAATGGTTTAAGACAAATTAACTCATACATACTGACTCTGAAATGGAAATAACTAGAAATTTTTAACAGAAAGTTTTTAAATATAGAAATGCACAAAGAATAAATAATAATATCAGTGCCTCACCACCTGGAATTAATAGATCCTAATAGGTTTTCACGTTTGCTTTAGGCATTTTTTTTAATTTTAAGAAACAAGATGTTACATGTTAAATTAAACAAGCTGTTACAAATTAAATTAAATAAGGAGCAGTGGTCATAGGATTTGGAGAAGTTATCTAACAAGGGCAGTTGGGGGTTGGTAGGGAAGGGCAGAAGTGTTCTGAGAGTGGCTCCATGAAATCTATAAAAGAGAAGCACAAAAATTATAGCTGGGAACTTACAGCAAAAATTATAATTAATGGTGGACTGTTATAAAAAATCCTTCCTTATAGAGTTGAGCAAGATGGCGGAGGAGTAGGAGACCTGGATTTCATCTGGTCCCAGGAATTCAGCTGAATAGGGATCAAACCATTCTGAACACCTACGAACTCAACAGGAGATCAAAGAAAGGAATAGCAACAACTCTCTGAACAGAAAAGCCACCACTTTCTGGAAGGTAGGACGTGCGGAGAAGTGAATCTGAGGCGATATTCGGGAGGATAGACGGCGGGGGAGGGGGCCTCCGTGGGCCGCTTCTGGCAAGTGATAGAGCCACGAAGCACAAAATCGGACCTTTTAGAAGTCGGCTCCGCGGAGGGACGTCGCTCCAGTGGCTAAGCGGGGGGTGGAACCCTCGCGGTACAGTGTGGTCTCAGGACCCTCGGGGTCACAGAAAGACTGGGGGTGCCTGAGTGCGGCAGAGCTCCCAGGGATCGGAGCGGGGAAGCCGGCTGCAGAGACGGAGCCGAGGCGCGGGCTCTCAGCTCGGGGTTGCCATAAACTGTGATCCGCGGCCCAGTCCGGCCACTGCTCCTCCAGCAGGGACCCAACAAGCGGCAGAGCCGGGGAGACTCCCCTTTCTCCCCCAGGAGGAGCAGCGCGGGAGCGCACCACAGGGATCTGCTGGGTTTGGAGACTCCACACGGGGTCGGGGGCCAGAGATACAAATGCTCGGTCGCAGGCCGGGTGAGCACGGAGTGCGACCAGAGACCGGGGAGACGGGAGTGACTGCTTTTCTCTGGGGGCGCACTGAGGAGCGGGGCCCCGAGTTCTCAACTCCTCCGGGCAGAGAGTGGGAGGCCACCATTTTCACCCTGGTCCTCCAAAGCTGTACCAAGAGCTTGCAGGGAACAAAAGCTCCTGAAAGCAAACCCGAGCAGATTACTTAGCCCGGACCCACAAGGGCGGGGCAATTCCGCCTCCAGCAAAGACATTTGGGAACCACGGCAACAGGCCCCTCCCCCAGAAGATCAGCAGGAACAGCCAGCCAAGACCAAGTTTACCAATCAATGAGAACGGGAGAACTCCAGCGCTAGGGGAATACTGCGCATAGAATCCATGGCTTTTTTACCATGGTTCTTTAGTCTTTCAAAGTTAATTTTTTAAATTTCCTTAATTTTTTCTTTTCTATTTCTTTTTTTTAAATTTTTCTTCTTTCCTTTTTCAACCAACATCTTATCAATTCCTTTTATAAAATCTTT
The DNA here is from genome assembly GCF_037043125.1 of Eumetopias jubatus. NCBI lineage: Eukaryota > Metazoa > Chordata > Mammalia > Carnivora > Otariidae > Eumetopias > Eumetopias jubatus. Next base: position 96,571,604 of record NW_028274818.1, read on the forward strand.
TTAAATTTTCATTTTTACAGTCATAATCTATCCCTTCATTGTATTTAACCTTATTTTTTGTATATATATATAATATATATATATATTATATATATATGTAAGTTTTTCTTTCTTTAAGATTTTGGGATGCAGTTTCTTCTAACAGACCAAAATATACCCTAAATCTAGTGTATGGCTTTGTTCTAGTCTCCTGCCTGATCACATTCTCTCCCCCACTTTTCAAAAATTTTTCTTCTTTCTTTTTTCAACCAACTTCTTATCAATTCCTTTTTAAAATCTTTTTAAAGTTTATTTTTACAGCCATATTCCATCCCTTCATTGTATTTACCCTTCTTTTTGTATATATATGAGGTTTTTTTTTTCTTTAAAATTTTGGAAGGCAGTTTCTTCTAACAGACCAAAATACACCCAAAATCTAGTGTGTGGCTCTATTCTATTCACCTGTCTGATCATATTCTTCATAGTCTGTTTTTTTTTTCTCTCCCCCCCCAGTTTTGGGTCTCTTCTGATTTGTTTAGTGTATATTTTTCTGGGGCTGTTGTTACCCTGTTAGCATTTTGTTCTCTCATTCATCTAGTCTTCTCTGGACAAAATGACAAAACGGAAAAACTCACCTCAAAAAAAAAAAGAACAAGAGGCAGTACTGACTGCCAGAGACCTAATCAACATGAATATTAGTAAGATGTCAGAACTAGAGTTCAGAATGATGATTATAAAGATACTAGCTGGGCTTGAAAAAGCATAGAAGACACTAGAGAATCCCTTTCTGGAGAAATAAAATCTAACCAAGTCAAAATCAAAAAGGCTATTAATGAGGTGCAATAAAAAATGGAGGCTTTAACTGCTAGAATAAATAAGACAGAAGAGAGAATTAGTGATATAGAAGACCAAATGATGGAGAATAAAGAAGCTGAGAAAAAGAGAGATAAACAACTACTGGATCATTAGGGGAGAACTCGAGAGATAAGTGATACCATAAGACAAAACAACATTAGAATAATTGGGATCCCAGAAGAAGAGGAAAGAGAGAGAGGGGCAGGAGGTATATTGGAGCAAATTATAGTGGAGAACTTCCCTAATTTGGGGAGGGAAACAGGCATCAAAATCCAGGAGGCACAGAGAACCCCCCTCAAAATCAATAAAAATAGGTCAACATCCCGACATCTAATAGTAAAACTTACAAGTCTCAGAGACAAAGAGAAAATCCTGAAAGCAGCTTGGGACAAGAGGGCTATAACCTACAATGGTAGAAACATTAGATTGGCAACAGACCTATCCACGGAGACCTGGCAGGCCTGAAAGGACTGGCATGATATATTCAGGGCACTAAATGAGAAAAATATGCAGCCAAGAATACTTTATCCAGCTGGGCTGTCATTGAAAATAGGAGAGATAAAAAGCTTCCAGGACCAACAAAAACTAAAGAAATTTGCAAACATGAAACCAGCCCTACAAGAAATACTGAAAGGGGTCCTCTAAGCAAAGAGAGAGCCTAAAAGTAACATAGACCAGAAAGGAACAGAGACAATATACAGTAACAGGCACCTTACAGGCAATACAATGACACTAAATTTGTATCTTTCAATAGTTATCCTGAATGTAAATGGGCTAAATGCCCCAATCAAAAGACACATGGTATCAGATTGGATAAAAAAAACAAGACCCATCGATATGCTGTCTGCAAGAGACTCACTTTAGACCCAAAGACACCTCCAGATTGAAAGTGGGGGGTGGAAAACCATTTACCATGCTAATGGACACCAAAAGAAGGCTGGGGTGGTAATCCTTATATTAGACAAATTAGATTTTAAACCAAAGACAATAATAAGAGATGAGGAAGGACACCATATCATACTTAAAGGGTTTATCCAACAAGAAGATATAACAATTGTAAATATTTATGCCCCTAACATGGGAGCAGCCAATTATATAAGTCAATTAATAACAAAATCAAAGAAACACATCAACAGTAATACAATAATAGTGGGGGACTTTAACACCCCCCTCCCTGAAATGGACAGATCATCTAAGCAAAAGATCAACAAGGAAATAAGGGCTTTAAATGACACACTGGACCAGATGGACTTCACAGATATATTCTGAACATTCCATCCCGAAGCAACAGAGTACACATTCTTCTCTAGTGCACAAGGAACATTCTCCAGAATAGATCACATCCTGGGTCACAAATCAGGTTTCAACCGGTACCAAAAGACTGGGATCATTCCCTGCATATTTTCAGACCACAATGCTTTGAAACTCAAACTCAATCACGGTAGGAAAGTTGGAAAGAACTCAGATACATGGAGACTAAAGAGCATCCTACTAAAGAATGAATGGGTCAACCAGGAAATTAAAGAAGAATTAAAAAAATTCATGGAAACAAATGAAAATGAAAACACAACTGTTCAAAATCTTTGGGATGCAGCAAAGGCTGTCCTAAGAGGAAAGTATATAGCAATACAAGCCTTTCTCAAGAAACAAGAAAGGTCTCAAATACACAACCTAACCCTACACCTAAAGGAGCTGGAGAAAAAAACAACAAATAAAGCCTAAACCTAGCAGGAGAAGAGAAATAACAAAGATCAAAGCAGAAATCAATGAAATAGAAATCAAAAGAACAGTGGAACAGATCAATGAAACTAGGAGCTGGTTCTTTGAAAGAATTAATAAGATTGATAAACCTCTGGCCAGACTTATCAAAAAGAAAAGAGAAAGGACCCAAATAAATAAAATCATGAATGAAAGAGGAGAGATCACAACCAACACCAAAGAAATACAAACAATTATAAGAACATATTATAAGCAACAATATGCCAGCAAATTAGACAATTTGGAAGAAATGGATGCATTCCTAGAGACATATAAACTACCAAAACTGAACTAGGAAGAAATAGAAAACCTGCACAGACCCATAACCAGCAAGGAAATTGAAGCAGTAATCAAAAATCTCCCAAGAAACAAAAGCTCAGGGCCAGATGGCTTCCCAGGGGAATTCTACCAAACTTTTATTTATTTTTATTTTTTATTTTTTTATATATTTTTATTTTTTTTAAAGATTTTATTTATTTATTTGAGAGAGAGAATGAGAGAGAGAGAGAGAGAGCACATGAGAGGAGGGAGGGTCAGAGGGAGAAGCAGACTCCCTGCTGAGCAGGGAGCCCGATGCAGGACTTGATCCTGGAACTCCAGGATCATGACCTGAGCCAAAGGCAGTCGCTTAACCAACTGAGCCACCCAGGCGCCCTCTATCAAACTTTTAAAGAAGAATTAATACCTATTCTTCTGAAACTGTTCCAAAAAATAAAAATGGAAGAAAAACTTCACTCATTTTATGAGGCCAACATTACCTTGATCCCAAAACCAGACAAAGACCCCATGAAAAAGGAGAATTACAGACCAATATTCCTGATGAACATGGATGTAAGAATTCTCCCCAAAATACTAGCCAATAGGATAAAACAGTACATTAAAAGGATTATTCACCATGACCAAGTGGGATTTATTCCTCGGCTGCAAGGTTGGTTCAACATCTGCAAATCAATCAGTGTGATACAATACATTAATAAAAGAACAAGAACCATATGATCCTCTCAATAGATGCAGAAAAAGCATTTGACAAAATACAGCATCCTTTCTTGATCGAAACTCTTCACAGTTGTAGGGATAGAGGGTACATACCTCAATATCATAAAAGCCATCTATCAAAAACCCACAGGGAATATCATTCTTAATGGGGAAAAACTAAGAGCTTTTCTGGTAAGGTCAGGAACACGGCAGGGATGTCCACTATCACCACTCTATTCAACATAGTACTAGAAGTCCTAGCCACAGAATCAGACAACAAAAAGAAATAAAAGTTATCCACATCGACAAAGAAGAAGTCAAACTCTCACTCTTTGCAGATTAGATATGATACTTTATGTGGAAAACCCAAAAGACTCCACCCCAAAACTGCTAGAACTCATATAGGAATTCAGTAAAGTGGCAGGATATAAAATCAATGCACAGAAATCAGTTGCATTTCTGTACACCAACAACAATACAGAAGAAAGAGAAATTAAGGAGTTGATCCCATTTACAATTGCACCCAAAACCATAAGATACCTAGGAATAAATCTAACCAAAGAGGCAAAGAATCTGTACTCAGAAAACTATAGAACACTTATGAAAGAAATTGAGGAAGACGCAAAGAAATGGAAAAACATTCCATGCTCATGGATTGGAAGAGCAAATATTGTGAAAATGTCTATGCTACCTAGAGCAATCTACACATTTAATGCACTTCCTATCAAAATACCAACTTTTTTTCTTTACAGAAATGGAACAAATAATCCTAAAATTTGTATGAAACCAAAAAAGACCCTGAATGGTCAGAGGAATGTTGAAAAAGAAAACCAAAGCTTGTGGCATTTTTTTTTTAAAGATTTTATTTATTTGTCAGAGAGAGAGAGCACAAGCAGGGGAAGCGGCAGAGGGAGAGGGAGAAGCAGGCTCCCCCTGAGCAAGGAGCCAGTCACAGGACTCGATCCCAGGACCCTGAGATCATGACCTGAGCCGAAGGCAGACACTTAACCAACTGAGCCACCCAGGTGTCCCTCTACTTGGTCCTTTTTTAGAGTTTCCATATCTTCTCTGAGATTCTTCATCTCTTCACTTGTTATATCTACTTTTCTGGTAAAATCCTTTAACATATTTATCACTTATTTTAAAGTCTTTTCCTCTTGAATCCTAAATGTGGATCTTTTTATTGACTGCTTTTTTTTCTCTTGACTTGTCATCTTATTTTCTTATTTCTTCACATGTATAATTTTTTTTTTATTGTACAGGCATACTTTTATTGAGATTTGCTTTATTGTACTTTGTAGATGTGGCATTTTTTTACAAAATGAGGGATTGTGTTAATCCTGCATGAAGCACGTCTATTGACACCATTTTTCCAACAGCATTTTCTCACTTCATGTCTCTGCATCGCATTTTGGTTATTGCACAATATTTCAAACTTTTTCATTATTATCATATTTGTTATGGTGATCTGTGATCAGCGATTTTGACTTGCTGAAAGCTCAGCTGATTAGCATTTTTAACAATAAAGTATTCTTAAGTTATGTACTTCTTTTAGACATAATGCCTTTGCACACTTAATAGACTCCAGTTAATATAACTTTTATATGCACTGGGAAATAAAAAAATTCATTTGACTCACTTTATTGTGATATTAGCTTTCTCATGCTGTTAGCTTTAAATGGTCTGGAACCAAGCCTGCAATATCTGTGAGTATGCCTGTATAGTGACACATTTTAGAGAATCTGGATTCTGTTATCTTTTTCTGAAGAATGTTGAGTTTTGTCCTAGGAAGTCTAGCAGATCTGCTGGCAGATCACCTGGATTTCGTGGAGTCTTGGCTTTAGGCTTTGTTAGGGCAGGTTCATTTTAATTTTGCCCTTAGTCCTGGGATGTGCTTCTTAATCCTAGGGCATGACCCTTTTTTTATTGAAAAGCCTGAAGTGTTTACCACACTCTTCTAAGTTGGGAAGATTTGAACCCTAAAGTCTGTCTTTCTACTGAAATTCCTGCTCAGCATTTTCCACCTTCTAGCTATTCTTTTCTTCTGGTCTCAGTGGAGTTTTCCCCTGTTGCATATGCATTTTCAAAGTCAGCAAGAACACGAGGGGGTATTTATATAGAGATTTTACGATTCCCTCCTTTCCCATATTTCCCCCACCTCTCAATTGCAAACTTCTCTGGCAGCTTCCAACTCTCAATCTTGCTCTTCTGCCTAGTATGACTGTTGCTTTTTGCTTGAATTCCAGTTCCCATGCTTCAGGCAGATTGGGGAGTGCATTCAGGAGAAAAGCTAGTTAAATGTGAATCTCACAAAGTTTACTTCCATCTTCCAAGGCTTGTATCCCCCTAATTTCTGCATGCTTTTGGTTACTCTCTAAGTATGTGATACAATTGTTTTAATATTTTGTTCGTAATTTATAATTGTTATGAGCAGGTGGGTTTTGTCTGATACAAGGTACCCTGCCATTATTTAGAGCTGGAAGAAAAAAGAATTAAGAAATAAAGTAGTGATGTCTACTATCATTACTTCTATTCCACATAGTGGAGGTCCTAACACACGCAACAAAACAAGAAAAAAGAAAACGTACTTGAACTGGAAAGGAAGAAACAAAACTTGAATTATTTGCAGATGATATGGAAATTGAAAACAATCTATTGAAATAATAAGAGTTAAGGAAGGATGCCAGAAGTCTGTTGCTTTCTACATATTAGCTTCAGGTCTTTTAAATTACATTTTAAGAACAATAAAGATTTGTCTTGGATTCAGAACAAATTTACCATCCTAATTCTTATTCAGATTTATCTGGTATCTTGAAGCAATTTGAGTTTTGTTCTCTCTTATTTATTATCTCTACCAGAAGAACTTTGGCTAAAAGAGAAGAGATTTCTCTGAGACCAGGTATGGAGAAGACAAGGGACCCCTTGCTCGTGGGGTATGGCATGTGACTTCCGGAATAGACCAAGGAAGCTAACCCACAATGAGCTCTTTGGAGGCAAAGACTGTATCTTGTTCACTGCAGTATTCCCAGCAGCTCGCATGATGGGTCTGGTGCAGAATAGGTCTCAATCTATGTTTACTGGAGGAACATGGTTGTTATTTTTAAATATTTGCTGGTCAGGCCTGGAGGAGGAAGTGATTCAATCTGCAAAGGAGCTCCCAGAGGGTCGGAACCATCTGAGGAGAGAGCAGTCAGAGTTGGAGGATCTTAAACTCCTGCACACAAGGAGTCAGGCAGAGGTTAGATGAACATCTGGCACAGGTTGAAAGAGGTGATTCAAACAACAGCTAGGAATTTGGACTTTGACTTTCAGGATGGTAAATGGGAGAAAAATGGAAGAGTAACATGGTAGCTAGCCTCCAAGATGGCCCTCAATGATTCCTATCTCCTGGTATTCATGTCCTTGTGTAGGCCCCTCCCACATTGAATTGGGACTGGCTGTGTGACCGATGTATTAAGGTGCAAGACATGGGTAGGTGAGTGCTAAGGCTAGGTCATAGAATGCATTGCAGCTTACAGCTGGGTGTACTGCTTTATTCACTCCGGGAGAAGCCAGCCCTCAGGTGCTAAGGACTCTCAAACAGTCCTGTGGGAGACCCATGTGGAGAGGAACAATCTGGCCAGTAGGAGCTTGCTGACTATGTGAGTGGGTCACCGGGGGGAGCAGATTGTCTGGCCCCCGTCAAACCTTCAGATGATTCCAGTCCCAATAGACATCTGACTACAATCCCACCCTGATCCAGAAACATTCAGCTGAGCCACTCCTGAATCCCTGACTCATGGAAATTATGAGAGAGAAAAAATTACTATCATTGTTTTCAGCCAGTTGGTTTTAGGGTGGTTTGTTACACATAATCTGTGAGATTTGGGACTGTGGAATTTCATTCCAGTTCTCTTTAGCTATAACAATCTATGTCATTGTTATTTTTTATTTTACTTTTAATCATTTATTTACTTATTTATTTTTAATTGAAGTATAATTAACATACAGTGTTATATTCATTTCAGGTGTACAATATAATGATTCAGCAATTGTATACATTACTCAGTGCTCATCCCGGTAAGTGTGCTCTTCATCTCTTTTATCTAGTTCACTCATCCCTCCACCCACCTTCCCTCTGGCAACCACCAATTTGGTCTCTGTATTTAAGATAGCCACTGTGGAAAACAGTATGGAGTTACCTCAAAAAAAAAAAAAATTATCATATGATCTAGTAATTCCACTACTCGGTATTTACCCCAAGAAAACCAAAACACTAATTAAAAAGATATATGTACCCCTATGTTTATTGCAGCATTATTTACCATAGTCAGGATACAGAATAAACCCAAGTGTCCATCCACAGGTGAATGGATAAAGAAGATGTGGTATATACACAACGGAATATTACTCGGCCATAAAAAAGAATGAGATCTTGCCATTTGCAACAACATGGATGGACCCAGAGGGTAAAATGCTAAATAAAATAAGTCACATAGAAAAAGACAAATAGCACATGATTTCACTTATGTGTGGAATTTAAAAAACAAAACAAAGAAAAACAAGAAACAAACAGGAAAACAGACTCTTAAGTACAGAGCACAATCTATGCTATTTTTACATTTTAGCACCTGTCTTTACACACCAGAGACAAGTATTCTGAACAGTGTCTATGTCCAGCAAATCTGACGTTGGGAAGGTTGTGTTGAGCAGCAGTCCCAGCATGTGAGTGAAAGAACTTCTCCTCTAACAAGGAGTTCCTGAAAGACAAGAATCATTGCCCTGTGTTTGTATTCCTACCAGCACAGTGTCTGCCACAATGTGGGTGACCTTTCAATGTTCTTTGAATAAGGAACAAATAAAGGTGAGTTTGTCAGAAACAGATTCTCTGGATCTCTGGTGTCTCTTCACATTCCTCTGATTTTTAGTCTTCCTGGCATACTCCTCAGCAGAGGGCAGTGTAGTGCATCCCTGAGATGCATGAAAATTCATCTGTTGAAATAGGTAATTTCCCCAAGTTTTATGGTTTTGTTATTTTGGGGATAATTGCTTCTTGCAATAAGCCCTAGATTTATATATGACCAGAAAACTACAACCACAAAACGCAGCTCGACATTTCTGAAGCTGATGTATCCAGTGGCTGTTGACAGTGATACACAAATTGATTTACCTCATCTTGGTAATAATACAATGCTACCTACATTAGCTCACTAAAAGCTTGGATAAATAGAATTTATTTTCATTTTAATTTCAATAGTAACCAAAATGTTTGAGGATAGCCCACAAAGCACTGTAATATCTGGAAAAGATAATGCAAGAACTATAAAAGAAGAATTAATCTACAGCACGGATGAACCTTGAAAATATTATTACTAAGTAAAAGCCAATCACAAAGGACCACATATTATAGGATTCCATTTATATGAAGTGTCCAAAGTAGGCAAATCTATAGAGACAGAAAATAGATTAGTGGTTGCCTGGGGCTGGGGGAGATGGTGGCAATGAGGGATTACATCTACGAGATGGGGAATCTGTTTGGGGGGTGTGATAAAAATACTCTAAAATTAGGTTGAGGTGATGCTTGCAAAAGTCTATGAATATACTAAAAACTATTGAATTGCATGCTTTACATGGGTGAATTGTATGGCATATGAATTATATCTCAAAGCTGTAAAAGAGAATGAATAATGTTCAACTAGAATTTTACATTCATCCTATTAGCCTCCAGATTAGTTTCCATCTGTGATGGAGATGATGACTTTCTGAGGATGGAACATGCCATCGCCCATACATCCTGGATGGCATGTGCCAGCAGGGATCCATGTAGAAACATGACTCTTCTGATGGTTGGCAGCTAGTCTGTTTTCTGATCATTGCCATGGTGCCGCGAGGGGTGCGTCTCTGCCCAGATAATGACTCGTTGGGATGAGAGTCAGTGATCTCATTCTAATCACCAGTCCCACTGCTGGGGCCATGGGAGCTGCCCTGGAGGCCGGCATGGTGCCCTTGCCCTGCTGGCTCCAACTAGGGGTCTAAAGGAGTTTGTGGCCACAAGAAACAGCAACCCCAGGACAACACAGGTGGCAAGGCTCTGCTTCCAATTCTCACTCAGCTTACATCCAAGAGGGGCCTTCTTCCAATTTGCATGGCAGCTCCTATGGTAAGCACCTCCAAGAAGGTGGTACTCTCTGGACCCAGTGATCTCAGCGATTGGAGGAAAAGCAAAATCCATCTTTAGAAGAAGCATCACCAGCTGAGAATTAGAGGTCTGGCTTCTAGTTCTGGCTGTGTAGTTGAGTTGACAAGATCACTCCCTGAGTCCTCTCTGACCTTGGGTATGTCACTACATCAAACTTCATATGGGAATCAAGGCTTAGAACTGTCAGGTCATCCGCAGTTCCAAATTCCATGAGTTATTGCTTTACACTCTTGGGAACATGTGCAGTTCAACTGTTGAAGGCTAACAGAAAAGGTGGTAAATCTCCATTGTCTCTTTCCTGTCTGCTATCTCTGCTGTTTGCACTAGTCATAATTTGAAAATGAGTGGTTACTGTGAATACTGCAATCTCAGTGGTTACAGTGGTTACCGCCCAGACTAGGTGCCTGACCATTTGCACCTGCCAAGAGGGGTGAGGCTGGGCGCGTGATGGGGTGCCGGGGAAGCTGCCTTGGAGAGCTGGAGCCTATTGTTTGGCCTCTAGGGTTTGCCCCATATCTTAGTCAAGGCGAAAATTCTACCCATTATATGATATTTGCAGGAAGGAAATGTAACTCATAGCATCTTAAATGGCATACTGCCTGAAAGGACATCTCGATGTGTTCTACGTGCACAAAAATGATGCTTCTTGTTCCTTTAGGGCCTCTGGTCACTTAGCAAGAAGAAAACAATGTGGCCGTCTGTGGTGGCCTTCCTCTCTTCTGCTAGTTCCCATGGTCCCAGTCCCTCCCCATTCCAGCCAACTCTGCAGAGAGCAGAGGCCCCCCTAGCAGAGGGAGGCATTGTTTGCACTCAGCAGACCTGAAGACCCTTGTGAGGAGCCTCGCTAAATGAGCCTGGATAGAAAGAACGGTTGTCAGGCTGCCAGGCTGTGATTCAGCATATGTAATATATATTCATTAGACAAAATGTGGATGATACAAAAAATAGAGAGAAAAAGTTATCCATAGTCTCACCACTTAGGAAGCCACATTAGTCAATAGTTTCCAATTTTTGAGCATTATTTTAAGCACTAAGCATTCTGCTGTGTAATAGCATACATTATGTAATGTAATTTCCACAAACATTCTTTGAGATATGTGCTATTATTTCCTAGTGTAGAGAAAGAAACTGTTTCAGAGAAGTTAGGCAACATGCCCAAGGCAACACAGCCAGTAAGTGGCAGAGCTGAGATTAAAATCCAAGTCGAATTGACTCCAGAGTCATTGTACTATGTAACCGTCCCTCCTAACATTTTGTACTATTTTCTGTCAGTTTTTTTTTTGTCTTTGTGGTTTTCGTTTTGTTCTATCTTTGCATAATTGCAGCCATACTGTGTTTTTTTTAGAGGACTCCTACCTGCCAGACTCCCGAGCCTTCAGGTCCCCTTGGGTATTAGAAAATTCACATTGTAGACAAAATCATTTCTGGAGGACTCCAGTGCACTCTACCAGCATGGAAGTTCTTTTTCTATTTGGCAGGGAGAAGTCATGATCTCTTTTTCAATCTTTCTTCAGTTCCTAATCTCTTGAAGCTTTACTTGCAATCCTTGGCCTAAAAAATCAAAGACTCAGAAGAGAGTTATCTGTATCTGGGATGATCTCCGCTGGGCTGTCCAGACAGCCCTGGCTGGGAGCCAGGAGGCCTGGCTGAATGTGAGTTCCCAGACGTGTGTGGGTGCCCTCATACCTGAGGTGAACACCAAAGACATAGGAGTACATATCCCAGTGGCCCCGTGATGGGGGTGCTGAGGAAGGATCTGTATGGGGACTCTGCAGGGAATGCAGCCAGACTGTACTATGAGGGAGCGAGGCAGGGGGCTGCAGGTTGGGGCCACGGCATGGATCTTCCCCTGGACAGGGCGCCCCCCCCCCCTAGACATTTCCTCCCATCCTCATTGACTCTTAGAGCATAATCTATCACTTCATTCCCCTCCCCGCTATCTTTTTGTTCTGTCCAGTTTTCAGGAACATCAAATAAAGGCTCTTTCAAGAGGCTCCCTTGAGGCAAACAGCCAAGAAGCAACATTTAGTTCTGCAGTTCAGCAGGTGAGCCAGCTTGATGGGATTGAGCCACTTTAATAGAGAGAGAGAGAGACTCTTCCTCGAGATTCACTGTCCTTGGCCTGATCCCTCACACTTCATAGGACACCAAGCTTAAGCTGTGAGAAAAATCTTATGAGGAAAATGTGAGCAAAAATAAAAAGCTCCAAACTCTGCTTTCTTACATCTGCTAAGAATATTTACAGATCAGATTGTGTCAGAAATCAGAGCCCCAGGAGGGCTGGGGCCATAGACACTCAGCAAGTGTGTCTTGAGTTGAAGTGAGAGAAGCTATGATGATTCTTTTTGGTAAAGGGAGAATGATTTTTCTTTTTTTTCTGCATGTTTCCAAAAAAGGGATGCCCTCTGGTCTGTGTCCTGGAGATGTAATATTGGGGTGGAAACCTCCACACCCATTCCCACCACTTACTTCTTACTTGGGCAGGTAGTGGCTGATGTACCCTCAGAACCCAACAGTCCTTGATCCACATCATCGGGAGCTGAGTCACTGGGCTTCAGAGGCAAAAAAAAGGTATTCTACCACAGCTATCTAGACCATCTGCCTCAGCTTCCGGCTCCCATGAGTAAACGCACCTGGGTCAGGATGGTGGCTAGTTTTGAGAAGTAATTGGGTATATGAGTCAGGCCTGTGGTCCTCCATGAAACTTGGCAGTGTAAGAGGAGACCCACCAGGAATCTGGTCCAAGGCATATGTACAACAGAGTTTAGCAGAAAGCTTTATTCTTTGAGATCATTAGGTACTATCTGGACCATTAATAAGAATAATTCTCTGGTACCCATTTGGCCACCCATTGTGTGCATTCTCTTATCAGCTTGAATCCTGGAGAAAATAGGGACTGATCCTTAAGCCCTTTAACCACTAGCAACTTGCAAGGTACTTGTTCTTGAACTCAGGCTCCGACTGCCCTAAACCCTGATCTCTACTTTCTCGTCTCCCAAGAGGGAAATTTTTTTTCCTGGTCTCAAAGTCCAGAAGAAGCTTTTCCCCCATCTTTGTCATATGTGTCAAACCTTTATAACTTCCTATTTTGATCTTCACATAGTACCTACTCATCTTTTCTTTTCATACTATTCTTTTCAGCTTGTCTACCCCTGCAGATATTTGTCCATCCCTGACCCACATCAAAGAGCAAATAGAGACACATCCACATCTATGATGATTATCCTTGAGTGTGATACACACATGTTGCATAATGTGTACCACACTCCCATGAATGTCCCTAGATTTTGAGCCCTTTAATATTTTTTATAGAAGCAAAATAAATTTTGCTCCAGATGTATTTTATAACTTTGTAATTAAAGTAGCTATTAAAATAATTAAATTTGGTGTTTTATAAGAAAATCTACTAGCATACTACATAGTAGGCAATCAACAAATATTTGTTATGAATGGATGAATGAAAGAAGGACATGAAGGAAAAATAAATGGCAGTAATAAAAATTTAAAAACATTAAATTGTATTTTTTAAATCACTTTTTAGAGACCTATATATAATAAAGAAACAGCATAAATAAATTATCATAGTATAAAAAGGGTATAATGCAGATGATTTACAGATTTACATGTTATTACTATAGTATCGTTGTTGAGAATTCCACTTGCATTGTTATTATATCTACATTTGGTCCAATAACAGTTAACTTTTAAATTAAGCAAAATGACCATGGATCAACTTAGCTATGCACAATGTGTACATAGACAGCACCACTTAAATTTTCTTTAAATCCTTATTTTTAAATGAGATTTATGTATAGATTTGAAAAAATGTTTTAATTAAAATAGTGAAAAATTTCAAAATAAATCATATGATGATTCATGATCACAACTATTAATGGTACATCAAAAATGGTGACATGGGTAAGAGATGCTGTGGATTGTATGCCTGTCTTGTAGACCAGGTGTAAGAGACCAATCTTTTCTCTCTTGCTCAAGAAACTATAGGACTTTCACTTCTGGTCAAGGTGGAGTAACGGGGACCAGATTTACAACCCAGCCTTAAACAAACTAAAAACAGACTACATAAAAAACACTTGAAAACACTGGACATCAGACCAAAAAATGACAGTTATCTCTAAGAGATGAAAAAAAAAATGAGGTGAGCCTTATAATTGCCCAGCTTACTCCTTTGAGAGAATACCCAGATAGTGTTGCAGGGAGGGGAAAGCCAGGCAGAGCCTGATAAACTTCCTCAGTTGGGAAGAGATAGCTGACAGTCTGGGGGTATGAAGGAGGCTAGAATTCAAAGGACTGAGCATTAGGGAAGAGACGCCACACAGAGGAAGCCTGTGATCTGCAGACGGCAGCCCCTAAGTATTGAGCTGAATACTGATTAGTGCTTGCATGTGAGAAAACTACTCAAGACTAATAAGAGAACCACCTGGAAGGATGAGAGGTAACAATGTTTGACACTCACACAGGCTGGGAATAGAGTTTACTCCTACCAGCCAGAATAGAAAAACTCATGATTCATGGGACATTGGGTGGAGTACACAAAGGGTTTTTTTTTCAGTAGAATAACTAATTCTAATCACTGCTCTGGACCCACCTAACAAATCTTAAAGACCCAACTATATAAAACCATTACCAAATAGCTGTTTTGTAGAAAAAAATATTAAGAATATTTATAATAATTAAAAAATAGCCATCACCCAACAAGGTAAAATTCAATGGATATTTATTGGATACCAATGTCTGGTATCCAATACAAAATTACTAGGCATGCAAAGAAGCAGGAAAATATGGCCCATAATAAAAAGAAAAATCAATAATCAAAACGAACACAGAGTTTACAAAGATGTTAGCCGAAGGATAATGAAGCAATTATTGTGAATGATATTCCATATGTTCACAAAGTTAAGTGGAGACATGGGAGATTAAAAAAAAAAAAGCCCTAAATCAAACTCTAGAAATAAACCCCACAGTATCTTGAAGAATACACTGGATGAAATTAAGGGCAAATTAGGCATTTCAGAATAAAAGTGACTTTTTAGTGACTTGAAGTCATAGCAAAAGAAATTATCCAAAATAAACCACAGAGAAAAAAGAAAAAAGAAAGAGCAGAGCATCAGTGAGCTGTTGGGACAACTTTAAGAAACCTATAAATGTGTTACCAATAAATGTGTAATTTGAGTCGATGACAAAGGAGGCCAGACTTCTTCACAAGCAGAAAAATATTTGAATAAATAATGGCTGAAAATTTCTCAATTTGATACAAACTCTAAACTCATAGACACAAGAAGCACAAGAAACTTAGCAATACACACACGCACACACACACACACACACACACACACACACACACACACCCTAAGGCATATCATATTCAAACTGCTCAAAACCAGTGATAAAGAGAAAATCATAGGGCGCCTGGGTGGCTCAGATGGTTAAGCGTCTGCCTTCGGCTCAGGTCATGATCCCAGGGTCCTGGGATCGAGTCCCACATCAGGCTCCCTGCTCAGCGGGAAGCCTGCTTCTCCCTCTGCCTCTGCCTGCCACTCCCCCTGCTGTGCTGTCTCTCTCTGTGTCAAGTAAATAAATAAAATGTTTTGTTTTTGTTTTTTTTTAAAGAGAAAATCATAAAAGCAGTCAGAGTGAAAAGACATGTTATATGTAAAGGAACAAGATAAGGATGACAATGGATTTCTTGTTAGGACCAAAGTAGGTGAGAGGACAGTGGAACAACATCTCTAAACTACTAAAAGAGTAAAAAACAAACAAAAAATACATTTCACCCTAGAAGCAAAATATCTTTCAAAAATGAAAGCAATAGAAAGAGTTCTTTGGATATAAAACATTGAAGGAATTAATGCCCACCAGACTCCCAATATATGAAATGTTTAAGTAATTCTTTCAGGCAGATGGAAAATAATACTGGATGGAAATATAAACCTACACAAAGAAATGAGGAACATTGGAAATGGCAACTACTAAAGCACATATGCAATGTTTTTCTTTGCTATTTAAATTTATTTAAAATATATTGCCTGTTTAAACAAAAATAATAATGGAGTATTGGATTTATAACATGGGAAAGTAAAGTGTATGACAATAGCACAAAGGTTGGGAGTGGAGAAATGGAAGAATATTTCTATAAATTCTTACATTGCATGTGAAGTGATATAATATCACTTGAAGGTAGACTGTCATAAGTTAAAAATATATTCTGTAAACCTTGAAGCAACTACTAAAATAACAAAACAAAGCCAACAAAGGGGATAAAATGGAATTATACAAGAAATATTCACTTAACACATAAGAAGATAGGAAAAAGGGGGGAAAGTGACTAAAGAACAAATAAAACAAATAAAAAACAAATACCAAGAAGATAGACTTAAATGTAAACATAATGGTAATCATAGTAAATATAAATGGTCTAAACATCCCAATAAAAAGGCAGAGAAACTGGATTGGCTATAGTGATATCAGACAAAATAGATTTCAGAGCAAAGAATATTCCCAGTGATTTAAAAAATGTTGATTTCATAATAATAAGTAGATTGATTCATCAAGAGGACATAATGATTTTAAGTATTTATGCTCCCAATAACAAAGCTTCAAAATATCTGGCACAAAAACTGATAGAACTGCAAAGAGACAAATCCAAATTAGAATGGAAGTTTTCAATACCCCTAAATCAATATTTGAAAAAAAAAATTAGACAGAAAGTCAGTATAGATATAGAAGATTTAAACAACACTGTCAACCAGGTTGATCTATATGGCATTTATAGAACATATAAAGTCTCAATAAATTTCAAACAATTTCTCAATAGAAATATGTTCTATAACTGCAATGGAATTAACTTAGAAATCAAATTAAATTCTAAACAATAACAGAAAGAGCTCTTAAAAATCTCCAAATATTTGGAAACCAAATAGCACATTTTAATTTTTTCTAAGTTTTTATTTTACTTATTTTTAAGATTTATTTATTTGTTTATTTATTTGAGGGGGAGGGGCAGAGGAAGAGGGAAATGAAGAAACAGATACCCCACTGAGCATGAACCCCACGTGGGGCTCAATCCCACAACCCCAAGATCACAACCTGAGTGGAAATCAAGAGTTGGACACTCAACCAACCGAGCCACCCAGGCTCCCCTAAGTTTTTATTTTAATTCCAGTTAGTTAACATACAGTGTAATATTAGTTTCAGGTGTACAATATGATGATTCAACACTTCCATACCACACCTGGTGCTCAGCACAAATGCACTTCTTAATCCCCATCACCTAGTTAACCCATCCTCCCACCCCTGCTTCTCTCTAGTAACCGTCAAATAGTTCTCTACAGTTAAGAGTCAGTTTCTTGCTTTGTCTCTATCTCTCTTTCTGTCTCTCTGTTTCTTTCTCTCTCTTATTTTTTGCCCTTTGTTTGTTTTATTTCTTAAATTTCATGTATGAGTGAGATCGTACGGTATTTGTCTTTCTCTGACTGACTTATTTCTCTTAGAATCAAATACCACACTTTTAAATGAACTATGGGTCAAAAAAGAAACCAAAAATGAAATCAGAGAGCATTTTGAGTGGAACGACAATAAAAATACAACATATCAAAATTTGTGGGCTGCCACTCAAGTAGTACTTACAGGAACATTTATAACACTTAAATTAGAGAAGAAGAAAGGTCTTAAACAAATAACCCCTGCTTCTACCTTTACTACTCTAGAAAATAAAGAGCAAAATTAACCCAAAGCAAGTTAAAAGAAAAGAAAAGAAAAGATTGGAATAAAAAAATCAGTAAAATAAAAAACAGAAAACAATAGTGAATATTAATGAAATAAAAGTTTGATTCTTTAATAAGATCAATAAAATTGACAGAGATTCTACATACAGTAAATGGATGTTAGGAAATACTATTAATAGCTTCCCTCCCCAAAATTTGACAACATAAATGAAAAATACACTTGTTTGAAAGATACAAGCTTTCTAAGTTTACTTAAGAAGTAGATAATCTGAAATACCCTATGTCTAGTGGAGAAATTGAATTTGTAGATTCAAACATTCACACATATAAATTTCTGGCCCTACACATCTTTATTGGTGAATTCTACTAAACATGTAATGAAGAAATAATACCAGTACCAAACAAATTCTTCCACACAGTTGAAAGGAAGGGAATATGTCCTAACACATCACCCTGATATTAAAACAAGACAAAGACATTGTTAAAACAACAACAACAAACTGCAGGCCAATATTCCTCATGAATATAGATGCAAAAATTCCAAGCAAATTTTTGGCAAATCAAATCTAACAATATATAAGAAGGATAAACGAAAGGAGATTATCCCAAGAATGAAGGGTTGGTTTAACAATTAAAAATCAACCAATGTAATTCAATCTTAACGGATACAGTAAAACGTTTCACAAAATACAACATCCATCCCTGGAAGATAACTTCAGAAAACTGGGAATGGAAGGTGGGATTTTCCATCTGATAAAGGGTATTCTATATTTTCCTCTAATTTAGGAACAAGATTAGAATATCCACTCTCACCAGTCTTTTCAACATTGTACTGGAGATTCTGGGCACAATAAGGTAATACAATGAAATAAAAGGCATCCATATTGGAAAAAAATGCTGGAAAACGAACACTACACTGATTATCAAGCAACAGTAATTAAGACAGTGTGTTATTGTCATAAAAGTAGACAAAAAGTCAATGGAATAGAAATGGAAAGCCCAGAAATACACCTGCACTTATATGGACAGTTAATTTTCAACAAATGTGCAAAGTTAATTCAGTGAAGAAAGGCTAGTCTAGTCTATTCAATAAATAGTGCTGTAACAATTGAATATCCATAGGCAAAAAAGGGACTTAAATTCATATCCTATATTATATAGAAAAGTAACTCAAAATGAATCAAGGACCTAAATATAGAACCTAAAATTATAGCACTTCTAGAAGAAAATTTTGTGACCTATGTTAAGCAAAAGTTTCTTTTTTTATAGCTTATTGAGGTATAATTTATATACAAAAAACTGTACATATTTAATATATACAGTTTGATGAGTTTGAACATATGTACCATATGTAACATATGAACACCCATGGCACCATTAAAGTAATAAACATATTCGTTACCTCCAAAAATTTCCTTGTGTCCCTTTGCTTGTTTTTGGGGTATGTGTGGTAAGAACATTTAAGGTGAGATCTACACTCTAAGTCACAACACTGTCTTAACTATAGGTACTATGTTGCAAAGAAGATCTCTAGGAAAAAAAAATTTTTAAGTCACAACACTGTCTTAACTATAGGTACTATGTTGCAAAGAAGATCTCTAGAACTTATTCAAATCTTGTATAACTGTAACTTTATACCCATTGAACAGCAAGTCCCCATTTCTCCCTCCCTCCATTCCCCAGAAGCCACCAATGTATTTTCTGCTTCTATAAGTTTGACTATTTCAGATATCTCATATAAGTGGAATCAAATGTTCATTGATAGAAAAATGGATAAAGAAAATGTGATATATACATATAATGGAATATTATTCAGCCTTAAAAAAAGAAGGAAATCCTACCATTTGCAACAACATGGATGGACCTGGAAGCCATTATGCTAACTAAAATAAGACATTATGCTATGTGAAAATGATTTTTCACAGAGGTAAAAATTTATTAAATACCAAAAGCATGATCCATACAAGTACAAATTGACAGAGTTCATCAAAATTTTATTTTATTTATTTTTAATTTATCAAAATTTTAAAAATTCATTTGTCTTTAAGAGAATGAAAAGACAAGGCACAGAAATGTATTTGTGGGAGAAAATCTTCAAAGCATGTGTGTTATACAAGTTTTGTATCCAGGATATATAAAGAACTTTTAAAACTCAATAGAAAGGAAACAAACAATGGATTAAAATGGGTAAAATATATGAACATATACTTCACCAAGAACTCATTTGGATGGCAAATAAGCTCATGAATAAGAGATCATACATTCATCTTTAGGGACAAGCAAACTAAAACTATTATATACACCCTGTAATTTATTATTTTAATCAGGTTATTTGTAAATGTTGATTTTATTTTTGCTTCTCAAATATTTCTGATACACTCACAATTCATTCCTGCATCCAGGTGCCAGGACACTATATTGATCAGGGGGAGTCAGCGGTGGGGCAGTTTTAAAGACAGGCCGACTGATACCCTTACTAGGCTTTGAGGTGTCAGGGGCATCCTCTGTGGTTCATACCCTCAATGAAATAAATCTGCCCAGAATGGTTGGGATGCTTATGGCATGTACTGATTACAGATTTCCCAGAGTTATGCTCTCATTCATTCAACCATTCATTGATTCATTCATCACTTGCCTATTGTCTTCCAGGCAATGTGTTAGATCCTGAGGATATAAAGATGAATACTACATGATCCCTGCCTTAACAAAGCTTAGAAATTAATGGGTAAAGTAAGGATGTGAGAAAAGTGCTATGTGAATTCAACTGTAATAGGGAGATTGCATAGAGGTGAATTTGGGGAAGAAGGGCATGTTGTCTTGGGAGGAACCAGTAGACATAGAGATGATACTTGGCGAGGTGATAAAAGGAAGAGCAGGTGATGACCTCTAGGAACATCAGTTAGGTCTTTTCTAACTCTCCTGTGAACTGGTTGCTATACATGTCTCTTTCCTAACCCCCATCCCCAACTTGTTCTATGCTTCTTTTGATATAATTCTGCCCTTCAGGTCTCAGCTCAATGGATCCTTTCTCTTCCATGTTCTCAGGACTCACCTTTTCTTTGTAGCACTTATTCCACCTTCAATTTCACACTTCTGCATACACTTATTTGGTTGCTTTCTCCCTACAATGGAACATAATCTCCAGCAGAAGACTGCCTCTGCCTGACTTGCTAACTTTCTCCACCTCTAGCACCGAAATGGCATCTGGCACATGGTAAGTGTTCAGCACCTTTGGGTGGGAATGAATGAATGAATGAATGTATAGTTTGAAGAGAAGCTGGAAAAACAGCTCTGAATGATACAGGTTCATAGCATTTGAAGGCTGAAGGGGTTGGTTGTGCAAGCCTCCAGAGTGCTGGAATGCTCAGGCTGAGATGTGCTGTGAGCATGTCCAGGAGAATTCCACTATCTCGAGGGACCTGAGAGATCTCAATCGAGAGGTGACTCACAGCAGTACACTTTGCCTAAGGGCTGGGCTTTGCCAGCCAAAGTCACTCCAGAATTCCCAGGAGCTCTCAACCATATCCACAGTAGATGCTCTTCTTCCATGTCCTTCATATTTCTTTGTAGGAGCCAGGCTTGTTCAATTTTAAAATAATCTTGGGCATTCTGCACAGGGGACGTGTGCCACAAAACTCATTTCCTCGGAGAACTCATGAAGATCTGCTTGAGCAGTGTGGAAAGTAAAACATTCCAGAGAAGAGGAATATAGTTATGTATCTAAAAGATCTGTGTTTGAGTGTTGCCTCAACCACTTCCAGCTGTGTGATATTTATTTGGAAAATGGGATAAAGTTGTCTTTGTTCAACCTTTTTATGAAAAGTTTTAAATTATATAAGGTCAACAAATCAATAACTGATTTAGAACGAACACAGCCATATGTGAAGAACCCAGTAATTGGTAATGTTGTCAGAATTACCACTATAGATACTGTATTGGGAGGATTTGATTCCCCAGGTTTGGGAGAGTCCAGAAAGGGTACTTGGAGCACAGGAGTAATCCAGATGAACAAGTAGGGGAAGAGTGTTTCAGGTAGAGGGAATGATGAAGCTCAGGCAAAGTCAAGGATGGAAGAGGCCAGCGTGTTCAGAGGTCTGTATGGACCAGAGTACATGGGTGTCATTGTGGGATTTTGAACACTGCAGGTCTGTGTTTGAAGACATTTCCCTGAGAGCCTACCTTTCCCGGGTTCTAGGGAGATCTTTACAACGCATACACAGAGTTAAGGAAAAACATCTAAATCTTGGAAATAAGGCAAAGAAAGAACAACATCTTCTTTCAAGGTCACACAGGGGCATTGTTGAGCAGGCCCCAAGTCATTATTTAATTATAGGGGAATGTACCTTTGACTCACTATTTGTCATTGATTGAAAGCCCAGACATTGTGGAGTTACATGTTAACTCAATTTTTTTTTCTGGTGGAGATGCAATTGATTTCTGTCTGACAGAAAAGATAACTCCGAATGTTTTACTGCACTATCAGGACATTAAACAGTTTTGTATCTAACCTAACAACTTCATTCTAACATGTTTTTTTCAAAAACCTATAAATACCCAGTTCCTCAAATGCTTTTTGAATCAGCTTTACCCAACCCTCTGATTCTCTCATTAATAAGTTGAATAAATCTTTGACGTGTGTTCATTCTATATTTGCATGAAAACCACGTTATTAACATTTGACCCCAACGTTTCAGCCAAAAATCCCCATGAAGGAGTGAGTGATAAAACTGGAAAGCCTGGAATCATTTTTGCAGTTTTAGCCTTGGGATACTTGGCTGAAAGGGGACTAGGGAGTACCTTAAATAGTGGGAAAAATTACTTTGAAGATTAGTAGGGAGTATTGCAAGTGAGGTGGACATCTTGGGAGCATGGCAGCTTTGGTCAATGGGCAGGGGAGCTGATTCAGCTAAGCATGGGTGCATGAGCTTTCTTGGGGCCAGCATGGACCCTGGCCCAGCAGATGGGACAGACGGGAGGATTCCCTGCAGCAACTAAGATCAAAGTCAGACTAGAAGCAGCGTCTCTCCCCATATGTTGCCATATGTAAATCTGTTGAAGGCAGGACTTGAGCCAACAGCTGACCAACATCCAGGATATAGGCAGCAGGTCCTGCCCCTTGTGGGAGGGTTAGCAAGGGTGTTCAGGCGGCAGGGGCCCACATTCCAATGAAAAACTGGAAACAAGGCAAAAGGTCCATCTTTCAGATCTGGCCAATGGGTTGGGGGCAGGTAAGAGTAGGAAGACTGCAGTTCAGGAACATGTGGGATCCTGGGGCTTAACCCCAAATATTCCAGATATTGTGCCTGAGATGAATAAGATCTGCCTGCGTTGTCTCATTGGTCCATTCATCCATTCAACCAGGATGTAATGCCTAGTAAATGCCAGGCTCAGGCGGCAAGTGGGAAGGTTTCTGTGACTATGGTTGATAGGGCTGGGGAAGGCAGCACCGTCATGCCATGTTTTGTCTTTCTATTGGCTCATTTCCCTTGCCTTCCCTGGGGTGGGATTGGAAGAATAACAGTATTCTGTTTACCAAAATTAAATGGGACCTAGTTATGACACCCCAAGTAGTAGACAACTGTCATTCTTGTTAACACTCAGCTCTTTTGACCACCCCACCTGTGTTGGGAGAATTCCCCACATGATGTGTCAGTGCTTCCCCAACATAAAGCTTGAGAACAAGCTTCCCCAGCCACCCTTGCAGCTGGAGGCAAGGGTGACTGAGGCTTTGCCAGTCACATGCTTCCTGGACAAACTGCACTTTGGAAGCAAGTGACCCACAGAGGCAGGGGACCAAATGGGCTCCACTTTGGCAAAGGTGATGCAGAGCCACTCAGCCTTCACTAAGCTTCTGGCAACATTATTTGTGGACTTACAGAAAGTTTACTCACTATTATGGTATCCCACATAACACTTTTTACAAATTAATTAATCAAGGAGCTCATTTACAGAAAAGGAAGTAGGGATATACAAAAAACTATTATCTCTTCTATGCCTGGCCTGACTTAGGGTGTGCCTGTGACTGATTGAAAGCAGTCAAGAAATCTAACCTCATTGCATGCTCTTCCAGAGTGGGTATATAAGATCAGATCTTGCAGTAGTCAGGATATGCCATGTTTCCATGGTCATTTCCCAATTACATGTTGTGCTGTTTATTGAGCAGGATCTCTGAGCCAAATGCTTTATGTGCATTATGGCACATATACAGTTCCCATAACAGCCTTTTTTCCACCTGAGAAACCCAAGGGCCAGAGAGGATAAGTTGCCCAGCACTACATAACTAATAACTTCAGAGTTGGGCTTGAAACCCACTCATGCCCATATCCTTTTCACTACATTATGTTCCTCCTTTTTATGAGGAACTATAGGGGGAGATTTTGTTTGTTTGTCTATTTATTTATTGAAGTATAGTTGACACACAATGTTACATTAATTTCAAGTGTGCAAGCAGTGATTTGACAAGTCTATACAATATGCTATGTTTACCACAAGTGTAGCTACCATCTGTGACCATACAATGCCATTACAATATCATTGAGTATATTCTCTATGCTATAGCTTTTATCCCTGTGATTTATTCATTCCATATCTGAAAGCCTGTATCTCCCACTCCCCTTCACCCATCTTGCCCATCCTCCCACTGAAGGGGAAAATTTTTACACTGTTTCTCCTGACTCTCCCCCTTCCCTCTCTCTACTTTTACCCTGACTTCAGAATTAGACCCATACTCCACAGTTTCAAAGGACATTTGAGAATAAGGGGTTGCTTCTGAGTTATCCAGTTAGGAAAAGGAATACTGACTCAGGTCACCTCTTCTTGACTGAGTTCAGACAAGATTAAGGAAAGAGATTTTATAGCTTATTATAAAGCAACAGTAACAAAAACAGTGTGGTATTGGCACAGGATAGATTAGCTATATCAATGGGATAGAACTGAGGATCCAGAAATAAACACATGCATCTATGGCCAATGTATTTTGAAAAGGATGTCAAGATCATTCAATGGGAAAAAAATAATCTTTTCCACAAATGGTGCTGGAACAACTGGAAATTTACTTGAAAAAGAATGAAATTGGACCCCTACCTCACACCATACAAAAAATTAACTCAAAATGGATCAAAGACTTAAGTGTAAGAACTAAAACCAGGGACGCCTGGGTGGTGCAGTCAGTTAAGCGTCTGACTCTTGGTTTTGTCTCAGGTCATGATCTGAGGGTTGTGAGATCGAGCCCCGTGTTGGGCTCCTCACTCAGCACAGAGTCTGCCTAAGACTCCCTCTCCCTCTGCTCTTCCCCACTGTGTGTGTGCTTTCTCTCTCAAATAAATAAATAAATCCAAAAAAAAAAGAAAAAAAAAGAACTAAAACCATAAGACTCAGACGAAAACATAAGGGGCAAATATTCATGACCTCAGATCTGGCAATGAAGTTTTAGATATGACACAAAAAGTGGAAGCAACAAAAGAAAAACATAAATTGTACTTCAACAAAATTTTCATGGTGAGCACTGGGTGATGTATAGAATTGTATCCCTGAAACTGGTATAATATTGTATGTTAACTATGCTGGAATAAAGATAAAAAACTTAATTAAAAAGTGTGCTCCAGATCTTAAAAAAAGAACAACATTATTAAGTAAACGAAAAGACAACCTACAGAATGGGAGGAAATATTTGCAAATCATATGTCTGATCAGGGTCTTGTATGTAGAGTATACAAAGAACTCTTACAACTCAACAACAAGTAGACAACTTAATTCAAAAATGGGCAAAATATCTGAATAGACATTTCTCCAAAGAAGAAATATAAATGGGCAACAAACACGTGAAAAGATGCTCAACATCATTAGTCATTAAAGAAATGCAAGTCAAAAGCCTAATGAGATAGCACTTCACAGCTGCAAAAATGGCTATTAAGGAAAAAAAAGATGTTTTGGAGAGAATGTGCAGAAATTGGAACTCTACATATTGCTGGTAGGAATGTAAAATGGTTCAACCACTGTGAAAAACATAGCAAACATATGTTTAAGTTAGGTTAAAACCACATGACCCAGCAATTCCACTCTTAGATCTATATCCCAAAGAATTGAAAACAAGTATTCAAACAAATATTTACAGCAGCACTATTCACAAAAGCCAAAAGGTAGATACACCCCAGATGTCCATCAACAAAGGATAAACAAATTGTGGTGTATATACATATACAATGGAATATTATTTGGTCACACAAGGGAATGAAGTCCTAATACTTGCAACAGCGTGGATGAACCTAGAAAACATTATGGTAAGTGAAAGAAACCAGACACAAAATGTCACATATTGTACGATAACATTTAAGTGAAATATCCAGAATAGACAAATCTATAGCGATAGGACACAAATTGTGTTTTTCAGGTGCTGGGGGCAGAGGGGAATGGAATGTAACTGTTTAATAGATAGAGGGTTTCCTTTTGTGGCGATGAAAGTATTTCACAACCAGATAGAGGTTGTGATGGCACAACATTGTGGATGTGTTAAATGCCACTGAATTGTTCACTTTAAAATGATTAGTTTTATGCTGTGTGAATTTCAACTCAATAAAAATTATATTTTTACAAAAGCCTAAAGCAAGATAACAGTCAGTTCCTTAGCGGAGGACTCTACCTAGGGTGTGTTGCTGGGTAGGGGTCTGGCTCAAATTTAAGCAGCAAGGTGAAGTTAATTAGGGGCATGTCCAGAGGACTATAGTGAGGAACATGTACCCTCAGCAGCCTGGGTGGGGCTCTGCAGTGGACCTAGAGGTGGCGGTTAGTCCGCGGGTTTTACGGCTCCTTGGGAGTTAATTTGATCCTCTGGAGTTTTACACGGAGGAGCTCCTCCTCCACCTGCCTGCCTCGCCAGAGAGGCCTGGCTGGGCTCCAGGACGCTCACAGCACACTTCTCCCCCTTGCAGTCTGAGCAGGCAATCTCCCCTGTGTCTGGCACGACTTCAGTGGGCTCCAAGGGGCCAGGCCGGGCTGGCTCTGGGGTGCGGCTCCCCGGCTGTGTGGACACTGCAAATCTGTCTTCTCATCCCGGCTAACAACATAGGGACCACTTTGACAGCTCCAGGGAAAGGATTTGGGACCACCTCCAGGAACATAGGTAAGCAAGAGGGTCTGTGAGCTGTGGGGACCCAGGAGGGGGAATAAACAGGCTCTGACACATCTGAGATGTGTGTCTACACTGGTCTCCTTATTTTAGACCCACAGGAAGGCTTGCAGCTGTTCTCCAAGTGTGGGGGCGGGGTGGGGTATTTTAGGGACATGTTTCTGGTTAACTTCTACTTGATCTTCAGAGCTCAACATAGATATCACCTTCTCCAGAAAGCCTTCCTAAGCCCTAAGGTGCCCTTTCTCTGTGTCCTCAAAGCATCTTGGCACTTCCGTGTAGCACTTTCTATACTATATTGTAGATGCCTCTTGACCTCTCAGTTACCCCACACACTAGACTGTGCACTCCCTTGTGGCTGGGTACCCTCCTCCAGATGTCCCCTTACCTCCCTGTCAGTGACCCTAGAGGTATCTTAGGTGTCAGCTATTGACCCGGGGAAGGAGGGCTAATCTTTTCTCTTCCTTTGTCAGGCAAGTGCCTGTTGACATGTGCACACACGTGTAGAACCCACACACGACCTCGAGGAAAGTTCAGTGTGTTCTTCAATCCAGGTCCTTAGTGATAGAATCTAAACTATGCAGAACTGAAATGGTAATGGGTTGAGGGGTGGGCACTGTGGCTTCAAACTAATTAGCTCAAACTCCTGCATCATACCAAGAGCGGGCCCTCCCTGCCCAGACCTTTAGGGTGTTGGCCCCCACACGGAGGTCCTCTTGGTTGACCAGATGTCTCACTTGGTCCTGTTTTCTATGTTCATTCTGCTTCATTTGTTTTCTTCCTTTCCCAGGCTAGGACTATTCCCTTGGTTGGGGTGTCCCAACTTCTCATTATATTAAAGTCTCCATTCATTTTACTGATGCTCAGAATGAGGGGGAGACTTAGAGCCTGGAAGCCAGAGGAGAGAAGGGAGGGGACTCTTCTCTGGGTAGGAATTTTGCTTTTTTTTTTTCCTCTATGATCATCCCAAACTACTTTAAACAACAATTCACTTATACTGCAAGTGTTAATCTCTTGCCTACAGACTTCAATGATGTACATACAAGATTCATGTCTTACTGCTAGCATAATTTTTGGACTTTATTATGCTGGAAGAGTGTCTGTCTCTTTCCTGACCTTGACTGTGACATTACAAAACCCTCTTCTATTGGTTTGGCCTTGGAGAGATCTGTTTTCAATTCCCACTTCTTATTTCCCCTAGCTGCAGCAATTAGGGGTGAGGGTGAGCAGAAATATGTTAATCTTGGTGTAAATAGGCACACACCAGGTCTTAAAACTCAAATTTGGGATTAGGGGTGTCCAGGCCACTAGCAAATGTGGGAGGTCACTGCTATAGCCCTCCAGAGGGACCGGTAAGACACAGCCCCTAGGCTCAAAAGCACAGTCTAGTGTGTTTTGGGGATCAGAGAGGTTCTTGGGAACTTACAATATAGTGTAATAAGTCTAGGTGGGAAGTGCTTGATGCTTTGAGGGCACAGAGAATGGGAGCCTAACCTTGTGCATGACAGAAGACTTCCTGGATGAGGTGATGTCTGGTTTCAGCCATAAAGGACAAATAAAAGTTACCCAGAAGCATGTCATCAGCACCCTGAAGCTCTGAATTCTCTCCTCTTTCTCAAGCTCTGGGAAGACCAGAGAGAGGCATCTGAGATGTCCCTCTGTGCTTTGTCCAGGATATTTGGACTCTGAAGCATTAGCTGGACTGAGAGTATCGGTGGATATTCCCCTGCGTCCCTGGGCAGATGTGGAGACATCAAGAAGGACTGGGGGTTCTCAGAAAACCTTAGGGGCTGACATATGTGGTACCACCCCCGATTTCTGTCCGGGAGATTCTCAAGAATGGGTCCCAGTTTGGGATGTAGGACATTGGTGGTTTCTGTCTTTAGCCTTTGCTATGTGATGGCATCAATTTCAAGGACTAAAATTTAGGAATCCAAGGGGATTCATAAGCCAACCTAGCAGTGCCTCTTCTTCCTGTGGCTGAAGAAGGGAGCTGGGGATACTGCTCTAAGTTTACTTGAGTGGTATTACTTCCCAAAGCTGGAGTTGTTCAGGCTACGCTATTACTTGGGGCAGGTTGAATCAGAGAATCTTGAGCGGGCTTGTTCAATGAACAATCTCAGATGGGCTTAGAAATGCTAAGAAAGGGGGCGCCTGGGTGGCTCAGTCGGTTAAGCGTCCACCTTAGGCTCAGGTCATGATCCCCAGGGTTCTGGGATCTAGCCCCATGTTGGGCTCCCTGCTCAGCGGGGAGTCTGCTTCTCCCTCTGCCCCTCCCCTGCTTGTTCTATCTCTCAAATAAGTAAATAGAATTAAAAAAAAAGAAAGAAAGAAATGCTAAGAAAGGTTTAGCTGTGGTGGTTGGCCACATGGAACAGAGGGCAAGAGGAAAATTAGCCAGGAATATGCAGAATTAGCATGAATGAGTGGGCTAGCAAAGGGATGCCCTTGGGGTGGATATGCTTAATATTGTTGCTTGGCCACCACTGCAATATGAATTCAAGGAAGAAATTCTGCTCACTTCCTCCTCCTCTTGCTCTTCCTTCTGTCCCTTTGCCTACTCCTCCTTTTCATATTATTATTACTGTTGAGGGGGCTGTGGTCCAAGTGGGCAGGGGGATGATATTATACAAAATAGGAAGAGGTTTTCTTTTTTTTTTTTTTTTTTGCAAAATAATATCAGTCCTACTTTGCCCTGGCTTTTAGCTGTGTCCCTGAGTCCAACTGCATACAGGACTCAATAAAGAGATACCTATCTATTGATGGGCTATACAAAAACCCAACAGAACTTCACATCACTGGTTTTCTGTACTTTGGGTTGTTCACACTTACAGTGTCCTACCTCCCTGCCCCTCAGGGTGGAAGGGAGACCATATGAACATTTACCCCTTCTGCACAAGCTACACAGGGGTGGTGGGAGCTGGGGGACAGTTTGCTGTCACCAACAGCTAGGTAGGGACTCAGTAAGAGGTGAGGTCTCTCTTGCTCCCAACCAATACCGATTCTGCCATCACAGATCCCTCCATGTTTTTCTTTTTTTTTTTTTTTTTTTAAAGATTTTATTTATTTATCGAGTCCCGATGCGGGACTCGATCCCAGGACCCTGGGATCATGACCTGAGCCAAAGGCAGACGCTTAACCATCTGAGCCACCCAGGTGCCCAGATCCCTCCATGTTTTTCTTTTAGGCTTGTGGTGATCTTCCTCCTTCCCCCTCTGAGCTGTCCTTGGATTCTTGGAGTTTTCCGAGTCCCTGGGAGAGATGGTGGTTAGCTCCATGATGGTCTTTACCTTTTTAAAATGTGCAAGTTCTCTAACCTGGGAAGGAAATGAGGGGGTCTGGTGTCAGCCTCCAAGGACGGCCTGTCCAAGTTGAGCCCCTGTGGCCCAGCCTCTGCCCCAGCTGGGTGCTCCAGGAGAGGCTCAGAGCCCAGTCACCTTAGTGTATTAAGAAGCAGGTGGTGGGGAGGGAAGCTTTTGCCAGGCTCTTGTTGGCAATGAATGGAAATAAAATGGCATTGACCCCTGGATGACGCCATTTGGGGAAACTACCTCTCTGTGCTTTTCTTTCGATGAATATGTATTAATTGTGCAGAAGTTGCATGGAAATTAACAAGGACTCTAGCCAGGAAAACATAAATCCAGTCCAACCTCACTGTGGACTATAATTTGCCTGGATGGAGTGAACCATGTGCGGGTCTTTTGGTTCGGGGAAGGGAGTGGGTGCTTTGGGCATCCTGGCAGCTCCCATTTCATTTCCCACTGAAGCCTCCTTGCAAGACTCTCATCTCTTGGCCAAAAAGGACCCTGGTTGCAGGGCTGGCTGGTGGCCATTCGCATACCCCTGACAGGACTGCCCTTTGCCCAAACCCCACTGTTTGACTCTAGCCTCCTCTCCACAATAGGTTTTCTGTGTTTGGGACTGTGGACATCACTTTGCTTTGCTTCTTCTGGCCTCAGCTTATGTCTGTATATACAGGCTTGTCTGACTGATTCGTTTTCTTAGAAGCCAATGGTTTTATTGTTGAGTTTGGCATCTCCCCCAGCTATGAGATAAGGAAAGGAAGTTGGGCCTTTGAGCGTCAGTAGATGGCCTTGCCAAGTGACAGCAGTGTGATTTAAGGAAATGACACTGCCACTCACAATGTGCATTATCCAGAGCACCCTGCTGGGACTGCTGTACTCCGAGAGGCTCAGATGGCATGGCCAGCTGTGCTGGTACCCAAGGTCAGGTGGACAGAGCAAGGCTATCCATCAAGCTGCTTGTGAGCCACTTATTACCTCCAGGAAATTCACCCAGGGATGCCCCCCTGCTTCCCCAGGCTGCTGCATTAGCCAGTGAGCAGCTTGGGCACCCAATGTCTGCCTAAGCTGCACCTCTGGGTCAGAACTTAGAGGGGGCTCCTATGACCCAGAGTTCCCCAGGCCCTGGGAACAGGATTCACTAATGACTCTTTTATCGTTCAGTCCAGTTCTTGCTTTGCATCTGTCATGCTCTCTCATAAGGCGTTCTGTGGCACAATAGTGCGGGGCTCTCAGCTTAGGAAGTGGGATAGAGAGAAGGAAGGAAGAAGGCAAGAAAACTGGGGAGAGAGGAATCTGGGGTGGCTGGAGAGAATGAATCGGGGGGCGCCTGTTTGTTCTAGCTATCTCTGCTATTTGCAAATCCTGTGAACGCTTGACCTTTAGGGCCATGGAGCGAAACCAAGATTCAGGGGGGATTCAGGAAGGCAAAGCGCTGTGCCCAGACATCAGGGAGGAGAGGGGCGTGGAGTAACACCTGGACCAAATCCACATCTGCCGGGTAAATGTGACTGTGGAAGCTGACAGAGGACAGGGCATAAAAGCTGATCACGAAGTTTCATCTGGCACCCAGGGGAGATCTCGACCAGCACCTTACGTTTGTGAAGGTGACCCCAGGTGTCACAAAAACCTCATGGGGCAGGAGGTGTGGGGATTTTCATCTCTACCTTACCACAATCAGAATGGAGTGGGCATTTTTTTTACTTGTTAGTCTGTGTTGAGCCTTTGGAGCTTTTGTAAGCTGGTGGCTCTGAATCTCGTGCACCCATATTCCATATTCATGGAAGCAAATACCTTTTCTTCAAACTGGGACCCTTTGCCTTTCCTGTGATTTAGCAAATCATGGGCAAGACTATGGAAGCAGTTGCCTCAGGGAGGCCTCTTGTTCCTGCGTCGGGTTGTGTAGTCTGATGCTGTGGGCAGGGTCACAGTGAGATAACTCCAGACAATTTGACTAGTGTGAGAAAAATAAGAAAATTAAGAAATCATTACTTGTGTATTATTCTAACGAATAAGACCACTATTTACTTACCGAACAGACTTTCCCTTGATAATAGGCCATGAGTGGCTACAGACTGTTGACATTTTATTAGAACTTCGCAGGTGTGAGTTCTACAAATTCTGCATTTTCCGCCAAGGAGTTAAGGAAGCTTGTTAATGTGGAAGTATATGCTCCCATTCATTGGAGTCAGAATTTGTTGTGGGATCACCCTGTACCAAGCGCCAAGGATAGGATGGCAAAGAACACCTGTTGCTACCCTTATAGAGTGGGAGACAATCATGTAGGAGGAAAATGGCTGTACAGTATGGTGATTGCTACAGGGGAGGCAGGTACCTTTGCCGCCTGGGGGAAGGTAGATACAGGAGGAGAGAGTGGTTCTTGGAGAAGGTTTCCCAAGAATGTGACATCTGAGTAGGGCCTTGACAGATACATAGGAGTTCACTAAAGCAGCAAGGAAGGACATTCAAGGCTGGTGGAACAGCATGTGCTAAAGCCCAGACATGTGTAAGGAGGGCCTCTTCTGGGAGTTGCAAGTGCTTTCATGTGGCTGTAGCTGACAGGAATTAGGAGGAGACCTGGAATGAGATGAGAGGTGACAAAAGGAACATTGATACCAGCAGCTTACAAAGGACTTTTAATTTTTTATTTTTTTTAAAAGATTTTATTTATTTGTTTAGAGAGAGAGAGAGAGCAGGTGGAGGGACAGAAGGAGGGGGAGAGAGAATCTCAAGCAGACTCCCCGCTGAGCATGAAGCCCGACATGGGGCTTGATCTCATGACCCTGAGATCATGACCGGAGCCAAAAACAAGAGTCAGCTGCTCACCCAACTGAACCACCCAGGCGCCCCTACAAAGCACCTTTCAGGTAGATTAAGGAGTTTGATTTTATCCCAAGCACCATGGGGTGCTTCCTAGAAAGCTTGATTCCATTGTGCTCCCATTGTAAACCCTTGTTCAAACTTCCTTCATTGCTTACTTGGATTATACAACAGATTCCTTAGATATTCCATATTGATGAAAGATCTTTTATTAAGGTGCCTCCCTCACTATGTCACAATCCAGCCTCCCTGACCATGAAGTCCCAGGCCTCATGAGTGCCCCCTGCTTACCTCTCCATCTGACCATGAACCAGTCCCTCCTCGTGAGCAATGTTGAGCTGGATTTCTTCCATTCCCTGGCCTTGCCTGGTGCCCGGTGCCCTAGAGCCTGTTCTGTTGGGAACAATCTCTCCCCCATCACATCATCAACGCCAGGTCCTAGCTTCACCACCAACCTCAGGAGCCTTCTCCAATTCCCCAGAGTAAGTTAGTCCTATGATGAGAACTGGTGTAGTACTGTGCATTTCTTCTTATTTGCCCTCATTCTCCTTTGCAACTGTTTGATACTGGTCTTTCTGCAACCTCTGGAGCTCCCCTAGGGCTGGGCTTTATATCTGATGCCTAGCAGGACACTGGACACTATTTATGGATAGATGGAGGTGGGGGGTTTCCCTTCGAAATTTCTTGTAAGAGGGGCGCCTGAGTGGCTCAGTCGTTAAGCGTCTGCCTTCGGCTCAGGTCATGATCCCAGGGTCCTGGGATCGAGCCCCACATCGGGCTCCTTGCTCGGCGGGAAGCCTGCTTCTCCCTCTGCCACTCTCCCTGCTTGTGTTCCTTCTCTCACTGTGTCTCTCTCTGTCAAAGAAATAAATAAAATCTTTAAAAAAAAAAAAAAGAAATTTCTTGTAAGAGACCAGAGGAGATTGCAAATGGCTTCCGTGAAGCCAGTGGCAGTGGGACTGGAGGTGGGGGAGGGTGTCTGTGAAGGGCCAGATCTCTAGGGTAGCGCACACTGGATTGGACTTGATGTGGGTCCTGGAAGAGTGGAAAGAGGTAAAGATGATGTGAGGGAATGCAAAAGGCATTTGCTCCCTCATCTCACACCCTTACCCCTGTCCCCTGTAGAAGAGAAGCCCATTTTGCTCTCTGTGATTTTGCCTTTTTGTCTTTCCCTCTCTACCACAGACTTCCCAAAGGAGGAAGACTTCGTAATCACCGGTCTGAGCCTGGGAACTGCATTAGTGAGCAGTTCTGGTCCCTGTGCTCAAAAAGTTCATGCCACACACGGTCACTCTGTTGCTCTTCTCGTCTTTCTGCAGACAGCCCACCTGGATAGGGTCGTTGCTTAGAGCAGCCCTTGCCAGCCCCTTGGGGGTTACTTCCTTCTGCCACCCCTCTCTATCTGAGTCTGGGCGGATGTTGGGCCAAGATTTGCTCTCAGGCCTCATCATCATGTGTTCAGTGTGGAGGACAAGACACCAGATCCTCCCTTGGAACTCCTAAACTAGGGACACTTGTCCAAGCTCTGCCCAGGGGTCTTTTGTTCTCAGTGGGCTGGTCTCAAACCACAGACCCCCCCCATTGGATGAAACGAGAGATGAATTAAGATCCTCCAGTTCCCTAATAGCCTACACTGTCCAAGTTCCAAAATATTAGGGAAACATACTACCACTTACCCATCACACCTAATACAGCTAAATAATAAGCAGAATAGAATGTGTAAGTTACCCAGAGTCCTTCCCTGCTGGGCTGGTGTTAAATTCCGTCTTCTTGCTGTTGGCTTCCTAAGTTGGCCTTAAGATTCTTTTGTTTTGAATTCAGTAGATCTAAAATTAGACCAGGAATTTTTTTTTCTTTCTGATATGTAAAAATTTGGTGTAATAAATGACAAATATGTAATATAAGGATGTGCCAATGGGCTCCAACCTACAGAGTGATCTTCATATTTCACTCTTTCTTGTAATTTCTTTCAGTCTGTAAATGTTAACATTTATATTCTCAAATGCGTAATAAGTGCTAGGATGTTCAGATTATGACTTGATCATGACTATCAGAACACTCAAATTTGGGATCTTCAAGGAAAATTCTTGTCCAGCGAGGAAAACAAAACCACACTAGATGTTTCAAACAGATGGCACTCAATACACAGGACCAGTTACACAGGAATTGGAAAGTTGAAATAACCCCAAGAATTAGTAATTGCAAGAGCAGCTACCATCCCTGGGGCTTGGGGAATCAGAGAGAAGAGGTGAGTTCACCTGGGCGAGGAGGGGCCCAAGGGAGCTGGTGCCCAGACCCCTGAGGGAGGCGTCAACCCAGCAGGACTGCCATGGCTGAGGGGACCTAGGGTGGGAGTGGAGTGTGGTACAGCTTGTGGTCTGACCACTGAAGGTCATGGCCTAGCTGCTAGTGGCACCTCTATGAGGTGGTACTGTAAAGCAAAGCTAGTATTATACCTCAAAGTACCAGTGGAAGGTCCTTGAAGAACCAGTGAGGCTGGTCCTAGCCATACCAGAGGGAAGTGGGGATAGGAATCATCCCTCTGTGGTTTGCTCCTTCCTGGCCTCCCCATCTTCCTGGAGTCCTTCTTTGGCTGAACCAACACGAAAGCCAGTGGGCAGGGGGTGCTTGGGAAGAGTGGTCTGGAACTCAGCCCCAGCATCACAGGGTGTCCGTGCGTCGCCAAAGCTGAGCGGCTGCAGGGACTAGCCAGATTCACAAAGGCAGATTTGTCGACAGGCCAATTTCGAGGCGCCACAAAATCACTCCTACCTTATACAGAGATGGGGCCTCCTGGGTTGTATTCTGATAAGCTTATCTTGCAGAAGTCTGATAAAGTTAAGCTCCCACCGATAGGCATGAAGCATGTGGACATTCGCATCTGTCAATCACTGGGCCAATCATTTGGGCCAAAGGGGTGCTGATGGCAGAGCTTAGATGGGAAGGGAGGGAGACCCCACTTCTCTCTGGGTCATAGTCTCTTCAGTTTGGACTTAGAGGTCAGGGTCATCTGGAGGGCACTTTCTGGGGATGGATGCTGCAGGCGACCTGCCCTCTTCTCCTCAGCTGGGGGCCTCCCCACAGAGCTGAGTAAGCCATTGCTTCTGCCAGGGGACCTAGCTTCCTGTTAAATCTCCACGTTTATAGCTCTTTGTTTTCTGAGGAGCCGTGGAGAAAGTTGAGGTGAGTTTTGAACTGTGGCATTGGGGGCATGGAGTCCCGTGAGGCCATCATGGTGGTAACGTGGGGGGAGTACTCCAGGCCAGCTCCAAGCAAAGGGGTGTCGAGGCCACTGTCCCTCCCCCATGTGGGCATTCTCTTTGTTGTCAGCCTAAAAACTGGGGGCTTGATTTTGTTGCTGAAAACCAGGAAAGAGACCCCAAGGATCCGAGGGGCTGTTTGGAAGGAATAGAACTTGGAATTCCCCATTCCCCTTCAGACATTTCCTTGTCAAGGGGTTCTTCTTGGGCATCTATCTGCTGTGCCAGCTTCTTTTGGCCCCAGAGACCACCTCCGTGGAGACGCCCATGAGGTGCCAAGGGACAATGGGAACACTCTTGGCGCCAGGCCCACATCTCCCCCCCCCACCCCCAGCCCTGATCTGATCGGTCCCCCTTGCCCGCTGTCTTTAAAAGACGAGAGAAGATGCCATCTGCAAGGCTCCCAGGAAGACGGAGGACAAGAAATCACATTGAACTCATGTCTAAATGGGTGATGGTGGATTCTCTGCTGACAGTTTTTATTGCCAGTGGGCATGAGGACTCTGGGCACCTAGGGGTAAAGTGGGCACAGAGAGATTTTTGTGGAGAGACACTGTACTGTTCAGTGATTTTGCCTACGGCTCAGCTGGAATAGAAAGTGGCACCTCTCTCTGACCTTTGCCAGTCTGAGCGGGCTGCGTGCAGCCTCTCTCTCTCAGAGCAGAGTCTGTGATCAGGGAGACTGTATCCAACCCACTCCATCCCTCATTGACGTGAGGCCCTGGGAGATGATTCTGCACAGTGTTTTCTCAAGATTTTTCAGCACATGCCCTCTGCAGTGTGCTGTCCCCGTCAGCCAAGATTTGGTCAAGCTTGGGGTTTGGAGAATGGAACATGTTTTCTAAAAGGGCCTGTGTCCCCCCTCCTTGCTTCCCCTCTCTGTGAAGAGTGTTCCTGGCTTGGTTTGATGCTGACATTTTACAAACAAGAAAACGCAGGCTCAGGAGGGGAGGGGGTCACACAGGTGCTCATAGCAGAGCCGGAAGGGATCTGAGGTTCACTCCCATCCCCAAGCCCCGTTCCCTCTGGGATGCCCCTTGGCACTCACTCTGAGGCAGAACACTGAGTCTGGTGAGCCCCAGATGGCTGGATGTACTTTGCATGCCTACTAGGAGAAAGTGGTATTAAACAGCACATAAAGAATTACTGTATTGGCTAAAGAAGCATCACAGGAGAGTCAATCATATGGATGCCAAACATCTGATAGACCAGTATGAGGATGAGACACTGAGGTCTCACCCAAGGCAAGTCTCCCCAAATAGACTGGCAGGGGCAAGGAGAAAGAGGTTGTGGGGACAGAGGCTCCCCGGGGGTGACGGTCTTGAACTGAAACTATCCCTGACTCAAGCCATGCTCTGGGAAAAGCAGCCAGAGAGGCAGGCAACTCTCCACGTGGGTTTGCTTTTCCCTTCCTTCCTCCACCACCTTTCTCCAATCTCCCCTCCTGGACGCATTCTGGAGAAGTACTCACAACTATTTCTCTTGGTGATCTACCTGTAAAATGCAGGTGAATGGGTAAGACATCTGGCTGGCTGCAGGCCATTGCCTTTGCATCTGGGTATCCGGAAAGGAGGCATGTGTGTGTGCATGGGCAGGTATGCACGTACATGGGCAGGCATGTGTGTGCATGGGCAGGCATGTGTGTGGGCGGACATGTGTGTGCATGGGCGGACATGTGTGTGCAAGGGTGGACGTGCGCGTGCATGGGCAGGCATGTGTGTGCATGGGCGGACATGTGTGTACATGGGCAGATGTGTGTGCACGGGCAGGCATGTGTGTGCATGGGCAGACATGTGTGTGCATGGGCGGACATGTGTGTGCGTGGGCAGACGTGTGTATGTGGGTAGATGTGTGTGTGTGGGCGGACATGTGTGTACATGGGCAGACGTGTGTGTGCACGGGCAGGCATGTGTGTGCATGGGCAGATGTGTATGTGCATGGGCAGACATGTGTGTGCATGGGCAGACGTGTGTATATGGGTAGATGTGTGTGCGTGGGTGGACATGTGTGTACATGGGCGGACGTATGTGCATGGGCAGACGTGTGTATATGGGTAGATGTGTGTGTGTGGGCAGACGTGTGTGCGTGGGTGGACATGCGTGTACATGGGCAGACGTGTGTGTGCAGTTTACAGGATGGCTCTCAGGAGACAGCACAAAGCAGAGACCACACTTCCCACTTTCCCCAGGCACTGTCCATCCAGCTCCACGTCTGGAGAGGGTGCCCCTGATGCCACCCACACCCTGGGAATCCAGCCTCCCTCCCTGGTCTGGGAGACAGCCTGTGAAGACATTGGCACTGCACCGGGTGGGCAGGGCCGAGGTCCACAGCCCTGTGCCTTCGAGTTCAAACCGCGCAGCCCGAGCCCCCCGCATCGCCGGCTGCCCTTTCGCACCTTCATCTCGGCGGTTCCTCGCCGGAGTGAGAGGTCTGCAGGAAGCTGTTCCGGCAGCTTGAGCAGTGGCTGGAGCGGCAGCAACGGCAGCAGGAAGAACAGCACCGGCACCCTCCAAATTGGGACTCTAGCCCTTTAAATCTGCTCAGTTACCAAAAAAGAAGAGGCATCAGACCCTGTTAATTAAAGCTCGCCCTGGTCCATCATTCTGAGGAGCTGCAGGGCTCTGCTCCTTCCTGATGGCTTAGAGATTCTCCTAAACTCCCAGCCATGGATCTTGGAGCATTTCCCCCGAGATCAGCAGGAGGTATGATCCTTGTCGATGGCACTCTGGGGCTTGTGTGGCTCTACATCAATAATACCACTGGCTGCATGGAAACTGCCTGGCCCCCTGTCTTTCCCCTCTTTCCCTCTGCCTCCTCTCCAGTTTCCCAGCTTGTGTTTAGTGGAGACAAATCAAGTTTTCCTGGGGGTTTGGAGGAAGGGGTGGGGAGGGGGGGTCTGGAGGTAGCTCCCAGGGTATGTGTCTTGGTCCTGGCTTCACCTAGTTGCCAAAGTGGTTCGGAGGAGCCAGGGAACATGTTTCCTCAAGCCCCGGGGCTCATGCACAACCCTATCCTCCTTGCTGGGTCCTTTCCCTTGGGGAATCGTGAAAAGGGCATAACCCTGCGTTGATTCACTCCTTAAATCAATGACCTGCCACTCAGTTGGCCTGAAGATGGATGTGTGGCTGCTCTCCTGCGTTATTGGAAAACTCATTCCTTCCAACTTTCTTTTCCATAAATTGTCCCGGCAGGAACGCCACGCTGGTACCTGTCCTCCAGCCTCCCCTTCCCTACGTTAATGCTGCTAGGCGAAAAATGCTTGGTGTAGGATTTCAGGACTTTGTA
This sequence comes from Eumetopias jubatus, assembly GCF_037043125.1. Lineage (NCBI taxonomy): Eukaryota > Metazoa > Chordata > Mammalia > Carnivora > Otariidae > Eumetopias > Eumetopias jubatus. Next base: position 96,610,882 of record NW_028274818.1, read on the forward strand.
ACCCTGTCCCTGTGCCTTTTGAGGAAACTCACTTCTAGCTGAGCCTCAGGTTCTGTTGCAAAGAGTTGTTTTTATTCCTGAATCTGCTCTAGTCTGGCAGAGAGGGGGAGGAGATTTATCTTCTTTTACATTGCATTTTGTAAATTGTACTCGGGCCCAAAGAACATCTATCTGCAAATCCTCCATTGATTTGTTTTCGCCCCCACATCTTCCTTCTGGGTGAAATGCTCTTCTTGAGTCATACCCGAAGGAGAGGTTTCCTTTCAGTCAGCTTGACAGGACTTTACAGCCGTCCCTGAAAGCCAGGCCCTAGCAGAGGGGGCCATTTTCACTGTCCTGAGTTAGAGTCCCTAGGAGCCCAGAGCCCGGGTCCATGGGCACTGGCGGAGTGGGGGGCTTCCAGGGGCTGACACGCACCCCCACACAGGAAAGTAGCTTAAGAGGGAAAAAGCACTTCTATTGATGTTTTCCCAGGGGCTTTAAAACACACCGGATGATTAACATCACTTCTCAAGTCTTGAGAGGGATCTGAGCCAAAACACAGCTCATGGGACTGGGGATTTTCCCCCAAAGTTCTTGCCTGCAGAGTCCTAAACCGTTCACATGAACAGTAGTTCTGGTGGGTGTAGCTAAACCCTCTCCAACCCTCCCGTGAAGGATGGGAACTTTCTCTGAGTGAATGTCGGGGAAGTCAGGATGTCTGCCTCCCAGACACTGTGGGTGCAAAGTGATTCCTATTCTCAGAATAATAAAACTCTCAGCTGTGGCAGAAACGTTCTGGTTTGGAGAGACTATTCAAAGCCTACAAATGAAGCCCTTGATGGAATTCCTAATCACTGTGCCTGGCAGTGGATCTGTGTAATAATTTGAGGATTCTGAGGGAGGCGCCCAGGGAGAGATGTTTCCTGCAAACAGAAACCCACCACGGAGGCAGGATGATGGGAGCACCATGCAGGTGAAGAAAGGGGGCCCATGGGAGGTGGGCGTCGAAGGTGTGGTGCCCACTTCAGGCTTTGCTTTTGGCTGGGGTGTGGATGGCTTCACGGAGACTTGGGCTGTCACCTGGAGCTGGGATGTAAGTAGGACAGTGGCCACTTCCCTGAGCTCACAGAGTGTCCAACCTGGGAGCTCCTCCCATGGCGATGGGTACCTCTTCTTGCTCTCCTCCTTCTGCCCCCTGGGGGCCTGAACACCTCAGGCCCTCTGCCTCTCTGGGCACTCTTGCTTGAGTCAACACTCTTCCTCAGCCACTTTCTAGAGGAAGCCAAAGGAACCCGGGCTTCGCAAAATGCCCCCCTTCAGGGTAGGGAGAGGCTTGGGATAGACGTCACCAACCATGTCCTTGGACGGCTGGGGCCTATTAACAATAAGTAAATAAGTAGACTGTTCCTTTGTGTCAATTTTTCTTTTCAACTTGATGTGTGTGTGTGTGTGTGTGTATGTGTGTGTGTGTGTAGTGTTTTAATTTACTGGTTGGCTGCTGGTTTTCAAAAAGCTGTAAATGGGTCCCCATGGAATTTGTGTAGACATGGCAACTTTGTATGGTTTTGTGGCCCATGGATATTCTTGGAATGGCCTTAGAGGGTATTCCCATTACCAGGGAGGTGGAGTGGAGAGGTCATGGCCTTGGAGGAATGGCAGACCTTCACTGGTGTCCTAGCACCACGATGTACTGATGTGAGGTCCCGGCCAGCTATTTAATTTCAGTGGGTCTCAGTTTCTTCAGTCTGTGATACCATAGAGTTGTCAGGATTAAATGGAATAACTTAACCAAAGTCTGTGTGAGCAGCTGGTACAAAAGAAATCTTTCCTCTTGTCTTTTGATGAAGACATCTGCCTCTAATTAAGCAAAGCTTAACATGAAGGATAAAACCACTTAAATAACTCCAGTGGCCCCTTCACTAACTGTGGGGCCGTGCCTCCTCCAAGGGCAGGGACCACCTCTTCCATGTCATTACCCTCCTCCCAGTGCCACTGAAACTACATAAAGTTTCACTGAATGAATACATGATGGTGTGTGGACACTTAACCTTCACCATAGCTGATTTTTAATGACTAAGCGAAATCACTTCTCACTTAGTCTACTTAAGAAATGCAGCTAAGCCAGACAGATCAAAGAGCCCTGTGACTGTAATAAATTTAGACTAAAATATATCCTTTTGTGGGGAAATTTGAGTTGTAATAAAAAAATATCTCGTGCGCTAGGACCTGCATCAGGTGCCTGTGGACTCCTAATTGCCCTTGAAGCCATTCTGATTGCTAAGGAGAGGTCAAGGTGACTTCTGCCCTCCCTCATGATGTGCTAGACTCCCTCTTCTTCAGGCTTTGAAGAAGAGGCTCTGAAGAGGGAAAGAGCTCTAGGTGGGAAGAGGCACTCACCCTCTCACTCTGGTGTGTGGAGCCAGTCAGTCACTGTATCAATCAATTAATTAGTAAGTTGAGCTTTGTGTGGACACTTACTACATAACTGAGGAGAGTCATTGATTGAATAAATATTTATCAAAGATAGCAGTAATAATAATAATTATCCCATCACCGCCACCGAACAGAAGGTCTCCTTGGCTAGGGCCTGGAGTTACCCACCTGAGAGTGACATGCACCTCTGCTCTCAAGCACGAGGACAGACCAGTAGACAAAGGGTGTCAGGGAGACTGGTGCAGGCTAGGAGAGGCAAGAGCCCGGTGCATTGTGGGGGCATAGGGGTGGGTCTACCCTAACTTGATTGACCTCCAAAATGAGTCCCCAGAGAGGTAGTTTTGGAAGAGCGTTCTTGAGAGAGGAGGCCAGTGGTGGACGAGCCACCAAATATGGTGATGGATAATTCCACTGGGCTGTGTTCTGGAGGGCCATGTGAGAAAGGAGGCTGGAGAGGTGGACAGGGGGCCAGATCCCAAAGGGCCTCTGGTGCCCACAAAGAAGGGGACTTTATTCTGAGGGACATAAAGAGTCACCGAGGGGTTTTAAGCAAGAGAATCACTTGGGGAAATTAAAGTCAACAAATGTTAACGGACAGCGGTCATATACCAAAAGCTGTATTCTAGGCTCTGAGGCTACAGCAGTGAACAAACCAGACAGAAACTTTGTCCTTGTAGAACTTTTATCCAGTGGAGAAGACAGAAAGTGAGGACAGAAAGGTGAATTGTAAATTGTAAACAGCATGTTAGGGGGAGAGAGAAAGCAGAGAAGGAGGGTAGGGTGCAGGGACAGTGATGGGGCCTCGGTGCGTGCAGTCCTACAAGGAGGGAGGGAGAAGGTAACACTGGAATATAGATGCTTGGAGGTGTCATAGGAACTTTGGCTTTTGGTGAGATGGAAGCTAGCACTAGGCTCTGAGCAGAGGGGAGACCTCTAAAAATGCTCCTTCGAACTACCGTGCTGCAAAAAGGTTGTAGGTGGGCTGAGGCGGAGGCAGGAAGGCTACCGAGGACACAGAATCCCGGTGAGAGAGGATGTCGGCTGGACAAGCGGTCACTGTGGAGGTGTGAAGAGTGCTAGGGTTCTGGACTTTCTCTCTCTCTCTCTTTTTTAGGATGGAGGCAATGGGATTTGCGGATGGATTGGATAGTTGTGTGAGAGAAAGATGAGTCAAGGATGACTCAAGCTTCGTTGGCCTCCCATGGGGATGACTGTGGGTGGAGGAGGTTTGGGAGAAGATCAGGGGTTCGGTGTTTCTCCTGTTAACTTCAAGGCGTCTGTTGAGCATCCCAGGAGAGATGTTGAGTGGGCAGTCCTGAGTTCACAGCAGAGATCCGGGCTGGATACAGCCTTGGGAGCCATCAAAGGACAGATGGTATTTAAAACTATCTCAGATGAAATCATCAGGAGACAGATTATGATGGAGAGGACTGAATTTTGAGGCATTACAACTATTTGCAGGTTTCAGAGAGGAGGAGAAACCAATCAAGGATATTGAAGAAGAGGTTTCTCTTCTGTTCAAGACAATTCACCCCCTTCCTACATTCTTTCTCCTCTCCTCTCCTGGGAGCAAGATTCATAGATCAAACCTCCTCATTGTCAACATAGCCTTTTCTCCTGGCTTCTTCCCAAACCCCTGGAGATCTGCTCAGATCTCTCTCCTTTTAAAAAGAACCCTTCTTGACCCCTAAGTCCTCCACTCACTTTTACCCGATTTCTCTCTCTCTTTTCTTTCTCTCTTTCAACATGAATCAAACAACTACTATATGCTGGGCATGAAGGATGTAGAGACAAAAAATAGAATTTATCCTACCTGAAAGACTACTTCTGCTTCACCTACATCCATAAAGCCTTGTGGATGTGTACATATAGTGAAATCTAAAGGATATAATCATAAAACAGGATACAATTTTTGTACCAAGGAAAATATAATTTAGAGTAGAAGAGCAAGATCGGAAAAAAAAAATAGAATGCACACATAAAGGTCAAAATGTTGTATAAGAATGTAATTGAGCCACCAACCTGATCAAAGAACTTTCTGGTGAGGAACGGGAAATTAGAATTCCTTAAAAAATTCACTAAAGTATAATATATATCCAAGATGTTCTCATGTCATAATTATATGGCTCCATACATTTCTACACCCTGAATACCTTACCTAACTGACACCCAGATCAAGAAACAGGACATTATTCACACCCGAAACCCACCCCACTCATTGTCATCACATCTAGCCAGTGCTCTGTCAGGACTGACAACATTGATTTGCCTATTTCAAACATTTTGAGAATTGTTTTTTGAGTTTCATCGTTTATGAGATCATATGCTAGTTCCCCAAGGAAAATGGAAGTTTTCTGGCCCTTAAGACTATTTTCGTCTGGAGTTTCATTTAAGGGACACTGAAAAAATTAGGTAGACTACCCCTTGTCTATTTCCATAACCTATTTTGGATAGCATATACAAAACTGTGCATATTTAGTGAAATATCAAATTATAAGCTCAGGCTACAGAAGAGCAAAAGTTGGCAGTTCTTTAGCATCATTTGAAGCCTGACAAGGGACAGTCAGAAGGTAAAACCTAGAGAGGGTGGGGTGTTAAATGTCAGAGAGATCAAGCAACATAGGGGCTGGGGAATGACCCTTGGATTTGGGAAGTAGGAGGCGGCTAACAGAGTTTCCTGGAATGATGGAGGCAACAGACAGATTGACAGAGGTCAAGGATGGAATTGGACCTTCAAAGTGATGGTTTGAGCGGAGACAGCTCTTCCAAGATTCATCCTCATGGCACGGAGAGAGATGGTGGCAGGCTTAGGAGACTGCAACTTCTAAGGAAGGGTTTTGTTTATTCCCCAGTGGAACAGGAGAGACTTAATCATGTTCTTGGAGAAATAGGTAGTCCAGAGATAAAGGGGAGGAGCGCCTGGGTGGGTCAGATGGTTGGGCGTCTGCCTTCCGCTCAGGTCATGATCTCAGGGTCCTGGGATCGAGCCCCATGTCGGGCTCCTGGCTCAGCGGGAAGCCTGCTTCTCCCTCTCCCTCTGCCTCTCCCCCTGCTCATGTTCTCTCTCTCTGTATCTCTCTGTCTCAAATGAATAAATAAAATCTTTTAAAAAGAGAGAGGGAGCTAAAGGGGAGAGAAAAGAAAATTAAAGAAGCAGGGCCTAGGGGTGCCTGGGTGGCTCAGTTGGTTAAGCGTCTGCCTTTGGCTCAGGTCATGATCTCAGGGTCCCGGGAGAGAGCCCCTCATCAGGCTCCCTGCTCGATGGGGAACCTGCTTCTCCCTCTGCCTGCCACTCCCCCTGCTTGTGCTCGCTCTCTCTCTCCCTGTCAAATAAATAAATTTTTAAAAATTAAAAAAAAAAAAAAAAAAGCCGGGACCTAGCCAAATTCTTATACTGTGCGTGTGCGCTCACACACACTCAACTTAGCTTGGTTTCTCCCTGTCTTTCACTTCTTTTGGTCATGGACCTCTCTCCTCCCTGATGTTCTTCTTTGTGTTGAAGCTAAGATGGCCCTTAGCAACCACACCCCCCCAAGGGGAGTAGCGGGGTGGGGGGCGTTCTAAGATGTGGTCCACTCAGTCTCTCCCTAAAGAGAAGGTCACTGTGGGATCTCCCCTGGACTTTATTTCAGCCATTTGTCAGGGCTGCAGGAGGCCTTGGGAGTGTCCAACCTGTGTCCTTATTTCTCACGTGGGGACACTAAGGCCTGAGTCTTCCTGGCAAGGTAGCGACAGCCCAAACCTCGCTTGATCAGAGCACCAACAGATGCTCGCCCTCTCCATCTCTCAAACCTGAGTGTTTCTCAAATTTCGGCACAAGTGTCAACATCACCTGGAGGGTTTGTCAGGACACAGATGCCCTGGGGCCTACCCAGAGTTTCAGAGTCAGTAGGACTGAGGTGGGGCCAAGAATTTGCATCTCTAACAGCTTCCCAGATGCTGCAGAGGTTGCTGATCTGTGGGCCCTGCTTTGGGAATAATGGGGGGGGGGAGGGCCTAAGGGCACAGGGGCGGCTGGAGGGGCAGAGGGAGGGAGGCTAGAGTAGAGCTGGCTCCGGGGAGCTTTTCCCTGGGGCTGATCTTATTTCCCTGAGGTCAGGCCTGAATGAGGTGAGGGTGGCCAGCCGCCAGCGCCAGCCGGGGAAGACGAGGCACCAAAAGATCCAAGGAATGCAGCGGGGCAGGCTGCGCTCTGAGACTAATCCCAGCAGAGTTGGGCTGTTGTGAAACACAGCTCAGGCTGAGTCAGTCCGTCCCTCCCGCCGGGAGGAAGGCACAGGGCAGCTGGCCGGGCCCACTTCAGGATCTGGAGAGCTGCTTCACCTCCCGGATCCCCCAGGGAGGGAGGAGAGCCTCGCTGAGTGTGACCCAAGGTTTTTCTTCAGCATATTCCATTATCTTGGCGCCCAGAGCGTATGTCAAGTGAATTCTGGGTTTCTGGCAGGTTATTACGCACTGAATTAGTGTGGTGAAATAAAAACTATAATAAAGCTGTAGCAGACTCTTAAATTGTTAAAATTTATTATAAAATGTGCATAGTTATTAACTGGTTTTCGCCTGTGTACATTTGCCTGTGCCTGAAGCCAATGAGATGAAAAGTAACTCTGTCAAAGGGAGGCCGAGAGTTGGCTCCTGGAATTCTCCGGAGAGTCCCAGTGGGGCAGCAAATTCACAGATTCACGGAGACCTGGGCTGGCCTCTCCCTGCGGCCTCTGCCTCTCTCGGTGCTGCCTGAGTCTCCCCAGGCTGCAAGTCACGGTCCCCTGGGAAGGAAGGCTGTCTGTCCACTTGCAGGAGGTCCCAGGCAGGCCGAGGGAGGTGTGGATAAGTGGGCCTTGCGTTTCGCCAGTGTTTACACTCCGAATGCCCTGTGCTCACCGTCCCTAATCCTGGGACCGAATGTTCCGGCGAGGAAAGCTGTTGCAGATGGGCTTCCACCACGTTCTCTCCTGCCATCCCCACAGGAATGCTTCTTCCTCTGCCTTTTGAGAACCCAGTGCAGGTGCCAAACAGTCCTCAGCTCAGCTCAGGCTGTTCCCTGCTTGGTCCAGCACCAGGGAGCCGCCCACTGGGCTGTCGGAGTGTCCCAAGCATTCTCTAGATGAGGGCAGCGTGTTCCCTGTGCTCACCTCTGTGGGTTGGAAGATGAAGTTCCCTCTGTTGTGGAGAGATAGGCTCCCTGCGCTCCTCAGGATGGAGGGGGGCCCCTGACTCCCAGTGTGCATTTTGAATCAGGTTGCAGGGTACTATCTGGACGCAGGCTTCAACCCCCTATGACCTGCCTTTGAGCTGACAGCTTTGGCCTCATTGGTTTCTAGCCTCGGGGCCCCTATTGCCACCCCAAGACCAGCTAGACTGCAAATTCTGAAGCTGAAAACACCTCTGCCTGAGAGAAAGCGAGAAAGAAAACTCAAGAGTGTTTCCCAAATGCCAAGGCTGAGAGAGTTTTCTTGCGTCTGTGCCGCTGTACCCTGGTGTTGCCCTCTGGGGGCTCATCCATCTACCTGTGCGCTGTGGATTTCCCCCCAGAGCATGCAGGAACCGCAGGCACCATCCCGGGGTACTGGGGGGCCCTGATCTTGGGTGGTGGGGGAGCGCCCAGCCTTGTATCTGTGTGGTCCACGGTGAAGTGAGAAGCCTAGAGCCAGTGTGGGAGAGCTCTTGGGTTTTACATTCCCTCCGGGAGAGATTTTCCTCCAGATTGTCTCTATTTCTTCCCCGTGTATATAGCGTAGCTGCTCCCTAAGCCTCACGGGTCAGCATCACCCTGGGAACTGTGGCGTTCGCTCAGTAGTTGAGCTCCTACTTTCTCATGGTTGTACTGCTTTTGTCGAGACACCTGTTAACCCAATTCTCTGCCCCTGGGACACTGAGGCTGCCATCCAGGTGTGGAGTTGTGGGGAGCGTAATCTGTGTCTTAAAGACAACTCGATGGTTCAGATCGCTTTCTCCCTTCTAATCGCAGAGTTGGAGGAGAAGGAAATGGTACCAGCAGAAACTGAAAACACTCACACTCCAATGAGACTGTCCCGTACCCCGAGCCCCCCTTTTCTTCCCTCTGCCCCATCAAAGCATTAGGATGGTCCATGGGACGGGGCATAGATAGGGAAAGTCATAAATATTTGGGCTCAAATATTTGGGTTTGGGTGAGTAATGGGTTTACTCCTTTTCCACCCCCCACTTGGCGCAGTTGTGCCGCCGTGCACCCAGAAGATAGCGAGATTACAAGAATCTGTAATAAAGTGAAATCTAGTTAGTTCATCAACATCGTCTCTTTGGCCAGGCAGTGATTTCCTAGTTTTAAAAGACAGTGAAATTGCCAATATGAGAGCTGGTGCCTGCTAAAGTAGATCATAAAGTGGCCAATTTAAGAGAGCCATGGTGCACTGCAGAAATCCCACATTTAGGATCCATTTAAATATTCTCCATCTCGTTCCAGAGAGGATACAAGGCAGTTTGCAAAGATGCATATCCAATTGCAAAACATAATTAAATAACAAATTAGTGGACAAAGAAAATAAGACAAAGGAAAAGCAAGACTGGGAAAGCAAGGATGGAGCCAGGAGTGAGGTTAGGACACAAAATTCATGACATCATGAATTTGCTGGAGGTGTTACTCTGGGGCAGCCCTGAGCCAACACAGAGAGGGAAGCAGTCTCTTATTGCAGACCCAGCATCTGTGTGATAAAAGCAAACCAACTGCTCAGGAGAGGCACAGCTATTCTTGTTACTGGAGGCAGAGAGAACTATTCCCCGCGGGTCCCCCCAAACAGGCCATGGTGTAATGCAATGAGCAGTGTCCTAAACTACTTGACACTCCATCTGGCAAGGAGTTTAACAGGACTGCCCCTTGTAATATTCCTCTAGGAAGGGGGGATGGTTAGGGAGACAGAGCTGCCCCAAATACTCTCTGAAGGTCCGACTCAATCAGAGTTTCAATTATCTATGATAGGCTGCTTTTCCTTCAAGCCATTCTCCATGATGAGTGATTCCATGGAATGTCAGAGGCTGCTGCAGGGCTTAAGGGGTGTGTGTGTGTGTGTGTGTGTGTGTGTGTGTGTGTGTGCGCGTGTGTGAAGGAGATGGTAAAGGATGGGGGTGCACTGGGGTTTATATACCCCAAACTATCAGCTTTGTTCTTTTCATTTTTCATATTGCGGTTCCTCCTAAGATTTACTTGAAGAAAGGGGTCCCCACTGCTAATACTAGCTCAAAAATTATAGTTTAGAAAAATAAGATGGACTTAAAGAGTGGTTGTTCTCCCAACAGTGTGAGCACTGAGCAGTGATTTTGAGGTAATTCTCCTTGACAAGTACTTGGAGGGCAGCTGCCCTGGGATGCTGGTTGGGTACAACCCCATATGTTTTAACAGTTGGTAGAGCTGGAGGTGGCACTGAAATCCTCTTACGAAGACTGAGGAGGTGACCGGGGCACCTTCCTGAGCAGAACGCTATGCAGGTTGCAGCTCCTGCCAGACCAGGGCCTTAGAACTGGCATCTCTTCTGATTGGTTGGTGTTTGACTGGCATCCATTTTGATTGGTCAGTGTCTGCACCCTGTGGGTTGTTACAAATTTTGAATATCACCCTGCCTGTGGGTAGGGCTGGGAAAAACTCAAGAATTTGGGGTCCCATCCAGAGTCCAGACCAAGGGTCTAACAACTTCCCAAACTCTGAGTATGGCAGAAAAATGTTTGATCCAGAAAAAAAAATTTAAACATCCACCTCAGTGATTAACCTCCCCAATAAACACCGATTATGTTTAACCTTGGACATCATAATTTCCTCTGATATACACTAGCCACAAATTATACACCCAGGTCCTACAACAAGCTAATTTTGCATATATATTTTTGACTCTAAGGCAGTTAAGTGATGAAGAATGTTTTCTGAATAATGGTGACATTGAGTTTCAGAATAGCTGATCTACATGCTTTCTTTTTGGCAGTAATTAGAGATTAAAGCCACTTGGCTACAGAGATATTAGCCACTACTAATTCATGATCATACATCTGTGTTCTCTATTCAAAAGAGAATAATGATCGTTCTCTGTTGGTGTTCGGTTCATCTAGGAGGGGCCTCAAGTAATAAAGATAGAAAATAAGGAGGAAAAATACAATTCTGCTTTATGCCTATGTTCATAGTTTTGGGGTTTTTTTTTTATACACCAGTTGTTATTCTAAAAGTTGGGGACAGAGCAAGAAACAGAACTGATTAGGTTCCTGCTCTTATAGAGCTTACATTCTAGTGGTGACATATGGATAATACAAATTTAGCAAATACTTTCTATTATGACTTTGAGCTAATTGCAAAATCTTCATCCAGTTGGTGTCCATCAGTTGCTTTTTCTCTTGGGTATAGATCACATTTTCCTGTTTGTTTGTACATCTGGGAATTTTGAATTGTGCCCTGGACTTTGTAAACAACATGTGTAGAGACTCTGGGTTCTGTTATGTTCATCCGAAGAGTATTTATTTGTTTGTCAGTGTGTTTGTTTTAACTGGACGGTAGCTGAAGTGTTCTTTCAATTCTCTGAGGCTTAGCTGGGCTGCTTGAGTGTGCCCTGGCCGTGTAGAGTTTGGGGGTTGACCAGAGGTTTGGCAGCATTACTCATGAGATTTGGGTCTCTCCCTCTGTGATTCTCTCCTTTCTGGTGTGTCTCTCATCCTTTCTAGCTGCTGGTGATGTCCTGAACCCTGTCTTCTGATTCCTCAGCAGAAAGACTTCAGTGTCTAGCCTCACAGGGCACTGATGCGGGGCTGCCCTCGGGTGAAAGCCATACAAATGGGAAGTTGCTCAGTGCCTTTCCATCTTTCAAGCATCAACTCCCCTTCAGTTTCCTCCTGCTTTGAGTCACTCTCAGTGCCTTTGGAACATTGTCTTTTATTTATTGCCCAGACTTTACGACTGTTATTTGTTATGACTGTTATTTATGATGGAAAGTTGATTTCATATGAGCTACTCTGTGATTATTAGGAGCAGAACTCCCAAACTTAGCAAATAAATAGATAGGTAGGGAGGTAGATGGATAGATAAGATCATTTCAGATTGTGATACATGCTACCTATGATGGCAAAAAATAGTGTCTGGAGTGTGTATGTGGAGGGGGTACTTCACCTGAGTGATTGGGGAGAGCCTCTTAGGAGGTGACATTGAGCTGAGACCTGAATGATAAGGGGAAGCCGGGCATTCATGGATCTAGGCATGAGCCCTCCAGAGGGAGCATCAGGTATACAAATGCTGACGTAGGAAGAGGCTTGGTGCATTGCAGAGGCAGGGATTCGGCAGCAGGGATGAGTGGGCAGGCGGAGAGGTGGATCACACAGGGCCTCATGGACCACAGTAAGGCGATGCATTTTGTTCTATATCTGATGAGAAATCACTGAAGAATTTGAAGCAAGGCATGATGTGACCCAGTGTTTGCTTTCTAAAGATCACACCCTGGCTCTGCAGAGAGCAGGCAGGAGTGGAAGCAGTCTGCTTGGGTCGTCTAGGTAGGGGAGGGCAAAGGTTGGGGCAAGAGTGGCAGCCCCCAAGAGGCCCTGCCATGGGTGATGGGCCCCAGCAGGGTGGAGGCAGATGAGCACTTAACAGCGGGGGTCAGCGCTGGCCATAGCTGGTCACTGTCCCCAAAACAAAGACCTAGATGAGGTTGACAGAATGTCTCCTAAGAGACTATTGCTTAGCCCAGTGGTCGTAGCAGAACAGCCCCGTCTAGCCCCACCTGTCTCTCTGTGGAGTCAGGCTTGGAGGACCTGCCCAACAGAAGTGTCTTCTTAAAATCCCACAAAATAAGGTGTCTCGGTCTGAAATTGGACACATATGGCAGAGATCAGTGCTGGTCTCACTCTGCTGCGTTTCCTGGGAGTTGGCCCGTCCTGGGGGCTGCTGCTCAGGGGGAGGAAGCTGGGTCCCTCCTGCCAACTGGCAGGAAGGCACAAAATTAGACACATGTATTTCAGAGCAGCTGGGTTGTAAAATGTGAGGCCTCCTTCTAGAATGCCGGGGTGGTGTGGGCCCTTTCCAGAGGGTGCGTGTGTGTCCCCTAGGGAGGTAATAATTGCCACCCTGTCCCAGGGACAAGGTCTCAGGGGTCTCCTGGGGTGAGGTTATCTGGGGAGCCAGCCCTCCAAGGACAGAGAGAAGGAAGGAGTCTCCTCCCTTGACATGTGTGGGTGGCCTGGCACTTTCTGGCCTGGGGCTAGGTTTTCCCTGTGGCTCCTCAGAAAATTGAAGTTTGAGATTGAACGAGAGCGAAGAGAGAATGAAGAGGAAAGGCAATAAAATAGACACACAAATTCTGAATAAATACTTGGTAAAAATCAAGACAAAGAGATACAAATCAGATGAAATTGATGAGGTGAGTGTCTAAGAGAGAGCCGAGCCAACAGAGCAAGAAGTGGAAAACCGAAAGGGGAAGAAAAGAGGAAGAAGATGGTAGAAATTTACATGAAGGATTAAGAACAAGCATTAAAAATATATAAATGATAAATGTGTATTGAAATGGAATCTCACTGGAAAGGAATGTTTCGAGAAGTCAGAAGTCAGCGGAAAGCACAATGCCAGGCGGTGCTTGGCAACAGAAGCGAGGGCTCCTTGGGGCTGATGGTCCCCTGAAGAGAGGGGACTTGTTAGGGGCAAAGGATGGGAGACGAGGGTCTGTAACCAGCTAGGGTCCCTCTTGAAAGGGTGGAGTCCAAAGGCAGTCTGGACCCCTTCCCTTCAGGCTCTTAGACAGTGGGCGGTTGTGGTCTCTCACGCTCATGAGTCTGGGTTCAGGACAGCTCCCAGAACTAGCACCTGCTCCACAAAGGCCGTGGGCAACAAGGAAATGAGGCTGTGAGGACCCACCAGGGTTTCTGTGCCTGGCAGTCTGGGGAAATATCTCAGCCTGTCTCCTTCGGAAGCACTATTGTCTCTGCTGGGTGTTGTTTAAGAGGTAAGTCCCTTATCCCAGGGACCAGGTGCTCAGGTGAGTGCCTGTTTCTCCTTGCCCCTGCCCCATGGCATCCAGGGGGAAGGGAGCTCTAAAATTCAGGTGTCCATCTGCAGTGAACGAAGACTCTCAGGCAGCATCTACCAAGTAAAAAGTAGCACCTATCTGAGGTTGCAAGAGGCCATGCAGCCTGTTGGGTGTAGGGTGAGATCAGGTAGTTATTTCATCCTGGGCTGGAGCAAAGCCCAAGTGGAGAGGTAAGTCACATCTGCAGCTTAGGTGTCTGGCTACATCTTATCTTATTTTCCCAAGCTTTTTTCTGGTTATGTCTTCATACAACGTTAGGCTTAGGCTTAGGCTTAGGCTTAGGGTTAGGTTTAGGGTTATAGTGAGCACCTGATCTGCATACACACCCTGGGAATGCGCAGAAGATGGGGCAGATCTCTGTGATGTCTCCAAGGCCAGCCAGGGAAAGAGATACCTGGGACACCAGTATTCCTGCAGTCAGGACTAAGAGCACCACCCAAACCCAGCATCTGAGGATTACCCAAGAAGACCCAGACATGAGCCCTGAGTTAAAAATGGGCAGCAGATGCCCTGCCCACAGGTACCACTGGGCATCAGTGAGGGAAGACCCAGTGTTCCTAGGGCTCTTCTTTCTTCCGTGCTTCTCAGTGGACCAGAGTCTGCCCCACCAGGAAGCAAAATTACTATTTAGGATGTAAAGAGCTTGAACCACTAGAGGCCCATCAAGATTGGGTTGGCCAAAAGAGTGTCCCCTTGGAAAGCTCTCTCGAGCTCCAGGAGCCCTAGGTAAGCTGTGGAGGACCATTGCCCAGACGTGCCAGGAGTGCTGGATCTAGAGCCGTGGGCAGGTCCTGTGCCAGGGGCTGGGGACACTCTGGTGAATGTGGGGACCACCGTCCTCTAGGGCCCTGGAGTGGGGCCCTAGAGTGTGTGACAGAGTCCGAGGGCCCTGGGTCCTCGGGCAGCCAGGGTTACCCCAGACCTATTGATGAGTCCCCACAACCATGACTAATGAACATAAAGAGCTAATGGACTCCTCTCCATTCTCAAAGCCTCTGCCAACACTGCCATGAAGAATAATAAGCATTTAGAAACTAATTATACATCTGGACAAATCTGCTTCAGTCTACTGGATTGAACATAATCATATTAAAATATAATGAACACATTCGAATACACAACGCCTGGTGGAATAGTCACTTAGGAGCTAGTGGGGGCAAGGGTGCCGGGCTGTTGACACAGAGGGGCTGCCTGGTGGGGGTGGGGGTCCCCTCGGGCCTGTAATTGATTTCTTTGTCACTGAATCTGCTACCTCCCCCCTCCCCCCACAGGCTTGCCCACACAAACCCGTGGTGGTTCTGTACCCTGATTTTGTTGTCTGGTGTTTAATCTTTGTCCTTTCCGGGTGGCAGAGATGACGTAGGAGTTGCAGGATGCAACCGGCATGCTGGTGGCCACAGTCATGGATCGGGCGGGGGTGGGGGCGGCCTTGCTGATCCCACAGGGTGGGAGGCAGGGAGGAGGGCACCACCCAGTGCTGTTGTTTCCCAAACCCCGGCCTCTAGACCCCCATCTGGACCTTTCTCTGCTGGACTTACAGAGCACATCTCCGGGTCTCTAGCTTGGATGAGGACTCAGGGCTCTCCTGGGAGCCCCCGAGGAGCTGAGCCTCCTCGGGCTGCCGGCCGGGCTCCTGCAGCATGTTCGGGCCAAGCACGCCCCAGATCAAGGCTCTGCCCTCAGCTCCCCGCGGCTTCATGCTGCTGTCCCGCACTTCCCTGCCCGGTGCCCTCAGCTGGGTGCGGCATCCCAAGGGGAGACTGCCAAGTGTCAAGGGTGGAGTGAAGGGGCGCTTGTAGGCAAGGCCTCAGCTTTGGGAAGAGCGTCACCATAGCCCAAAGGCAAATGGAATCTGGGGCCAAGGCTGTTTGTCTCTGTGCCGCCTCTAGATGAGGGGTCCTGGCCCCGGGGAGTAAGTACATCGGAGACTGATGAGGGAAGCCCGGGGGGGTGAGGGCCTGAGTGGGCCGCACACAGGCCGCTCCGGACGCCTGGGCTCCCACCATCTCAGCCACCGCACTGGCTTCCAGAATTGTCCCAGGAGCTTCCTCTCAGAGGAGACCGTGAAATAGTGGTTCTCAGGCCAGAGCCATAGCCCACAAAGAGTTTTGCCACTGCTGTTCGTGTGTTGTTGTGTTTTTTATTTTGTTGTTGTTTTAAAACTTCGATGTCGTTGCCAGCATTTAAAAATCAGCTGATTTATTATTTTCACAATCTGGATTTCCAGTTCTTCTTTAAACACTACATCTGGCCATGCTGGGACGTCGCCCCTCACGGCAAGTCAGTTGGTGACAAGCTGTGGCTACTCGTTTGGACGAGGGGAATCATTCCATCAGAGGCCACCTCCCTGCTAGACATTTAGCTTTTTTGCCTCTTTACATGACTGCCAGGTCCCTGTAGGCACTGGGGTCACCAGGCCCTGCTGTATAATAAGGAGCCAGGACCGATGCACCAGCAGTGGATCTCATACTAGTATGAATTAGACTAGTGCCTAGCCAAGAGAGGGACGCAAACCTTGTCAGCTCTGGCTGAGGCTTCAACAACAGACATTTATTTTCTCACAGCTCTGGAGGCTAGAAGTCTAAAATCAAGGCGCCAGCACCATGAGGTTCTGGTGAGAGCTCTCTTCCTGGCTCATAGACAGCCACCTTCTTTCTGTGCCCTCACATGGAGGAGAGAGAGAGAGGGGGAGAGAGAGAAGAAGAAGAAGAGGGGGAGGGAGAGGGAGAGTGATTGTTTTTTCTTCTCATAAAGCTACAGTCCTATAGGATTAGGGCTCAACACTTATGACCTCAATTAACCTTAATTGCTTCTTTAAAGGTCTTGTCTCCAAATACACTCCCGCTGGGGGTTAGAGCCACAGCCTATGAATTTGGAGGGGACACAGTTCGGTCCACAGCATACCTGGATTTCAGGATGTGCATGTGGAGGCAAGAGGACAGCCATCGGGAAGAGCAATTAAGTGACCAGTGGGGCGGGGGGCGGAGTGGAGGGGTCTCAGGCCATCCAGGCATGTCACAAAAATGGAAACAAGTACTTGAGAAAGGGATAGACTTGGCAACGGTGAAGGTTGAGGACACATGGGGATGCAGGGCTCCTGGTCCCTGGCCCACAGCTCCGGCCTCTCAGCCGTGCTGGGGGAGAGACCTTAAGGAAAACTCAGAACATCCTTTCACAAACATTTGCTTGGCTTAGCCACACTGGCAATTTACACTGGCCACTTCCAAACTCCTCTCTTCTGCCATAACTCTAGGAAGTTCTGTGCTTGGGTACTGGAGTGAGGGAGAGAGTGGCCGGTGGGGTGGTGGGGGGAGGTGGTGTGAGGTTCTTCCACACCCCATCACAAGAGCTCCTGGCCTTTCCTCAGGAGGGCCTCTGGCCCGCGAGAGAAGCTGTATGATCTTGGGAAGTTACTCAGCCTCTCTGTTTCAGTCTCCCTGATTGTAAATTGGGGAGTGACTGGTTTAGTCTCTTTTGCAGGTTGCTGTTTTGATTTGGGCACATAATTTTAAGGCCCGATGAAGGACCCGGCCCTGTGTGGGCACACAACATGAATGATCCCGCCCCGGTCCCATCACAGGCCCTCAGGAGCTCCCGCCGAACTTCCTGATCCTGGGCCTGTCCAGTCTGACCCCAGCATGTGAACCAGCCTCCTACCCCAGTGCTCCCTACGTGGGGAGGGCAATGAGAAGATAGGGCATTAGCTGATAATTCAGTTATTAGCTGCCAAAGCCTAATTGCCCTCAGGAGTATTTTCATTTTAATAGGGGACTCTTAAAAGCAGAAAGCCTCAGAGACAGCAGGGACATCATGGAAGCTAGAAGGAAGGGAAACATGCGTGTGTGTGCAAGCGTGCACGTGTGTGTAGCAGAGCTTGCCTCAGCAACCTCTGCCAGGATGGCCAGCAGTGAGAAAGCAGGTATTTATGTCTGCCCCTGCATAAGGCGGTCCCCAGGTCTGAAGGTGGGACTCATCAGGCCACCAGGCTGCATGGCCTTCTGGGAGTGTTCTCAGGGAGCTGGTGCAGCAAGACCAACCACGGCCAGGAGGCAGATGGTTGAATGTCATCCTACCAGGAAAGCCAGGCCTGGGGCTGTGGCCTCCACGGTCTGGGAGCTTCTTCTTAGGGCTGGGGAGAGGGATCCTCCAGGGAGAGCTGGGAGCCCTGGGGATTTCTCTGTCCTACAGTTGACTGGTTCTGGAAACTTCTTCTGAGGCTGGGGACAAAGGACTCTGACCAAGGCCTGGGGCTTGATTTGGAATGTGAGGTATTTTTTTTTTAAGTTTTTATTTAAATTCCAGTTAACATACAGTGTAATATGAGTTTTCAGGCATACAATGTAGTGATTCAACAATTCTCTACATTACTCAGTGCTTGTAATGATGTGGACTTTTTTTCTATTTGAGAGAGAGAGAGAGAGAGAGCACGTGCAGTGAGGAGGGGCAGGGGAAAGAGAGAGAGTCTTAAGCACACTTCCCACTGAGCGTGGAGCCTGACATGGGGCTCAGTCTCATGACCCTGAGATCATGACTTGAGCTAAAATCAAGAGTCAGACGCCTAACCTACTGAACCACCCAGGTGCCCCCATGATAAGAGTACTCTTAATTCCCATCACTTATTTCACTCATCCCTCCACCCAACTGCCCCCCGCCCCCCGCTAACCGTAGTTCGTTCTCTATAGCTAAGAGTCTGCTTCTTGGTTTCACTCTCCCTCTCTCCTTTCCTCTGTTTGTTTGCTTTGTTTCTTAAGTTCCACATATGAGTGAGATCATATGGTATTTGTCTTTCTCTGACTGACTTGATGTCCCAATTTGTTTTTCCCACAACAGGTTCCATGGGGAGGATGGGGGGACAGGGGTTGGGGGTCAGTTCATCCAATGGCTGTCCTTGGATAGGCATAGAAACCCAAGGGCATGCAGGCTCATTTGTGCTACAGATGACAGCTGGGGCCCCGGTCGGCCAGTGTGGGGTCCCAGTGGCAGTCAGCATTTCTGGGTCCACGTCTGAGTACCTTTCATTGTCTGGGGAAGAGTCTCAGCCAGGACACTGGGTGTCCCAGGGGCGGTGCTTCACCCCAGTGAGGAGAATGTGGTGAGGAGGCAGGGAGCCAGAGCCCACACCGGGGCTCACGACTGAATCCTGGGCCCCAGAAAACGAAGACAGCGCTCCCAGCCCCCAGAGGTCCTGCATGTTTGGGACACGTGGCAGGGTGCCATGTTTGCCGACCATGCTTGGGCCATGGCCTGTGTGCGAGTCACATTTGTGTGGCATGCTAGGTAAAGAGAGAGGCTGAGGGTGGCCAGAGGGACCCTAGTGGACCTCCAAGGGCTGGACAGGAGGGGCACTAGCCAGGCAGACCTGTAGCATCTCTGCAGAAAGTTAGTGCCCCAGTGGGGAGCTCAGGAGAGGAGCGGTGTTTGGGAATACAATGCGCACGTTCCTACTTCTGCCACCCACCAGCTCTGTGCCTCGTGCCTCAGTTTCTTCATCTCTAAAATAGGGATAATATTAATATTAATACCTGCATCGTAGAGTCATTATCAGGATGAACAAGTAAGCTCATGTAAAATGCCTAGAATTATGCTCGGTATGGAGTACTTAATTTGTGTCAACTACTACTAGGTATTTCATCCAATTTAAGATGTCAATGGTTGTAAAAGTCACCCTGATTTCAGAGGTGTTAAAAATAGAGTCTTGGAACTGATTAAATAGGGTATTATTTTGTGTTGATTATGAGGGGATCAGAACAAGGGGAAGCCAGATCCTGCCCCCCATGCCAGCACAGCTGCTAGGACATGATCTGACTTACAGGATCTTCACATACCATGTCTTTGTGTCGGAGGCTAGATGTGGGTCCTAGATGGCAGGGACTGGGTGAGATTAATGGTGGAGGGCAGTAAGGGGTCCCAGCAGAGCTAACAGGGCCCTGTAAGCTGGGACTGGTAGAATTACTGAACACCAAGTCCTTCTGGGCTGAACCCACTGGGACTTTTGAAGACCAAACTGAGGCAGCAGATGTCCCCTCCTTTCTCGCTATGTTCCATGCAAGACTCCCTGATTATGTTAATATCCTTGTGCTATGAAGTAAGACTAATGATACACGTCTCTTAAATTTGCTTACTATTATTAGTAACAACTTAGTCGCTGCTTACCTTACAAAATCATGACACACCACTGCATATAGACACTACATTTAAGACCAATTCCTGTAACAAGGTCATGGACCAAAGGAGTATCTGTAACTGTGGAAGTTCTAGCCATTGTGATAGGCTTAGGTAAGAGAGATCATTCTGAGTGAAGGTGGATTATTTGGAATGTCTCGCAGAACATCCTGTTAGATAGTTGACTTAATAGCATCCAACGTTCACTCAATAAACATTTACTGGGTATCTACTAATGCCACGCCCTGAGCATATCTGCAGGGACAGGGCCAACTATCACGTCAATGATCATAGCAAGGGTGGCAGAAACTCTCTTATGCCATCTTACTCAGCCAAGGAAAGATAATAAAAGGCCCCTGTCCTGTCCCCTCATTTTTAACCTGGCTTCCCCATCTCCGTATCTACTTATCTCAGCAAACACTCCTGAGGGTGAACCCCACTTAAATGCAAAACTGACCATATGTGTCTAGACCACATTTTTCCCTTTAATTTACATACAAGATATGGTGTCAAGATCCATACTTAGCACCTCCTGTTTCCAACCATTTAAAAAACTTACTGTGGAAAATTTCAAATAGACACAAAAATAGAGACTAATGTAATGGAACTAGACGTATTGAAACACAAACTTTGATAGTGATTGATATCTTTCAACCTTATTTTATTTTTCCTTATACGATATGCCATTCCACATGTAAATACTTCATCATCTTTTTCTAGCAGATAAAGATGCGTTTTGTTTAATGTAACTGAAATACTATCATCACTGTCAACAGAATTAACAGTAATTCTTCAATATCATCCCTATGTTCTATTTTCCCTATTGTCTCAATTATGTAGTTCATTCAAATCAAGATCCAAATAAGGTCCATATATCACAATTGGTTTGATAGTTCTTTTAAGCATCTTTTAATCTGTAATAGTTGCTCTCCCTTTCTTTCTATACCATTTATTTGTTATGTTATGCCATTTATATACCATATCATTTGTCCTGTAGGACTTGCCACACTCTGGTTTTGTCTTACTCTATCCTCAGGTCCTCATGTGTTATTTCTTTATGCTCTTATGACCCTATATTTATATCTGAGGGCTTGATTAGATTTATATTCTGTTCTTTATATGAAGAACACTTTTAGGTTATGCTGTGTGCTTCCTATTGCCTCACATCAGAAGGCACTTAATATTTAGTTGTCCCACTTTGTTGATGATAAGATTGAGGTTCTATCAGCCTGACTCATCCATGACCAAGTTCCCTATCAATATTACACTTCATGATTCTAGTAGACATGGATGATCATTACCTAGATCTATTATTTTATTATAGGTGGTGAAATGGTGACATTCTAAGTCTATCATTCCTTCTTAATTTATTACTTGTGATTCCTCTCTAAAGAATTTTGTCTCATCAATAGTCTATATAGAAAAGGCAGGGTAGATTGCTTGATTATTTCCTTTCATTTATCATTTAAAAAAATAATAAGCAGTGGGTGCCTTAGCAGTTACATTCATATCAGTTTTCAGAATAATGGATTGTCCCATATCTGGCCATTGGATATGTCTTCAAGTTGGCTCCTCTATCGCATGATATCATTGGGAGCTTATGTGTATTCAGGCCTGACCAGAAGTCCCAGGCTGACTTTTACATTTCCTCCCGCGGAGCTGACTACTTATAGCTGAACATGGTATTTAGAGACCACAGTATGAGTGCTAGTAGTGCTCATTGCTGCTGAGTTTTATTACTGTGAAATGTTTTCAGTGACAGAACTGGGACATGCAATTCTTGAAAGAAAAATAAATCTTGAATTCATACTAATATTCTTATGCAAATTAAGTTTTAGGGTTTTAATTCACTTTAAAGTTTTATATTTACATTTCTTTACTCCAATGCAGACAATCTTGGTTCCTAATGACATTATTTATGGCTTCTTGGTGACTTTTTTCATCCTTAGCATCTGTCTCTTACTTGGGATGTGGAATCAAAATATTATGTTTAAGTAATTTGCTTTTGTTCGTTTGTTTGTTTTTTTTGTTTTTAAGTAGGCTCCACGCCCAGTGTGGAGCCCAACACAGGGCTTGAACTCACGACCCTAAGATCAAGATCCAAGCTGAGATCAAGAATCAGACGCCTAACCAACTAAAACAGGTGCCCCTGTTTTAAATAATTTGAAAAAAATTCTTCTCTTCAAAGTTAAGCCATCGACCTGAAATATACTTGTGTCTGCAAGCTTTAGTTTATTTTTTATTTTTAGGAATTGCTTTACTTTTCCTTTTGATATAATTTTTAAATATGTAAAACTTCTGGGCGCCTGGGTGGCTCAGATGGTTAAGCGTCTGCCTTCGGCTCAGGTCATGATCCCAGGGTCCTGGGATCGAGTCCCACATCAGGCTCCCTGCTCAGCGGGAGGCCTGCTTCTCCCTCTCCCACTCCCCCTGCTTGTGTTCCTTCTCTCACTGTGTTTCTCTCTGTCAAATAAATAAATAAAATCTTAAAAATAAATAAATAAATAAATAAATAAATAAATATGTAAAACTTCTAATTTATTTATTTTTGCCATTGTAAATAGCCTCTGGCTATTATTTATTTCTTCTAACTCAGTATTGTTTCTATAGATGAAGTCTAATAAGTTCTATATGTTAGTCTTACATCCTGCAAGTTTACTAAATTCTCTTATTATTTATAATGGGTTTTTCATGGGTTCTTTTGGGTTTCCAGATATATAATTATATCATCTCTAAGGAGAGAGAGATGGTTTTATTTTGTTTCTTCATTTCCAATCTTTTTTTTAAATTTTTTATTGTTATGTTAACCACCATACATTACATCATTAGTTTTTGATGTCGTGTTCCATGATTCATTGTTTGTGCATAACACCCAGTGCTCCACGCAGAACGTGCCCTCTTTAATACCCATCACCAGGCTAACCCATCCCCCCACCCCCCCTCCCTCTTCCTGTCCAATCTTATGCTTCTAATTGCTTGTCTATTCATGTTGGTTAATGCCTACAATATACTATTAATAGTAGCAGAGACAGGAACAATACAGTGAATAGTAGTGGTGATAGAGACTGTACCCTGATTTTAGCCATTAAGTCTCTGATGCGTCCTCAAAAGTAAGAGGCTGGATGCTGACGAGTGAACTGATATGGATATATATGTATTTATGTTAAGGAAATATCCATTTTCCTATTTTACTATGGTTTTCAACTTTTTAATTTAATTGCTCAGAGCCATTTATAGTTCTTGGTTTTCATTTTGAGGAACTAGGGTTTAGGATATTTTGTTTATGTGACTCTGAGCCAGGATATGAAGGGATATCAGGACTCTTGAGGAGTAGCACTTGCAGAACTATACTGCAGGGGCTTTTGAGGAACTAGTTCCAGTTTTTAGACTTGGGTTAGAATCTTGGCTTTGCCTGGGCATACATATTATTTTCATATATCCAAATGATTTCGGATAGAAATACAGAGAAAATGAATTTTCACTTTTACAGTCCATTTAAGGGAGCATTTAGCATGTGCTTTTGTATTTTTCAGGAACCCAATGGACATTTCCTATATGCAGACCAGCAGTTTATTTTTTTTCTTTTATTTGTGCTTTTGACTACTCCTTGGTATTAAAGTATTTTAAATGATGGCAAACAGTCACTTCTGCAGGACAGTCTCAGAGTCAATAAACACAAGCACAATGGTCAGAATGTGTTGCTCATCTGCACTTTGAGCAGCGTTTTCTTCTTTGACAACACCTCTCCTATAGAAGGAGCTCCAGTGCTCACATGTTCCAGTAAATGCAACACTTAGCTTTGGGGCTGGCTGGACCTCAAACTATGCCTTGGACTTCTTGCTCTCAGCAAGTTGTACCCCACTAAAAACCACATGGCATGACCCACTCCAGTCAACATTTTGTCCAAGGGTACCTTCCAAACAGAATTATATTAAAGGGAACACTTGTGCACTGTTGGTGAGATTATAAATTGGTACAACCACGATAGAAAACATTATGGAGGTTCCTCAAAAGGTTAAAAATAGAATTTCCATAAGATCCAGCAATTCCACTTCTGGGTATATATTCAGAGGAAATAAAGTCACTATCTTTTGTACTTTCCTGTTCATCGCAGCATTATTCACAGTAGCCAAGATACGGAAACAACCTAAGTGTCCATCAATAGGTGAATCAATAAAGAAAATGTCTGGGGAGTATTTGGGCTTCCTAGAAATGAAATAGAACCATTCACCCCATACTTATGAATTATTTATGCCAAAAAATGCAGGCTTATACACTCTAATCATAAACATTAGATTTTCAGCCACCCCTTACTCCCACAGGTGTTGTAATTTTAGATACTCCAAAGGGACCAAAATCTATGAAGGACCGAGTTTGCCTGTGACCCATGTACCCCAATAGACACTAGGAGACATGGATGCTGGAATGACAACGTTGACCAATTCATGCAGACTGCATCCCAAATCTCCCTTCCTCAGAGGAAGGCACAGGGATCTATTATGTTCTTAAATGGTGGGACTGAAGGGAAGAATCAAACCTCCCCTCCTGGATACTCTTTAGGACAAATTGACTCAACTGAAAGAGCAAGAGCAACCTCCTTCTTTGGCCTGTGTTTTGTGTCTGTATCCCCATCTTGATTCTGGGTTCTGTGGGGCTGTATCTGCGGTGCATTCACTTCTGTGCCACCCCCTCTCCCATCCCACTGTGGGTTCAGCCCAGCACCCATCTGAACAGAGTGGGTGTTCAGCCACTGCCTGTTAGGTGCAAAAGGAAGGAATTAATCATGATAGCTAGCATATGTAGTACTTACTCCATGCCAAGCACTTTACAATAATCCTAAAAAGTAGGTCCTATTATTATGAAGTCCATTTTGCAGATGAGGGAAGTGAAGCACAGAGAGGTCAAGAAACTTGTCTGCAGTCACACAGCCCATAAGTGGCAAAGCCAGGATTTGAACTGCACAGTCTGATTCAACTGGCCATATTCTTAAACACATCACTACCCCTAATCTCTGCATATTATGGTTTGGTAAAAGACATGGAGCAGATGGAGCCCTTGAGTGGCCCAGTGTGCCTCACAGTGAGTGACCAGTGCTCAAGGAACATTTTAAGTGTTAAAGGAAGTGGTTGGGTCATTTGTCAAAATGAAAAGCTGAAGAGGACACTAATGTGGGTCTAGGAATGAGCCCAAAGCTCTAACTTCAAAGCTTGGGCTCAAAAACCAGCTTCTGGTTGACCTTTCAGATAATAAAGACAACTGGCAAATGGGCATGAAGGAAACATTCTAGAAATTAATTGCCCTTAGGATTCTCATGAGGAAATGAGGTAAGCAGTTAATTTGGGAACAAAGGGTTATTTTCAGTGGTATTTACTGTGGGTCCCAAGGTGCCTAAGGCCACTGGGGCTTGGGAGGTCCATGCACCATGGCTCTTGGCTTTGAGAAGCTCCTAGTGAAATGGGAAGATGCAGGTCCACCTTCTATGCAGATGTTGGCCATGGGCCGTCAGTCCCAGCCCGTGGAGGGCCGCTTGGTGTCCCCCATTGTGTGTCGGGCCAGCTATGACCTGGAGAGGAGCATTCTGGTGAGATGGTTTCTGGCTGGACGAGCCAAGTCCCCTTCTGGCTGAGGGACCAGCCCCTGGCTTTGTGTTTCTCTGGTACATCATGAGTGCCGCAGTGAAGGGCACCAGAGGCCAGCTGAGCAGCAGGAACAATCGTTCCTTATGGGGAGCTGCCACCTCCAGTGCCCTATGCTCCTGTTGAGCTACGAGAAAGTTCCAAGTAATTAAGTCGATTGGGTTCTAATGCCCTTGTGACCATCAGCTTGGACATCCTCTGCTGAGAGCTCCTGGCAGGTCCTATCGCTGTCTTGGCAGGCAGACTAGCACTGGAGGGTGCCCCTGCCCTGGCGTCCACTCTGCCTAGAGGGGACTGATGAGGGAGGCGACTCAACACGTTCAGAAGTTCTTGTATATGGGGAGGTGATTACTCTCTTTTGAAATCGGTGTTTGCTGCCAATCACAGCTTTCACGGTGCTAGGCCTTTCGTGGCAACCAAAAGCCTATCTGGAAATAAAATGTCACGTTTCTTTTGCATTTCTACTGTAATGACACAGGAAACTTGTTTTTCCTTTTTAACTTAACATGATAACTGGGGTTGACTAGAAGAGTGCAGATGTATGCGCAGCATGTGTGGGTAAGCGGGTGCTCTATAGGGTGTCTCTTTATAGGGTGTCTCTGTGGCCCCAACCTTCAGGAGTTTCCAGCCCAATCACACAGAATAGAGCCCCGGTTTTAGGGGAGAGTCCAAGTCACATGCCACAACCCCCAGAGAACCAAAGATCTTATAGTCGCGATCATCCAGAGACCATCTGGCCCAGCCCTGATCTAGATTATGCGGGTTCCTGGTCAAGGTGGAAGTTACAAACACACAGTCAATTTATACGTATGCCATTCATCATTCTAGGAACTGACATACCTTATGCACAGGGTGGAGCCTGTCTCACTGAGCTGGGATGGGGCTGACATTCAGTGCCTACCATGCAACAGATTTATAACCGTAGTTGACAACAGTGATAACGTTCGCACACACCTCTTCAAGGCTTTGTGTTTCCTAAAGGCATTTTCTGAGCCTTGTCCCCTGTGGGCTGGCTTCTGCTGGGGAATGCTTCCCAGACATGGAAATATACCTCTCATCAGAATCAGGAGGCTGCTTGTAGAGCAGGGCGCCTCTCCCCAGGAGGCGATATACAGGGGCCAAGAGTGAGGAATGGAGACTCATCTGTCCGTTGCCAGAGGAAAAGGGTAGAGGCCAGTGCCTCTCTCAGACAAGGACTCGATGCAGGGGAACCAGATCTTATTCGGGTCATCACCAAGATTCTTCCAGTTAAACTCTCTGTACTACACATCTCTTGAGACTGTTTTGTTTTCCTTTTAACTTCAGTATGGAACCAAAGAGAGCCAATATCGATTAAATGTTAGTTCAATGAGTGTTTATTGCACACCACTTATTTGAGGGTTGTCCCTGCATGGGCCGACAGGACACAATGTGCATCTGAATTCCTCCCTGCCTGGAGCTTTTCTCAATGCAGTGTTGCCAAGAAAGAGGGGGCAGAGGTTGTGGACAACAGCAGAAGTAGGCACAGCTGAGGGGTGCCTTAACCCAGCCAGGTGCCCTCACTGAGCCTAGTTGTGAAGGCCAAGTAGGGGTTAACCAGGTATTGGAGAAAGAAGAGAGATGAGGACATTAAGGGAACCCAGAGGCTCCGTACACGTGGGAAGTGAGCCGGACGGAAGCTGGTAAAGGGATACTCATCTTGGATGCTCTTTGTTTCGTCCAAGGAAGATAGGATGACTTTGCCCTGGGATTGTGAGCAGTGTCACAAGCTTAGGAGGCTTGGCAGGAGTCCTCTCCCTAGGATGGCTATTTCTAACTCTGGCCCCACTTTGTTTCTGTGGCTCGGCTGATGTCCAAAGCAAGGCAACAAATTATACTGGCAAGGTGCTGGGCTTTCTTGCAAGCTGCAGTCCTGTTGGATGCTCTATAGCTCTGTCCACATAGCTTACACTCCAGCAAAGCCCACGGGAGTGTGAACGGAAAAGTACCTGTCAATATATTAAGGCTGGTTCCAAAGACACGGTATTGGTTTGTTGCGTAATACCCCCCGGGGACATCGAGGCCTTATTAATAACTAAACATCTGTCACAACTGTAATTATTTTTCTTGTGCCAGGATTGTGCTTCTATCGTCATCCTGTTTAAACACAGAAGGGAGGGTGTGAATTATTTAGGCAACTGACTTTGAGTAAATCACCAACCAGCACTGTGCAGGCAGTAAGTTTCTGTCAACTCCTTGCAGAGTGTGTGTCTCCGTTGAAGTTCCCTTGATGTGCTCACAAATCTCTCTGAAAACATCGCTCTGGACCTCCGATGCGGCTGCCCGAGCAACCTGGAGAGAGGAAGCCTGAGAATGAGGAAAAGGGGGGCAGAGGAGCCCCCGGAGGGGGAGAGGAGCCGCCGAGGAGCCAGGCCCCCGACTTCCCCACTTGGCAAGTCTTCTCCCCCCAAACCCCCCGGAGAAAGCGCTTTCTCAAGTGTTTGCTCAGGACTTGATTGTTTTCAGCCCTCAGGTAGGGGGTGGTGCGGGGGCTGGGAGCCTTTGCTGCTGAGTGTCCGAGTGTGGGGGGCGGGGAGAGAGGAGGCCCTCTGGACAGGACACCTGGGAGGGGTCCTGAGAGGATGGGTGTCCCAACTGGGTACAGAGATTATACTGTACATCTTGAACCTGACAGGTTTCCATTGACTGTATCTGGGATGTGCGGATGGGGCAAGGGGATGGGTTTGAAAACTGACCTTATCAGGGACTGATTAGGTTAGGGGGTGCTTGTCAGGAAAAACAGCAACCGGTATCATTTATAGAGTGCGTACCGTGTGGCAGCATGGGAGGAGAAGCTTGGCAAAGATAATCTCAATGAATCTTCATGATAACTCCAGGGGAGGGTTATTAACCCCGTTTTTACAGGAGAAAAGTAAGACAGACATTCAACAACTTGCTCCAGATGGCACAGGCAAAGGTAAACCCAGGACTCCCGTCCAAATGTCTCTGAATCCAAAACTTACATTTGTAACCACTGGCTTACCTGCCTCTCCCCACTTACAGGTGAGGGGGTCAGTTCAAGGGGAGGGACTTTGTGTGCTCCAAGCCACAGGCTTCCTGGGGTTCCATTCTGCTCTCTTTCTCTTCCTCGGAAACATTCAAGGATGTAAAAACTCAAGAGGAATTTCAACTCTAGGTGGTTTTGTAGGGAGGGGAATTTTGATCTATGTGATGCTGGTGTTGATGAGTTGGTCTGTGGTGAGTCATATAATTGGATATGTTCTGAAATGGTCACCCTAAGGCTATTTGGAATGGGCTCTCCAGCCGTCTCTGCCACCAGCTGCTGGGAGTGGCCAAAAGGGTCTATGACTGAGTCTATGGTTGGGCTGCAGGGGATAAAAAGGAAGTGGGAATATCTCGGGTGACCACAGCTCTTGATTTTCAGTAATTTCTCCCAGGTGCTGGGGGCTAGACTGCAGGGCCCAGGACAGAATGCTGTAAGACTCTATCCGGAACCTTCTCCAACACAACTCATTGTTTGGGAAATCAAAGCTGGGAGTTGACAAGACCCTTGGCCAAGGGCATGGTAGGCTGAAGGGCAGGTTCGGAGGGTTGGCTCAGGAGGGTTGGCCAGGGGTTGGAGGATGACCTGGGCTGGGCCTCCCCATCCCACCTCACCCCTTCCAGGAGAGGAGCCACAAGAGGAGGAATGGTCCAGTCCAAGGGTGAATTTTCTGGTTGGCCTTTGCTCAGACTGGGGTAAGTGATAGAATCCTGGGTGCTTGCCCTGAGAAAGGGGGGGGGGCATGTTGAGGGAAGGAAGTCAGGACCGGAACAGAGAAACATTTCTGCATGTCCTGTGTGGGCTGTGGCAAATGGCAAATGTGGCTGATGCTACAGAGGAAAAGGACAGTTGTCTACCCTACTAGATATGAAGCTATCATACAGGAAGCAACAAAGAAGTCTGATGGAGTCAGCCCATTTTCGCTCAACATATTCCCACATGAAAAATATTTCCTCATTTGTTCCTGTGGCTTTAGGATTTGGAATTTTTTAGCCAGAATTCTGATGGGCATGAATTAGACGGTTTAGTTTCACTTGTCTCCAGGGGCAGCGGTATCCCAAGTGGAACGAACCTGCTTCTCTCATGCCATCTCCTTGGGGGTTGGCATTAATTCTTTTTGGACCCCAGGCTGCGGGTCTCTGTGGCTCCAGGATTGTTCCCATCACGCATTCACACCCAGGCCCACCACAAACACACATTTGCTTACTCTTTCCTTGGGGGCATACCTACACACTTCTCGAAGATTTCCTTGCGCAACGGGCAGAGCAAGATAGTTAAAAAGAAGGATGAGGTGGGGCCATGGGAGTGGGTTCCATTGTCAAGGTCTCAGCACAAAGGTTGGGCATGGAGGGGAAGGGAACATGGTCCACTGGAACATGTTCTCACATCAGTCCCCAGCAGTGAAGACTTGCAGAGCACATTGTCCTTTGTTCCTTAGCTAGGAACATCCTCCAGAGAGTACAGTACTGGGGCTAGCTTACAGAGTATCAGGAGCCTCCTCAGACCCTGAAGCATGCTGGGTGGTGGCCCATGTGGTTATACCTGATACAGGCAGAGTAGGCAAAATTATAAAGTAGGGAGGCATCTCCTTGATGTGTCCCATCTACCTGCCCCAGGTCATTCTCACACCTCCTGGTACCATTTTGGTTGCAAAGTAACAGAAATCAAGTAGTGCTCTCCTAAATGAAAAGAGGAACATGTTTGGAAGACTTCAGGCAGGGGTTGGGGGTGCAGGGGTTGCCTCATAGAATCCAAGGCCTCAGAGGTGGCTGGTGTGAGGGCCTAGGGTGATACAGAAAACCCGAGAAAGCTGCTTCTCTCTGCCTGTCTACATCTCCAGTTTCTCTGTCCATGTGAAAATTATCCTTGCCAGATCGCTGCCAATTTGGCAGCCAGCCTGAGTTGAGAGTCAGTATGGGCTCAATTTCAATCTCCCTGGACATAGGCTCATCGCTGTCCACTCCTGATCAACTCAACAGTCCAGGGGAGGAGAGGCAGAGGGTGTGAACATGGCTGCTTCCACTATAAATACAGGGATGGAAGAACAAGGCAATGACCAGAGAAGCGTATACCTTGTCAACCCAGTGCCTTGAGATATTGGTTTTTGTATCCCATTCTTGAAGTTGGCTGGCTATCCATTAAGTGCTGGTAAGGTGCTTGGTATTAATGCTCTAAGCTGGAGCATTTAAAAGAAAGTGGTCCCTAGAGGAGACAATTATCACTGATGGAACAAAAGAAATGAGGTAGATAAAGCTGGCTTGGGGCACCAAGTGCAGTGTGGAAAGACATCCTATGTAGATGGCAGGGACTGGGGAAGTAGGGTACCCCCTCTTTACCCGCCCCCAGTCTTTCTCCCAGATCTCCTGAAATTTACAAAAGAATTCCACAGACTACCTATTCCTGTCTTTGTCAAGGTGTGGGTAGACTTTCTCTTGACATACCTGAAGGAGATGACCTATAGATGGGGACCTCCTTCACTTCTACTTCATTTCTTTGAGTCTTGCAAGGGTACAAGTCATGAAGACCTGGCTTGTCTCTCCTCAGTCTGGAAGTCTGAGGAGATGTTCTTCCCCTTTCGTCCAGACTATGGGATCTGGGTCTTCAGGCCAGGTCTAGAGCTGACTCATGGATAGTCAGTAGGCCCAGAAGGCCGGCTGGAAGAGAGTCCCCAGGAACAGAGGGATGCCCAGGTGGCTTCAACAATGACAGCTAAGTAGACAGCCCTACCACTGTGGTGCTGTCCCAACCCAATCTGAAGGAAGCTTTTCTAATACGGGAAGAAATGGATGTGCACTCTTGATATATGAACTAAAAATAGCCCATGTTCCAAACAAAGTGTTTTTAGTATTTTGAAATGAAAACGTGTAGACAAAGCAAGGATTCAGAGTGCATGACTCATTAAATTGCTGACTCTGAAAGCAATGGAAATTCAAAGGGAACGTTTCTTTCCCTATTTCTCCCTCCCACCCTTGCTTTGAATAGCTTATAAAAAGAGTCTCTACATAAACAGGACCCATAAACTCCTCCATGATTTAAGGTCCTGCACAGTGAGAGGCAGAAGGAACTCAACCTCCATTGCTGGGTTACTAAGCTGGCCTCCCTATAGCTGGGCTGGAATTGACCAGAGGCCTCCCCACTCCCCCAGGCTGCCCGTCCGCATTTTCCTCCTCATCCTCTCTGCCCTGTCCGTAACAGGTGTCCAGGGAATTACATAGCCCCTCTATGGCCACAGCTTCCCCCTCTCCTGGGTTCCAGGCTCTGCTGGATCTCAACAGCACTCAATTCCTCAGCCCTAACAAGGATGCCTCATCGCCAGCAATAGCTCTAGGGGTGTCTTAGGGGAGAGTGCATATCATATGGTACCCTAATGGGATGCAGCTGTGGCACCTCTATCAACTCACTGGATGGTCTTGGGCTCATTGTGGGGTTGGGAAGGGTTGGGCCTCATCAGTCGTGTTCAGTTTTTTTGCTCACAAAAACCTTTCTAAAAATAAGTCTTATGGGGAATCTCAGTACTTAAAACAGAGAAGAGGACCCATTCTCATTGCAGCAAGGTGTGTGTGTGTGTGTGTACACACACACACTTGGGAGAATGGGGAGGTCCTCCAGGACCCCTGAGATGAACAGGGATGTGTTACCCCTAAAGAGGCTGTTGGGAGACCTCTAAATCACAAACTCTTAAGAGTTATGTAAAAATCTCACCTCCACTCACTCCTAGTTGCCATCACCTGCTTTACTTTTGATCGTCACCATGCTTCTTGAATACCTTAGCAGCTTGTTGGCAGCTTGTTGCGTCTTATATCTGTCCTGAGTCCTGATGTCATATGAGGAAACTAAGATGACCCTTGGATTACCAGTCAACATTTTCACCTCATGTTGCCTCAACTTCAACTCCAGTGACTTTCCTCCTCTCAGCCTTCACTCCCATGGCCTCAGCCATCATCTTGTCACCTTCAGGAACACCTCACCTCTGAGAGCTCCCATGGAGTACTCCTCTCTTCGACAACCTGCTTTATAGCCCTTTGCTATTGCTGTTCCTACTTCAGGATGTGGAGTACTCTGAGAGAAAATCCTCCATGGATTATGGGGTCTGGGTGAGTGACCTTACACACGCACAACCTTCAAACCCAGCGGGTCCTCGTGTAGCTCAGGGGTTCTTCTAGTGGTCAGGTCCCCTCCCCATTCTCCACCATGACTGTTTCAACCCCTATCCACTCTTCTAAAAATAATGTCACTTCCTCCCTCACAAATAAAACAAAGCTCCCAGGAAGAAACTTCTTCAACTTCTTGCCCACTCTTCTGTCACCTTTTCTGCATTCATGTTCATTTTCCTCCTCCCTGCCCATCATAGTAGAAGAGGGGTTCCTCTACAAGTCTAAGGACCACCTGCCACATGTGCATGGACGTCTATCCCATTCCACCCTCTCTCGTGAACCGTATTCCATCAATTTTACCTCCTCTATTATTCTTCAATGTCTTTCTTCTTCCACTAATCATAAACATCTCTTCTCTTATTACTTATCTTTTTAAAAAGCTGCTATGTTATAATTTTCCTCCAACTTCTTGAAAAAATTGCCTACACTGATCCTAATCCTCCACCTTTCTTTTACTTCTTACCCCTCACTCGCTCTGTCCCTGTCAGTCCACTGATCATGTTCTGGCTGGAAGAAAGGGTAGTGTTAGAGGAGAAGGAGTAATGCCAAGATGCGGGCCAGTTCAAAATTTAGCTCATCACAATTTATCGGGTGGGTTTACAAACTCTGTGTTTGTGGCCTCTGCCTACTGAATCAAGAACTTTTCACATAGAACCCAGAAATCTGTTGCCCTCCCCCCATCCCCTTTTCTCTGGGATGTTCACTGACAGCCCTGCCCGGTCCTCAGGTGCCCCAGTTGGGAGGGTCCCTGCTGCCACGTTGCCACATCAGTAAGCGTGCTTTGCTCTCCCTTGTTACACTGGCCACATCTTTTCTTCTCTTTTCCCTCCGTCCCAGCCATCCAGGTGGGATAGCAGATGATCTTAGCTGAGACTCTGACAATCACTCATTCCCCAGGAGATTGTCTGACCCTATCTTGGGAATCCAAGGATTCTGGGTCACCCAGGATGTGTTTACTTCTGATAATTCTCTGAACATCAGTGTGAATCAATATTTCTCTAAAAGTGCTTCATGGTCAGTAAAATTCAGATGATGCTCCATGGTTTATCTACCTCTTAGAGAATATCAATGCATAGTAAAATCTTAGAGATGCCTTATAGCAAAGAAAATGGTTTATCTTTGTTTAACTCAGCTTTTCCAAGTGCAGTTTGAGCCTGGAACTCCGGGTGTGAGTAAATGTGTGTGTGTAAAAGCCTAGAAATCATATACTACGTGTTTATTTCCTCTTCCTAGCACATGCCTGGTTCTCAGATCAATGCAAATGGTAAGTAACTGGTATACCCTAGGCCTAGTGAACGTTCACACCGGTATTCATTCAGACATCATAAATTGGTGTGCCAGGCTCTGTGCCGGGTGCTGGGGATAAGATGGGGAAAAGATTTTTCCTCATGCAGTTTATAGGCTCACCATAGAGCTTACGTGTTCGGATAAATTCGTGCATGGGGCAGGCCTTGGAGCATGTCACACGCACACACACATGCACACACATGGAGGTAGTGGTACAACTCCAGGGTACAACATTCACTTCCAAAACAAGAATACGATGCGAGTGGCACCCCCTGCAGTTGTACAATATACAGAGAATAAATGAATATATATCCATCCAAATATGCAGTTTGTTGTTATTAGTAGTCACGTTGCTCCTCAAGTATTTTTTTTTTAACTTAACAATTTATTGCCAACATCCCTTTCTATTGTACTGTGATTTATTTAACCAGTGCCCTTTTGATGGCTGTTTAGGCTGCTCTATTTTTGTTCCCACCAGCCGTGCTGCAATGAGCATCTTTGTGTATTATCCTTGTGAACTAGTGCAAGTATATCTAAATATAAATTTTCTAGGAGTGAAATTTCTGGGTCAGAAAGTATACACACTTTTTCTTTTGCTGGATTTGCCAAATTGCTCTCCAGAATTATTGTACCAATCTGCGTAATGGAAGGGCCTCCGAGGACAGGGGGCATTGGAGTGGAGGGGATGGCGGTAATAGAGAAGGGCTTGAAGGTGATAATTAACGGAGTAGCATCCCTTGGGAAGTGAGAAGGCATAGGGTCAAGAGCACAGTCTTCATGAAGAAAAAGTTTCTATATGCACAAAGTGTCCATTAGGGACTGCACAGAAAATATTACTAATGATCTTAGCTAAGAAGTTTTGATCACTCTTTCACCCGCCTGGAGATTTTCTCTGAAATCCTCCTTTCACTAAGGATCCATTCATTTTCTGTGTGCTTCTTCTAATAAAACATGCCACAAATCTATGATTAACTTTTTTTAAGAAGATTTTATTTATTTATTTGACAGAGAGAGAGAGAGAGAGCACGAGAGCAGGAACACAAGCAGGGGCAGTGGGAGAGGGAGAAGCAGGCTTCCCGCGGAGCAGGGAGCCCGAGGCGGGGCTCGATCCCAGGACCCTGGGACCATGACCTGAGCCGAAGGGAGACGCTTAACGACTGAGCCACCCAGGTGACCCCTGTGATTAACACTGACGTTAATAAGGGGCACCTGGGTGGCTCAGTCGGTTAAGTGTCTGACACTGGCTCAGGTCATGGTCTCAGGGTCCTGGGATCGAGCCCTGCGTTGGGCTCCTCACTTAGTGGGGAGTCTGCTTGTCCCTCTGCCCCTCCTGCTGCTCGTGCTCTCTTTCTCTCAAATAAATAAACAAAATATTAAAAAAAAAAACCAACATTGACATTAACAAGCATCCTCTAAAGTCACTCCATGCTCAATAAGCCAGTTAGACCCTAGGAATTTGATTTCTTTGGAAGGGGCTTTGGGCATTAGGATTCTGTATACCTGTCCTTCTGGCCCTTGCATGAGGATGCAGCAATAGACCAGGGTGTATCTGGAATCTAGGATAAACACAGCACACGTTCATGCAATGTCCATTTCATCTCTTGGCCGGTAATCTAAGATAGTTTAGTTGTAAACCAAAACTGGATATGTTATGGTGTGGAATGCTAGTTTTTAAGACAAAAATATTCAAAGAGGTTTCTTGCTTGCAGGGGGCTGTTTTGGACTATGACCCCATTATGCTCTGTCATCAGAAGCCCTTTTAGGAAAAATTTAGAATTGTTGGGACAGACCACATTCATCCAGCACATGCCTGGTGTTTGTAACAAATTTTTATTTAAGCATTTGGCTCCTATAGAGAAAGTGGGGCAGAGAAGGGGAGGGACAGGGGAGTGCATGCCTTAATAGTCTTGCTGCTTGCAGAAGACTGTATAAAAACAGCCCGTTGCCTCAGGATCAAGTCGGTCTTGCCCACCACAGAGTGCAAAGGGAACCGCGAGACACAGCTCTCAGGCCTGGCCCGTCCGTTGCCTCTCCTCCACACTCTCCCACTGGAGCCAAATCCTGCTCTCTACCTGCTGTCCACATGTGGCCACGGTTGGAGCCTCTTCCTCCTGGACCTCTTAATCCCTCCTTAGTCTGGCTACTATCGGCTTTGTAATAACACGCCCCCCCCCCAAACTCAGTGGGGTCATAAACTAAAAACATCTTATGCTCATGGATTTCAGTGGGATGGCTCATCCCTGCTCTGTGATGTCTGGTGCTCCCATTGGAAAGACTCAGATGGCTGGGGCCTGGAATCATTTGGTTATTCTTCATGTGTTTGGCGCCTGGGCTGAGAAGGCTAAAGGACTGGCTCAGCTGGGAGCATATGACTTCTCCATGTGACTTGTGCTTCTCATAGCATGGCCTCTGGGTTTGAAGACAAGCATCTAGGGACAACCTTCTAGAGGACCAGCTAGGACCTGGTTGGCCTTTTATGACTTTGCCTTGTAAAAAATCACTGCTGGCATATTTTAGAGCTCAAAGCAGTCTACACCTTCCTAGATTCAGGACATGGAGGCGTAGATAGCTCGTATCCGTGGGAGGAAGTTCAAAGAATTTGGGTATCCCATTGTAAAGCTACCACAGTTTCCATTCCTGGATCCTGGATCCTTCTGCTGCCTGATCTCAGGGATGGACCTCTGCTTCTAGGGGACGTGGAAGAACTGGTTGCCGGGGCGAGTCAAGATCTCCCAGTGATCGGAGAATCCCATGCGTAATTTCAAACATTATGTTAGAAAAGTGTACGTCTCTTTACGTTATCCCAACCTGGTGTGTGCCATATGGGCAGAGACAGTAACTAAGACAGGTTTTCAGGAAAAGTGGTAATAAGCGCGCGTTCCAGGAGAGAAAGTGGTGGGGGCTCCCGACATATCATCATGCGAGTGGTGCCCTCCACAACTCTAGGGGGCGCTTGGAGAGTATGACTCACTGGCCCCTGTTCCCACGGACCTCTGATGAGACGGACCTAAGAGAAAGCAATAACCGGCTCCACTGTGCTGTTAGTCAAGTGTCTGCCCCATTCCCTTTCCAGGGTAGTTTTCTCATATTGTCCTTGGGGGAAACATGTGGGCTTCAGGTCTGTTCTGAGCCAAGCCACCCTGCACCTGAGTCTTGTTACCTGCTCCCATCTGCAGGCTGAGCACCATCTCAGCCCCGTGCAGCTTCTCTTGCGGTTCATGCCCGGGATTCTTGGGACAACCAGAGGAGTCACCACCAGACTCTGTGGCAAGGGTGTTGAGGCAAGAGGGTGATTTCTTTCACCGTACCTGCTCTCAAATCCCGGCAACGCCACCAACACACAGCAGATGGATATCAATCATAGGTTTTACCGAAGGCTTAGGAGTAACCAGAGAATTTCAGTTTTGGGGGGAGAACTGCAGTCTACAAATAAATCTTCTTAGAGTCCCCCCCAAAATAAAAATATTTTAAAGGGGTCTTTTTATGTGTGGATCCCTTTGGCAGTCTGGTGAAGCCTGTGAGTTATGTTTTTAAGTGCATGAAATAGAATAATTGAGGCAACAACAAAGGAAATCAATTGTATTTAAGTATACTATCAAAATATTAAACAAAACAAATGTGTGATATAATAACAACATGGGCTTCCTTGTTGATGCATTAAATAATACGATCTAGCAGCGTGAGTAATAACTATCATAATTCTGAAGTATCGCGGTCCTAAGTATAAGCAACATTGTGGATGAGTCACAACTATAACCTCGTAGGAAAATGAGTGGCAAAGTCACAGTATCGTTCATTCCACTGCACCTTGGGGCTTGTGTTCATAGTCGGAGAAAATGCTGGATTCCATTTAGAGGTTAATGAAAATAAAGATATATTCTTTCCCAGCCAAATTCATGGACCCCTTGAATTCTATCCTCAGGCGCCCCAGGGTGAGAGTCTCCCCGGAACCCTGTCTGGTGTGCTTCTTAGCCATGTTGCCCGGCCTCAGGGGCAGCCCTGCCCTCTCATTTCTCAGAGCTAATGCTTCTTTCTTCAGCCCTTCCCAGAGCAAATCTCTTTAGAAAACCCAACCTCGGGGCACCTGGGTGGCTCAGTTGGTTAAGCGTCTGCCTCTTGATTTTGGTTCAGGTCATGATCTCAGGGTTGTGAGATCAATTCCCACGCTGGGCTCCCCTCTGGTGTGGAACCCGCTTAAGATTCTCTCTCTCCCTCCCTCTCCCTCCCTCTCCCTCTCCCCCTCCCCCTCCCCTGCCTCTCTCTCTCTCTCTCCCTCTCAAAACAAAACAAAAATATCCTAAAAAACCAACCCAACCTCTGTTACAGGACCCGTGTCCCTCTGAGTTCCCCTCCCCTCACAGGGACAATCCATAGAACTCAATACACCCTGGCAGTAGGTAACAGGACTAATATTTTGGCAAATATTACACTGCTGTATGTCGATGTTAAGGTTGAACCCAGAGAGACTTCTTCAAGAGACTTCTTACCCCAGGGCTGGATGACAGATACTGACTTTTTAGGAAGGCACTAGGCTTCAAAGCCAAGATTCATGGACAGAGAAAACTTGAACAATCAAAGGCTACAGGAGAGACTCAGACGTTTGAATTCTTCTCCCAGTGTAAAGAAGATACCTCTGACCACCTTTCAGGCTTAACGGTGAAGCTACAGCAAAAGGAAGAAGGAGCATATGACAAGAGAAGTAAAGGACACTTCTCTCCCTTTTCTGGTCATGGGTCGGAGGGAGAAGGACAAACGGTAAGAAGGAAGGAGAACTAAGAAGTCTGTTCTGCTGGTCTCTCTCTCAGCACCGGGGGACAGAGGCTCCTGCCTTACCCCTTCATGGGGACTCTGGAAGCCCACCAGACAGGGCACTTGCCCTAAGATGCTGCCTTTGGTCTAGTTAAATATGTGGAGAAGGCAACCAGGTCGTTCCCCTGAGCCTCACTCAATCATTGTGGGGCAGAGACACTAAATGAAGAGCTAACCTGTTTGCCACGGGGGAACACCAAGGTGTCCCCAGAACAGAGGATGTGTGCAGACCCCTGAGCCACACCTGGTTGGAGGGTAAAGCATAGACTCAGGGCCGTGCAGCCACATAGAGCTGAAAGATGGTCAGACAGTAAGGGCAGATACCAGGACTTCTGAAAGAGCTGCATAAACTAGAAGGAGCCCCACTTTGCCAGTTCTAAGCTTCAGGTTTGGATGTGCCAGGCGGATGCCTATGGCTATGTGACAAGACACATCACCTGGGGAGACAATATGAAGGATTAAACATTTTTTAAAATAAACTTTATTTTTTGGAATACTTTCAGATTTACAGAAAAATTGAGAAGATAATACAGAGTTCCCATATATACAACACTCAGTTTTTTTCTACTATCATTTCACCATGAGGATGGTATGTTACATTTAACGACATGCTGTGATTAACCGAGGTCCAGACTTTATTCAAATTTCCTTAGGTTTCATCTAACGTCCTTTTTCTGTTCCAGGACCTCGTCCAGAATGTGATGTTACATTTAGTTGTCATGTCTCCTTAGGCTCCTGTTGGTTGTTACACTTTCTCAGACTCTTCTTACTTTTGATGACCTTGACAGTTTTGAGGGGTATTGATCAGGTATTTTTTTTTAAAGATTTTTAAATTTTTATTTATTTGACAGAGAGAGACACAGTGAAGGTGGGAACACAAGCAGGGGGAGTGGGAGAGGGGGAAGCAGGCTTCCCACTGAGCAGGGGGCCCGATGCGGGGCTCGATCCCACGGATCATGACCTGAGCTGAAGGCAGATGCTTAGCGACTGAGCCACCCGGGCGCCCCTTGATCAGGTATTTTGAATGTCCCTCCACTGGGATTTTTCTAATGTTTTTCCTATGATTAGACTGGGGCCATGGGCTTTGGGGAGGAAGACCTTGGAGGTAAAGTGCCATTTTTATCACATCCTATCAAAGGTACATACTATAAACATGACTTATCACTGTCCATGTTGACCTTGATCACCTAGCTGAGGTGTTTGTCAGGATTCTCCACTGTAAAGTTACTAATTTTCTCTCTTTCTACACTGTACTCTTTTCAGTTTTTTTAATTAAAGTACAGTTGACATGATGTTAATATTAGTTTAAGGTATACAACATAGTGGCTTGACAATTCTATACATTACACCACACTCACCACAATTAATGAGAGTTACCACCTGTCACCATATAGCATTACCACAATATTATTAACTATGTTCTCCATGCTGTACTTTTCATTCCCATGGCTTATTTATTTTACAACTGGAAGTTTGTGCCTCTTCATCCTCTTCACTTATTTTGCCCATCTCCCCTCTGGCAACCACCGCTTTCTTCTCTGTATTTGAGTCTGTTTCTGGTTTTTGTTTGTTTGTTCTTCTGCTTTGTGTTTTAGATTCCTCACATAAGTGAAATTATGTGGTATTTGTCTTTCTCTGTCTGACTTATTTCACTTAGTATAATACCCTTTAGGTCCACCCATGCTGTCACAATTGGCAAGCTCTCATTCTTTTTTATGGCTCAGTAATATTCCACTGTATATATAAATATGTGTGTGTGTGTGTACCACATCTTTATCCATTCATCTACTGACGGACACCTAGGTTGCATCCATGTCTTGGCTCTTGTAAAT
Source organism: Eumetopias jubatus (assembly GCF_037043125.1). Taxonomy (NCBI): domain Eukaryota; kingdom Metazoa; phylum Chordata; class Mammalia; order Carnivora; family Otariidae; genus Eumetopias; species Eumetopias jubatus. Next base: position 96,651,220 of record NW_028274818.1, read on the forward strand.
AATGCTGCAATAAACATAGGGGTGCATATATCTCTTTGAATTCATGTTTTCATTTTCTTTGCATAAATACCCAGTAATGGAATTACTGGATTGCATACTATATTTTTTGGAAGAAAGCTACTCTGCTCAGTCTACACATAGGAAATGAGAAGTTATGCTCCATCTGCATCTCTGTAAGGGCAGAGTATCTACATAAATTATCTGGAATTCTGTATGGGAGATTTTGTCTTTATTCAACTATGTGTTTACATACATATGGACTCATGGATATTTATTTTATATTTTGGGTAATAATTCAATACAACTTTGTTTTGTTGCTCAGATGGTTGCAGCCTTGGCCACTGGGAGCTCTTGGCTCCTGTGTTTTGAGCACTTCCTAAATTTCTGACGCTGTAAGATGCTCCAGGCTTATCTTGCATATTTCCAGCTCCAGCATGCTGGCCTGGTTTCTTCTATTAGAGAATGATATTGGAAACCAGCATCTGAGCCTTCCGTGTACTTTTTTACTACTGAAGTATTGTTGGTTCTGGGCCCTCTCAGTGGACAGGGCAAGGAATATATGTGTGTGCGTTAACCTACGTATAGGCATAAGTACCTAGACATGTTTCTGCATGTAACCATCTGTGTCCATATTAAGCTAAACAGGGGTTATTCTGATGTCTTCAACTCTAATCCATTATCACACGGATCATTCTAGTAGCCTGCCCTTACCTGTAAATTCCTGCTTCAACAGTGAGAAAGCCATCTCCTACCATCCACCATCCATTTACTCGTTTAATTGCAACACATTCATAGTCAGATGAGCTAACACTACACCTGTGGGAAACGTTATCGAAGACAATGCTTTTATGTGCAATTCCATTTCCTTTAGTTTTACAGATCCACTCATTTCCAAAGTTACTTATGTCAACATGCCCCCATCCCTTCAGTGAAGTTGTTTCATACATTTAAATACAGATTGATTTGCCACATTCTGCATTCCATCCTGAGATTCTGCTGGACTCTTATTTTAAAATTTGCATACATTAAGGTTCACCCTTTGGCCTGAAGTTCAATGGATTTTGACAAATGCATACTGCCGTATATCCACAATTATAGTATCGTGTGGAATAGTGTTGTTGCCCTAAAAAACACCCTGTGCTCCGCCTATTCAACCTTCCTCCTTTATCCCTAAGCACCTGGCAACCACCAGTCTTTTTATGTCTCCATAGTTTTACCCTTCCCAGAGTGCCATTTATTTTATTTTTTTAAAAAGATTTTTATTTATTTATTGAGAGAGAGAGAATGGTAGGGAGAGAGCATGAGAGGGAAGAAGGTCAGAGGGAGAAGCAGACTCCCTGCTGAGCAGGAAGCCCGATGCGGGACTCGATCCTGGGACTCCAGGATCATGACCTGAGCCGAAGGCAGTCGCTTAACCAACTGAGCCACTCAGGCACCCTCCCAGAATGCCATTTAATTGGAACCCTACAGTATGCAGCCTTTTTCAGACTGGCTCCTTTCATTTACGTATAGCCATGTAAGATCTGTCTCTTTTTTGTGGCTTCATACCTCATTTCTTTTCATTGCTGAATAATATTCTACTTTAGAGATGCGCCACAGTCTGCTTATCTATTCACCCATTGAAGGACATCTTGGTTGCATTCAGTTTTTGGTGACTATGAATAAAGTTGCTATAAATCTATAGATTTATATATAGATTTATAAATAAAGGTAATGCCATAAAACTGCATGCAGATTTTTGTATGGACATAAGGTTCGATTGGTTGGGTAAATACCAAGGAGCACGATTGCTGGAGATCATAATAAGAATATGTTAAGCTTTGTAGGAAACTCCCAAACTGTCTTCCCAAGTGGCTGTGCCATTTTTGCAAGTCCCACCAGCAAGGAAGAAAGTTCTTGTTGCTTCACATCTTTGCTAGCATTTGATATTCTCATTTTTGGTTTCAGATTTCAGCCATTCTAATAGGTGTATCGTGGTGTCTCATTGTTGGAGTAATTTGCATTTCTTGATGACATATGATGTGGAGTATCTTTCCATATGCTTATTTGCCATCTGTATATTTTCTTTGGTGAGGTGTCTGTTCAAATCTTTTCTCCATTTTTTTCATTGAGTTGCTTGTTTATTGTTGAATTTCAAGATTTCTTTGTATATTTTGGCTATAAGTCCTTTGTCAGATATGTATTTTTTCAAATATTTTCTCCCAATGTGGGTTTGTTGTTTCATTCTCTTGACAGGACCTTTTGTGAGCATAATATTTTAATTTTTTAAAACATTTTTTATTTATTTATTTGACAGAGAGAGACACAGCGAGAGAGGGAACACAAGCAGGGGGAGTGGGAGAGGGAGAAGCAGGCTTCCCGCGGAGCAGGGAGCCCGACGCGGGGCTCGATCCCAGGACTCTGGGATCATGACCTGAGCCGAAGGCAGATGCTTAACGACTGAGCCATCCAGGTGCCCCTATTTTAATCTTAATAAAGTCCAACTTACCATTTTTTTCTCTCATGGATCATGCTCTAGGTATTTTATCTAAAAGCTCATTACCAAACACAAGGTCACCTAGACTTCTCCCATATTTTATTCTAGAAATTCTGTAGTTTTGTGTTATACACCTAGGCCTATAATCTATTTTGAATTAATTTTATGAACCTGTGTTTAGTTTCATTTTTTTGCATGCAGATGTCCAGTTGTGCCAGCACCATGTGTTAAAGTCAACATATGCTTTCATTCTCCTGGTGATCTTCTGGTCTCCTAGGAGAGGAGCTTGGAGAGAATATGGATACATGCACACATTTGCAAGTCACTCACCTCCCAGTTGACAAGCAATAATTCCCAGAGATAGTTCAGCATAAGTCCATATAAAAGAAGAAAACTATTTTATTAAAGGCAATATAACCAGCAAAACGTTCCCTGCTCATCATGGAGAAAGCATTTTTCCTCCTTCTTTTGCTAAGTCATACTCAGGGATGCATTTGTGTACAAGAAGTGGGTATGGTTGTGACAATAATACGACAACAGAGCCAACTGCTTACTTTCACTCTGGATTGGAAATAAGCTGTGAAATCATCACTTTTTTCCCTTGACTGGACAGGAGCCAATTTTTGGAAAGGGCTTTTCTCTTCTTCAGTTTACAGACTCACCCCCAGCCTTTCTCAGAACAACCTCTGGGAGGTGAGAATAAAGTCATGTGCTTGCAGTTACACAAGGACCTTTCATGTCAGCTGCTGGGGGCATAAGTGAAGACAGCATCCCACCGGTCCTGCTCTCCAGGGCTCACATTCTAACCCAAAATAGACTTGAGTTACAAACGCAGTTATAACAGTCACCAAGCAGCATTTTCCTGACTGCCTGCCACTCACTCTTTGGGAATGTAAGCTTCCCAAAGACTTTGAGGCATTTCTCACATGGCTGTGTGCGCAGGCTCTCTTGACTCTTGACTGACAGTTGTCATTTTCCTCCTTTCAACCATCATCTTTTACCATCAAGGTACCACCTCCTCTCCCTGAACCTCTGCTGCCTGCCATGAAAGTTTCTGTTGCTGATCCTCATGGAGGTGGCCACCGCTGCGTCACAGCTGGACAATGCCCTTGGACACCAATCAGCTGAAGGGCTGATCAGCAACACGTACAGTTTTGATTCATCTTAGAGTCCCAGAGGCTTGGGAAGCGTCTTTCTGTTTTGTTTCATGCTGTGTTTTGCCTTTACCTTCCAGTGATTCCTACCCTCCCCACCATCCTTGAATTTCAAAAAATTTTCCAGCACGTAGTCTACGTGTGAGTCTCTTATTAATTTTGTCAGGACAATGTGATCCATTTTGATCTTCATACTTTAATCAATTTAGAAAAAAATTCTTTATTTTTATTATTCCCTCTTTTCTATAGCTTGGGTTTATTCCTAGGGAACACATCTAATTCTTGGGCTGCGTCTCTATTTCTTTGCCCTCCATGCTTAATTCATTTCCTTTTTGACATGTGTGTAACCTTCATCCTTTCCTTCTGCATTTTGGGATCTTCTAAGTTTTCTCCCATAGCAAAGCTTTGATTTATTTTTCAGTGAAACATCGACTCTTTTTTTTTTTTTTTTAGATTTTTATTTATTTATTTGACAGAGAGAGACACGGCGAGAAAGGGAACAGAAGCAGCGGGAGTAGGAGAGAGAGAAGCAGGCTTCCCGCCGAGCAGGGAACCCGATGAGGGGCTCGATCCCAGGATGCTGGGATCATGACCTGAGCCGAAGGCATCTACTCTTCATTGCCTCTAATGAGCGCTTTTATTCTGCTGCCAGACGTTTCCTTCCTTTCCCCATTTGTATCTCTGCCTTTGCCTTCATTTGTTCTCTCCCCGTCCCAAGGTCACAAAGCTCATGTCTTCCTTATCCTTTATCATGACCCCAAGGACATGGTTTCTAGAATTTACTTCTGTTTCCTAAGCTGTCACCTTCAAGAATAAGCTATTTCCTTGAGCCTCTTGGGCAATACATCCTCTCCCACATGTTATGATGTTGTCTGATAGGCTCCACGTTTGGCTTGTTTGTTCTTACTGAAGCTTGGCCCTTACCAGTTTGTGGAATTTAACTAGTACCCATTTCGTCTGGGGCTCTGGGACCTGTGTGGGTTGTTCTATTTTTCTGATTGTTGGATTTCTGGACTCTTAAAGAATTCACAAAATTGACAAACACGGGCACTGCTTCCAACTCTCCATCTATAGTGCTTTTCATATATTATGTTTCGATAACAAATATCCTATTTATAATACTTTTAAATACGGAAATAGATATGGAGAGATAGATACCCTTTTAGTTACGTATCTGTATCTATCACCAATCTACCCATGTAAACTTTGAGGAGCTGTCAGCTGCTGTCTCCCTTAATATTACCTTGATGCTAGGACATGGTAACCACCTCTCAAGTGCAGGAAAATATTTTCTGAGGTTGCCAGCATGGTGTGCTACTCGCTCACTCATTCATTCAGCTCTTCTTTCTGCTTCAATTCTCTGCAAGTCTTACTCTGCAAGAAACTAGGTATGCCCCCTGGTGCATGGAATAGAAGGAAAAGTATTGTAAATAGGATATTTGTTGCTGAAATGTATTGAAATGTAATGTATGAAAATCCTTGTAGATATATGTAGATATAATTATATAGATAAAAAGTGTAATGATAGCCATTTCTCTATGGAGTGTTAACGTTACTGAGATAAATGAGAAATATGGTAGTTAATTAAGATTTCTATGCACACCTTATGTAACATAAAATATTGATTGGTCCTGTGATCGTGATAATAAGAGTACCTTCAAATAGTGTGAAGAACATTTTTCACTGGTAGTGTCCTATTTTGTTGGATAGTTTTATGAATGTGTTTGCACCAGTTGCAAGGTGAAACTTGGTCTATGTCATTAATACCATGACCAGAGAAAAACCAGATAGTTACCTAGAGTTGGCAGTCAGCATTCTGTCACAACATAATGAATGGAGTAGTGCTATTTACAGAGTGGAGTAATTTCACTGGTGTAACTATTGTATTAAATGAGATAATTCATAGAGAGCATTTAGTCCCATGTCTGGCACATGGTTTACACCTCATAACTGTTAGCTAGCACCATGGTCATTAATTGAATGTACCTTATCTAAGTTTATACTCTTCAATATATCCTTTAAAATCTACCTTATTATCAGATAAAATAAGAATAAACCGTATTCATTAGGGTAGACTTTGTCATAGTAACCTAAAATCTTGGTGGCTTAATGAATAAAGTGTATATGTCACTCCTATGAAGGCTAATAGAGATGGAGACGTGCTGCGCCATCTGGGAGCTATGCCATGGGGAGCACAGGGCCTCCAGGGTCACATAGCAAGGGAGGAGAAAAAGAGGAGACACACCAGCTTTTTTTTTTCATCTTTTTTTATTGTTATGTTAATCACCATACATTACATCATTAGTTTTTGATGTAGTGTTCCATGATTCATTGTTTGTGCATAACACCCAGTGCTCCATGCAGAACGTGCCCTCCTCAATACCCATCACCAGGCTAACCCATCCCCCCACCCTCCTCCCCTCCAGAAACCTCAGTTTGTTTTTCAGAGTCCATCATCTCTCCTGGTTCGTCTCCCCCTCTGACTTACTCCCCTTCATTCTTCCTCTCCTGCTATCTTCTTCTTTTTCTTTTTTCTTAAGATATATTGCGTTATTTGTTTCAGAAGTACAGATCTGTGATTCAACAGTCTTACACAATTCACAGCGCTCACCGTAGCACATATCTTCCCCAATGTCCATCACCCAGCCACCCCATCCCTCCCATCCCCCACCACTCCAGCAACCCTCAGTTTGTTTCCTGAGATTAAGAATTCCTCATATCAGTGAGGTCATATGATACATGTCTTTCTCTGATTGACTTATTTCACTCAGCGTAACACCCTCCAGTTCCATCCACGTCGTTGCAAATGGCAAGATCTCATTCCTTTTGATGGCTGCATAATATTCCATTGTGTATACATACCACATCTTCTTTATCCATTCATCTGTCGATGGACATCTTGGCTCTTTCCACAGTTTGGCTATTGTGGACACTGCTGCTATAAACATCGGGGTGCACGTACCCCTTCGGATCCCTACCTTTGTATCTTTGTGGTAAATATCCAGTAGTGTAATTGCTGGATTGTATGGTAGCTCTATTTTCAACTGTTTGAGGAACCTCCATACTGTTTTCCAGAGTGGTTGCACCAGCTTGCATTCCCACCAACAGGACACACCAGCTTTTAATTGCTTTTATATCCAAGGGGTATATATCACTTTAGCACACATTTCATTGGCTAGAACTAGTCATCTGGCACCAACCCAACTGTAAGAGAAAATGAGTCCTAATAGATTCTACCACAGACCAGGAAGTAGAAAATTCTAGTTTTTAAATGTGTTTTCAACAAGACTGCAATAAAAATTTCATGTAAATTATGTTTATGTTTTTTAGAGAGGTATTAATTCCAGTCAACTCTGTGGGATGGCAAAACTCACAAATTAGTACTAATTCAAAAGGAAAAATGTTATAATGTTTTGTCCCATTTAGTACATATAAGAAGTTCCTTATTTTGAAAATAGAGAGGTATTTCTAAAACAAATGTAAGTCCCCAAATTCCCACTAAACATTGGTCAATATTGGAAGAAAATCATTTTGAAGAGGAACCAAATTATTAGCTTTCTCAGCTTCTCTTCAGTCTAGAACTGGCTTTCCCTGGAATCAGAAGTAAATGGTAGGTCTGAATCAAAACTTGTCCGACATTCCCCGAAATTGCTTGTGTTGTTCAAATACAAGAGGTGAACATATTTCATTTAAAAATGGAGTTTCAAGAGACTTCTGCTTCTGGTCAAGAAACAAGAACATAAATTGGGTTTACCCTCCCACCTGAAACAATAATAACAATAGAAACTGGAAAATACACAAAACAATGGTTTTCACAGCAATACAATAAAAAATGAATGGGAAAACCTAAGAAACAGAAAAAAAGTGAGCCCTCTGATTGCCCCAACATACTGCCTGAGGAGTTTCTAGGCCTCCACTCAAGGAGGAGCTTCAAAGTGCAGGCAGTGAAAACTGATAGGACTTCAAGGAGAAACAGACATATCCAAAATTACAGTTGGAGATTTTACACAAACTTGACTTGAATAACACTACCGTTCAACTTGACGTAATTAGAATTTGTAGAATATTCCTTCCAATAACAGCAGAATGTTCATTCTTTTTTATGTGACTATGGAACATCTACCAAAATAGACCATATTATGAGCTATAAATAAATAACCTAAAAGAGTTCAAGTCTTACAAGTTATGTTCATGAATCACAGTGAGATTAAATTAGAAATCAGGCAGGCAGATAGTTGGAAAAAAAAACCCCAAATATTTGGGAAATAAACAATGTACTTCCACATACATAACCTATGAGTCAAAGAACTTGAAAGAGAAGTTGGAAATTGTGTTGAACTGAATGAAAATATAAATGCATCATATCAAAATGTGTGGAATGTAGATAAAGTAGTACTTAAAGGAAAAGTTATATCACTAAATATCCATATGGAAATGAAGAAAGGTCTCAAACCAGTAATCTAACCTTCCACCTTAAGAAATTAGAAAAAGAAGAGAAAGTAAATCTAAAGCAAGGAAGGAAAGAATAAAGATCAGAAAAAAATCAATAAAATAGAAAAACAATAGATAAAATCAATGAAACCAAAAGCTGGTTCTTTGAGAAGATCAATAAAATTTAAAAAACCTGTAGCTAGATCAAGAAAAAAAAGGTGAGGTCACAAATTAGCAATATCAAGAATGAGAGAGGTAACATCACTACAGGGTCTACAGATTAAAAGAATAAAAATAGGGGTGTCTGGGTGGCTCAGTTGGTTAAGCATCTGTCTTTGGCTTAGGTCCTGATCCCAGGGTCCTGGGATGGAGCCCCGCCTCGGGCTCCCTGCTCAGTGGGAAGCCTGCTTCCCCCTCCCACTCCCCCTGCTTGTGTTCCCTCTCTTGCTGTCTCCCTCTCTGTCAAATAAATAAAATCTTAAAAAAAAAGAATAAAAATAGAACATTGTGAATAACTTTATGCCAGTAAATTTGACAGTGTAGATGAAATCGACTTATTTCTTAAAAGACACACACCACCAAGCCCACCCAAAAATAAATATATAGCCTGAATAGTGCTATCTCAGTCAAAAAAATTATGTTTGTAGTTAAAAATCTTCCCCCCCCCCAACAAAATAACTCCAGAGCCAGATGACTTCTTTGGTGAATTCTACTGAACAAATTTAGTAAAGAAATAATACCATTTCTACATAAACTCCTACAAAAATCCCTGCAAAGCAGAGAATAATTCCCAACTCAACCAGCATTATCCCGATTTTTTAAAAGCAGACAAAAACATTAGAAGAGAACTACAGAGCAATATCCTTTATGAACATAGATGCAAAAATTCCTTACAAAATTTTGACAAATCAAATCCAACATTACATAAAATATAATACACCATAATCAAGCAGGGCAGCTTATGTCAAAAATATAAAGTTGGTTTGACATTCTCTATGTGCTGCTGAAGTGAGCACTTGGTTTGACATTCTAAAATAAAATAACAGGGGTGCCTGTGTAGCTCAGTCATTAAGCATCTGCCTTCGGCTCAGGTCATGATCCCAGGGTCCTGGAATCGAGCCCCGCATCGGGCTCCCTGCTCCGCGGGAAGCCTGCTTCTCCCTCTCCCACGCCCCCTGCTTGTGTTCCCTCTCTTACTGTCTCTCTCTGTCAAATAAATAAATAAAATCTTAAAAAAAATTTAAAATCAAATAACATAATTCACTATAACAGAATGAAAGAAAAAAAATCATATAATCTCAATAGATGCAGAGAAAGCATTCAACAAAACCCAACATCTATTCCTGATTTTTTTTTTTTTAAAAAAAAGACTTCCAGCAAACTAGGAATAGAAGGGAACTTCCTCAACCTGATGAAGAACATCTCCAAAAAAACTTATAGCTACCATCATCATACTGGTAAAAGACTGCATGCTTTACCTCTAAGATCAAGAACAAGAAAACTATACGCATTTTCTCCACTTCTATGTAACATTGTACTAAGGGTCTAGCCTGTGTAATTAGAAAAATAAATAAAAGGCATCCAGATTGAAAAGGAAAAAGTAAAACTGTCTTTATTTACAGATAATGTGGTTGTATTAATTTGTTATTGCTGCATAACAAATTACTATAAATTTAGTGGCTTAAAATACCTATTGATTGTCTCACAATATTTGTAGGCTGAGTCTGGTTAGGTCTAGCTGGGTTCTCTTTTCAGGGTCTCAAAAAGCTAAAATCAAAATGTTCAGGGGACTACATTTTCATATGCAAGTTTGGCTAGGGAAGGATCTGCCTCCAAGCTCCTTTAAGCTGTTGGCAAAATTAGTTTCCTTGAAGCTATAGAATTCATGGCAGAGAGAGAGAGAGAGAGAGAGAGACGTTACTACTTGAGTCTCTGACCTATAGATCTTTTGAAGGGATCACTTAATTAGTTCAGGCCCATCCAGGCTAATCTCCCTTTTGGTTAACCTAAAAGTCAGCTTATTCGATATTTTCATTACTTTTGCAACTTTGAAATTTAAATTTATCCCTTCACCTTTGCCATATTCTATTCATTATAAGTGAGTCACAGTTCTGCTTTCGCTGTAGAGAAAAGGATTACACCAAAGCATGGATACTGGGAAGAGGAAAGTCAGGAGAGCCATCTTAGAATTTTGCCTACCATATTCACCTATGAAGAAAATCAAATGGCATTGTCAAAAGAAAATTCAGAGTTTTACTTGATGTGAATATTTTGTTGAGCAAGAAATAAACTGCAAATGGGGAGACGTCAAAATCGAGAGATAAGACACTCGCTCTCTGCAGTTGCAGCCCAGTTTATAAAACATGAGGAAGTACATTACTTTGTAGGTTACTAGGAACTTCTTTTCAGAGGAATAGCGCTACGTAAGCTTACTTCTTTCTAGATGATTGGCTAGGAAGCTGCAAGGTCACCCTGACATGAAGAAAGCTTAAGTTTTAAGGTCAGAGACAGCATTTGGGGAAAATCCGACAGTATGGTGAGGAATAGTGGTGAAAGTGGATATTCTTGCCTGGTTCCTGACCTTAGTGCGAAAGACTTGAGTCTTTCACCATCAAGTATGTTAGTTTTAGCTTTTTTGTAGATGCCCCTTATCAGGTTGAGGAAGTTCTCTTATATTCCTAGTTTGTTAAGAGTTTTGTTAATATGGGTGGAGGTTGAATCTTGTCACCTTTTTTTTCTGCATCTATTTATGAGACCATTTGTTTTGTTTCCCCCCTCCCCCTTTGGGCTATTATTATGCTGGATTACATTGATTGGTTGTTGAATATTAAAGGCAGACTTGCCTTCCTGAAATAAACAGCACTTGGTTATGTTGCATTGTCCTTTCTGTTTTGCTGGATTTGATTTGCTGATTCTTTTTAAAGGAATTTTGCATCTACATTCATGAGAGATATTGTCTGTAGTTTTCTTTCATTGTATTTTCTTTGTCTAGTTTTGTTATCAGGATAATGTTGGCCTCCAAAAATGAGTTGGATAGTCTTTCCTTCCCTTCTATTTTCTGGCAGAGATTTTGTGGAACTGTTGTATTTGTTTCTTTAAAAGATTTGGTAGAATGGGATAGTGGAACCAGCTGGGGTTGTTAATCACAAATTCAATTTCGCTAATAGTTACAGGATAATTCGTGTTATCTGTGTCCTAGTCATGGGGCTACTCAGGTTATCCACATCTATATTAGGTTTCATCTTGGGTGATTTTGAGAATTTTTTGGTCCTTTTCATCTAAGCTCTCACATCTACGTACATAGAATTGCCTGTATTATTTCTTATCTTTTTTTTAACGTTTAGTAGATCTAGAGTGACATACTTCTTTCATTCCTGAAACAAGTAATTTGTGACCTCTCTCTTTTCTCCTTTTTCAGTCTTACTAGGGGATTGTCAATTTCATTATCTTCAATCAACAAGTTTCTGGTTTCATTGATTTTTCCTATTGTTTTTGTTTTCAATTTCACTGATTCCCCCTTGCTCTTTATTTCTTCTGCTTTTCTTTCCTCAGGAATGTTAAAGGAGAAGCTCATATTATTGGTTTGAGACTGTGTTTCTATTCTTTTTTTTTTTTAAGATTTTATTTACTTATTTGACAGAGAGAGAGACAGCAAGAGAGGGAACACAAGCAGGGGGAGTGGGAGAGGGAAAGGCAGACTTCCCGCCGAGCAGGGAACCCGATGCGGGGCTCGATCCCAGGACCCTGGGATCATGACCTGAGCCGAAGGCAGATGCTTAATGACTGAACCACCCAGGCGACCCTGTTTTTCTATTCTAATGTAACCATTTCATATTATGACTTCTCCTGTAACCACAGTTCCATCCTACAAATGCATTTTAAATTTTGTTTAGCTTAGGGGCGTCTAAATTAATTATACAATTAATTTAATTAATACAATTATTAATATATTTGCACTATGTCTATAATTTTATTGTTTGTTATGTGTTTATATCTTCTGCTTTTCACTCCTCTGTTATCCCTTCTTCCTTCTTTGGGTTATTTAAATGCTTTTTTAGTATTTCACTCTAACTTATCTATTATTTTTTACTGTATCTCTTGATATAATATTTCTGCTTTTGCTCTAGGAATTACAATACACATATCTAATTTTTTACAATCTAATTAGAATTCATATTTTTAAATTGTGTATATTAAAAATTGATTTATTGACATAAATGTTGCATAGCATAAAGTTCACAATTTTAAAGTATATAACTCAGTGGTTGATTGTATATTCACAGTGTTGTGCAACCAGCACAATTATCTTATTCCAGAACATTTCCATCACCCCAAACAGAAATCCTATACTTCCCATTTTTCTCTTCTCCCCATCCCATGGCTAATACTAATCTACATTTTGTCCATGTGGATTTGTCTATTTTGGACCCTTTTTATAAGTTGGATCATACCATATGTGGTCTTCTGTGTCTGATTTCTTTCACTTAACATAATGTGTTCATGTTCAGCCATGTTGTAGGATGTATCAGTACTTCATTCCTTTTTTTGGCTAAATAATATTCCATTTTATGAATATACTATATTTTGTTTATCCATTCATTAGTTTATGGACACTTATGTTGTTTCCAATTTTTAGCTATTATGAATAATGCTACTACAAATATTTATGTATAAGTTTTTGTGCGAATATACTTCAGCTCTTTTTGTTTATCTTAGGAGTGAAATTGCTAGGCTGAGTGGTAATTCTATGTTTAACTTTCGAGGAACTTCCAACTTTTCCAAAGTGATTATATCATTTTACATTCCCACCAGCAATGTATATCCTTGCCAACACTTATTAATTTCATTATTATTTTTAAAAAATTTTTATTACTGTTGCCATCCTAGTGGGTTTTGATCTCATTGTGGTTTTGATTTGCCTATTTCTAATGATTAAGGACGTTGACCATCTTTTCATATGCTTATTGACCACTTGTATATCTTCTTTGGAAATATAGCTATTTAAATTCTTTGCCCATTTTAAAATGGGTTATCTTTTGTTATTGAGTTTAAAGACTTATTTATATTCCAGATATCAGACCATTATCAGATATATGGTTTGCAAATATTTTCTCCCATTCTGTTGGTTGTCTTTCACTTTCTTGATATTGTCCTTTGATTCACAATAGTTGCCAATTTTGATGAAGTCCGACTGATCTGTTTATTTTGTTGCTTGTACTCCCTGTGTCATACTTAAGGAGCTATTGCCTAATCCAAGGTCATGAAGATTTACATCTATATTTCCCTCTAGGAGTTTTGTAGTTCTAGCCCTTATATTTAGATTTTTAATACATTTTGAGTTAATTTTTGTATATGGTGTGAATCAAATTTATTCTTTTGCATTATGAGTATCCAGTTGTCCCAACAATTGCTGAAAAGACTCTTCTTTCCCCATTAAATGGTCTTGGGACCCTTGTCAAAAATCTATTGACCACAAATATATGGGTTTTATTTCTGGACTCTCAATTCTATTCCATTGCTGTGTATTTCTATCCTTGTTCCTATTCCTACCCTGTTCTGATAATTGTACTTTTGTAGTAAGCTTTGCAATCAAAGAGTGAGTCTTCCAACTTTGTTCTCTTTTTCAAGATTGTTTGACAGGAGCGCCTGGGTGGCTCAGTTGGTTAAGCATCTGCCTTCAGCACAGGTCATGATCCTAGGGTGCTGGGATTGAGCCTCACATTGTTCTTCCTGCTCAGCAGGGAGTCTGTTTCTCCCTATCCCTCTGCCCCTACCCCTCTTGTGTGCTCTGTTTCTCTCAAATCAATAAATTAAATCTTAGAAAAATTGTTTGGCTATTCAGGGTCCCTTGAAAATCCATATGAATTTTGAGATAAGCTTGTCCATTTTTGCAAAAAGGGAGCTGAAATTTTGATATAGATTTCATTGAATAGGTAGGTCAATTTGGGGATTATAATCCTTTAGTTCTTTACATATAGTTTCCCTTAACTCTTTGAACATTTTATAAATAGCTAATTTAAAGTCTTTGTGTATTAAGTCCAACATCTGGACTCCCTCAAAGACAGTTTCTATTGATTGTCTTTTTCTCTGTGGACCATATGGGCAATACATTCTTCTTTATTTGAATGTCTTGTAATTTTTCTTAAATACTGGGCGTTTTTACTACTACTATTATAAAGGGATAATTTTGGAAACTAGATCCTCTTCCTAACCCCAGGATTTGTTGTTGCTGCTTGCTTTAGTTGTTGCTTTTATTTGTTTTGTGACTTATCTGAATTAATTTTGTAAAGTCTAGATACTTTGTCATGTGTAGCCACTGAAGTCTCTGTTCTGTTAATTTAATAGTTAGCTAATAATTGAGTAGAGATTTTCTTAAACTCTTGGAACCAAAAACATCTCCCAGTCTTTGTAAAGCAGCTCAGTTAGGGCATGTCTTTAACACTCAGTCAAAAAATTGATGACTATCATAGTCTTCACTTTCTGCCTGCATAAAGCCTTAAAGGTCAGCCAGAGTTGAGTACTTAGGGCCTTCCCAGGGCTTTCCTGAGCATGCCCACAGCCCTGGGAATGCATATTGTCCTCTAAATTCTTAGGAATATGTTAGAGTTTTTCAAAAGTCCTTTTCTCCCAAAGTATCTAATTTCCCAGGCTTTCCTCCCAAATTTTTTTGGTTAGTCTATTGTTTAGCCCAATTGTTTCCCCTTGGCTCAGGCAGCAGTGACTAAAATATTTGCCTGTCAATGTTTTCAACTAATGTCCCCTGAGGAGTGGCATGAGCACAAGGCAACCAAGTTAGGTGAGATAAAATCAAGTCTTTTGAGCCATCAGACAGGTCAAAACAAAATAATTACAAGTATTTGTGAATGAGGTCCATTCTGCTATCTCTACTACCAGTGCCGGGAATGTGGACTGTCACTTTCAGGGCTACTAATTATCTGGAGGACAGAGACTAGAATAAGTTAACATACTCCAAAACTCATTGTTTTTACCAAGATGCAACTATTTTTTTCTTGAGTAAGTGGGTTTTTGGGTTTCCACAAGCTTTTGGCTAATTTCTAGATATCCAAGAAAGTTCATTCTGACTTTTTTTGGCCAGTTTAAAAAAATTACTTTTTTGGAGTAACAGAATTTTAGAGTTCCCTATTCTGTCATTTTCACTGATGTCACTTGCTGTTTTATCACTTCAAGTAGAATGTAGAAATCTTACCACCACATAGGTCCCTTTATATTCCTCTTTTCTGTTATAGTTGTCTCATACATTACTTCTACATACATTGGGACCCCATCAAATAATGTTACAGTTTTAAATTTCACCCATTAAGCATATTTCAAAAGAAGAATAGTCTGTCACACTAACCCCAATATTTACCATTCTATTGTTTTTCTTCATTCTCAATGTTCTAAGTTTCTTTTTTGTATCATTTACCTTCTATCTGAAGGACTTCTTTTAGCAATTCTTTTAGAGAAGTTTTGCTGGCAAGAAATTCTCATTGCTTTCCTGCATTTAAGAATTTTATTTCACCTTCATTCCTGAAGGATATTTTTACTGTATATGGAAATCTTTGTCAATAATTCTTTTCTCTCAGCACTTCAAAAGTATTATTCTATTTTCTTCTGGCCTCATGATTTCTCATGAGAAATCCAGTTACGTGATTCAAACTGTTTTCCTACAAGCAATGCACCATAGTCTTCTGTCGGATTTCAAGATTCTTTTTACTTAGGACAGCTGGGTGGCTCAGCCGTTAAGCGTCTGCCTTTGGTTCATGTCATGATCCCAGGGTCCTGGGATCGAGCCCCGAGTGGGGCTCCCTGCTCCGAGGGGAGTCTTCTTCTCCCTCTCCCTCTGCTGCTCCCCCTGTTTGCCCCCCCTCCTTTCTGTCAAATAAATAAATAAAATCCTTTTTGAAAAGATTCTTTTTTCTTTGCCTTAGTTCTCAGCAATGTATGATGTGTTTGGCGTGGATTTCTTTGGCTTTATCTTATTGCAGTTCTCTGAAAGTCTTGGACCTATATAGGTTTGTATCTTTCACCAAATTTGGGAAGTTTTCAGCCATTATGTCTTTAAATACTTTTTCTGTACCACACTCTTTTTCCTCTCCCTTAGGACTCTGGTAACATGCCTTTTAGTATTGTCCCATGGGCCTTTTGGGCTCTGTTCACTTTTTTTCAAACTTTTTTTTCTGTGTTGTTCAGATTTCTAAAGTTCTTCCTTCAGGTTCTCTGGCTCTTTCCTTTTCTATCTCATGTGGAGCTCATCCTGTGTGTTTTCATTTTGTACTTTTAAGTTTTGAAATTTCCTTTGGCTATTCTTTATATCTTCTTTTTCTTTGCTGAGACTTTCTTTCCATTCTTTCCAAAAGTTTTTGCCCTTATTTGGAGTATTGTATGATAGCTGCTGTAAAGTATGTGTAAAGTATAAAGATAATTCCAATATCCATGTCCTCCTGGCACTGACATGTGTTTGGTTATCTTTTTCCAAGCAAGTATAGCCTTTCCTGTTTTGTTGTATTTTGAGAATTTATGATTATATCCTGGACATTTGGAATATTTTGCCATGTGACTCAGGGTCTTATTTATATATTATGGACAATGTTGACTGTGTGTGTGTGTGTGCGCACACACGCACGCACATGCTAGCAGGCAATCAGCCTGGTTGAGTTTATGCCTCCCATTCTGATTGGTTGGAATTCCAATTTCAGTTAAATTTTCAAAGCCTTTGCATTCCTATTCAGATCTGCCCTGAATAGGGCAGATCTATTTCTATTCATATCTGTGTGTGTACGTGCACATGCACACACATGCTAGCAGGCAATCAGCCTGGTTGGGTTTATGCCTCCCATTTATATTGGTTGGAATTCCAATTTCAGTTAAGTTTTCAAAGCGTTTGCATCCTATTCAGATCTGTCCCATTTGAGTGACACCAGTGGCTAGTTTGACACATGGGCTCTTATCTAACCCATTGTTCCATTCTCAAAGTCTCTATATACTTGTTAGGGTCAGATCAATCTACTCATATGGGGTTGAGACCAGAAGTTTATAAACAATTTACAGTAGTCACCTTAGCAAAGTTTCCTCATTCATGATCTTATCGGCACTTTTCATTTTCCAGGTACTCTCTGTTTTGGTCCTCCAACTAGAAAGCTACAAATTTTATTACCTCAATCTACTGTACCCTTTCTACAGTTGCACTTGTGTCAGACAAGCAAAAGGAGGACAGAGGAAGACAAGACGCAATGGAGGTCCTTACAACCCTTTTGGGACCACATATTATCCGGTCAGAGAGGAAGGTGTTCCCTCCTCTGAGTTGTAGGCTCCTACTGTCTCTCATTGCCCCTACTGCTTTTGCTTTTATGGATTGTTTGAGGGCTGAGATGCAAGAAAATAGAGAAAAAAATTAAAAAAGAAATAATGATGGTGAATTTCATCTTCTTTCTTTTAGGAAATCACCTCCCCATGCATTAAGTCAGAGCTTGAGGCATCGCCTGGAATCTTCTGTGTTGTGCTAATTCTCACAAGTTTCAGACTTCCCTAAGTTCAGGCCTGGAAATACCAGAAGAAAATAATGATAAACTCATCACTAGTGGATGGTCCTTTGAATTCTCATGTTCTTCCCCAATCTGCCTGCTAGTAGTTGTTTTTAGAGTCCTCAATTAGCTGCTCCATGCATTCTGCCCTGATTTTACACTGCGTTCAGTGGGATATATATTGGGCTCAGTATGCTTATTTCATCTTACCCAGAAGTGGAAGCCTGGCCAGTTGACTTTTTAGCAAAAGTGCAAAAACAATTTAATAGTGAAAGCATAGTTTGTCAATAAAACTTGTTGAAATGCCTGGATAGCTACATACGTATATATCTCCACGTACAAACATCCACACTTCAACCATACATTTCACCATATTCAAAACTTAACTCATAATGAATCTTGGACCTAAATGTAAAGCATAAAATTATAAAACTTCTAAGAGAAAACTTTTTTTTCTCTTCTTTAAATTTTTTATTGTTATGTTAAGCACCATACATTACATCATTATTTTGTGATGTCGTGCTCCATGATTCCTTGTTTGTGCATCACACCCAGTGCTCCACGCAGAACGTGCCCTCTTTAATACCCATCACCAGGCGAGAGAAAACTTTTGTGACCTTGGGTTAGGCAAATATTTGAAAAATACGATCCCAAAAGTATGATTCCTAAAAGAACAACTTCATAAAGTAGACTTCATCAAAATTAAGAATTTTCTCTTTGAAAGATACTGTTAAGAGGATGAAAAAATGAGCCACAGACAGAGTGGAAATATTTGTAAATCACATATCTTATAAAGGACTTGTATTCAAAACATAGAAAGAGCTCTCTAAATTCAACTAAAAAACTCAACATAAAATGGGTAAAAAATATGAACAGATAATTTACCAAAGAAGATATACAGTTTGCAAATAAACCCCTGAGAAGATAGCTAATATCATTAACCATTAAGGAAATGCAAATCAAAAATACAATGAGATGCTATCATGTACCTATTAAAATGTCTAAAATTAAAATGACTTAACTATACCAAGAGATGGTGAGAAAGTAGAGCCACTGGAATGCTCATATACTGCTAGTGGGAGTGTAAAATGGTACAACCACTTTGCATAATTGGCAGTTCTTTAAACAGTTAAACATACATAT
The DNA here is from genome assembly GCF_037043125.1 of Eumetopias jubatus. Classification (NCBI taxonomy): domain Eukaryota; kingdom Metazoa; phylum Chordata; class Mammalia; order Carnivora; family Otariidae; genus Eumetopias; species Eumetopias jubatus. The sequence goes on from NW_028274818.1 coordinate 96,669,948, forward strand.
TAATACATTCTAAATACAACCATTGTATGACCTGCCATTCCACCTCTAGGTATTTAATCAATATAAATGAAAGCATGTGTTCATGCAAAGATTCAAACATGACTGCTCATTGCAACTTTATTTATAATAGTCAAAAACTGGAAGTAACCTAAATGTCCATCAACGGTTAGTAGATTAACAAATTATGATATATTCACACAATGAAATACTATTCAGTGAACTATTGTTACATACAAAATTATGGGTGCATTTCAAAATATTATGCTGAAATAAAGAAGCCAGACAACAAAAATGCATACACTAAAATTCTATTTCTATAAAATTCTAGAAAAAAACTATAATGATTCCTATGGGAGAGGGGAGAGGATGAAAGAAGTGGAGGGAAGAGATATGAGGAAACTTTTGGAGGCAATGGATATGTTTATCATCTTGATTGTGGTGATGGCTTCACAGGTATATACATGTATTAAAACTTATTAAATTGTATGCTTTATATGCAGTTTAACATATGTCAATTACACTTCAATAAGCTTATTTTTAAAATGGGTTTTTACATCATTCTCTGTGATTGTGAAATCGGCAGAAATTCCCCCAGTTCTTTGGTTTATGGTTAAAGTGCTATTTCACACATTGTCTATTTGTGTAAATTCATGAGTTCATTAATGGTCATTTGGGAAGAAGCATATTGATCACTTTACATCTACTTCCATCATATTTGACTGTTTTCTAGCTCTTCATCTTTGTCACTTCATTTATCCCACTTTCTCATTTTGTTTATTGTTCTTTTTGAGTTGAATGTTCAGTAAATTTAACTTCTATTCCTTCAGTTAAATTGTGTTTTCCTGTATATAACTGTATCTACTGATACAGACAAATAAGAGAAGGAAGCCAAAGTCATGCTTGACCCCCCTCTCCAAATAAGAACTCTACTGACCTTTTTGCCAACATCCTTCCTGACATCTTCCTGTCCATGGATACAGTTTGTTTGTATGTTTGTACATGTGTGTGTATGCAGGAAAGTACACAACTTGTAAGTGTACAGATTACCATGAACTAAACGTACCCGTGTAACCAGCACTCAGTTAACAGAACATTGCCAGCGTCTCAGAAGACATTTTCATACCCACTGCCAATCACAACCCTCTCCCCATCAACCCAAGGATAACTACTGTCTTGACTTCTTTTTTTTTTTTTTAAAGATTTATTTATTTATTTTAGAGAGGGAGAGGGGCAGAGGGAGAGGAAGACAGAGTATCTCAAGCAGACTCCCCACTGAGCATGGAGCCCAAGGTGCTCAGTGCTTGATCTCACAACCCTGAGATCATGACCTGAACTGAAATCAAGAGTTGGATGCTTAACCAACAGCCCTCCAGGTGCCCCTCTGCTGTCTTGACTTTTAATGACATAGATTACTTTTGCCAGATTTTAAATTTTATTTAAATGTAATCATGAGGGGCACCTGGGTGGCTCAGTTGTTAAGTGTCTGGCTCAGGTCATGATCTCAGGGTCCTGAGATCGAGCCCCGCATCACGTTCCCTGCTCGTCGGGAAGCCTGCTTGTCCCTCTCCCACTCCCCCTGCTTGTGTTCCCTCTCTTGCTGTGTCTCTCTCTGTCAAATAAATAAATAAAATCTTTAAAAATAAATGTAATCATGAAGCATATATTCTGCTTTATCTGTCTTCTTTCACTCAGCATTATATTTATGAGGCTCTTCTGTATGGTTTTAGGGGGTTTTAGTTCATTCACTATTGTAGAGCTATATTATCTCTCTGCTATGTGAATATATCATAATTTATTTATCAATTTTATTGTTGATAGGCATTTGAGTGGTTTCCAGTTTGAGGCTATTATGAGTAGTGCTGCTATAAATATTCTAGTGCATGTCTTTTGTGAGTATATGAATACTGTTTTATTGTTTATATATTTAAGAGAGAAATTGCTGGGTCATATACATGCAATTAAGATGCATCTAACTTTAAGTGCTGTTATACTAGACAAACTATTTTGTAACTTGACTTGAGCACTGAACAATAAGTCATAGGCATATTTACATGTCAATTAATAGTATTAACTATGTGAATGTACCATGCTTTAATCATTTAGTTGTTTATTGATGGGCATTTGCTTTGCTTCCAATTTTTCATTAATATGAGCAAGAAAATACTCCATATCCTTATAAACATATCTCTGTTCAATTGACTGGTTATCACTTTAGGATAAATGCTTAAAACTGGAATTGCTGCATCTAAGGGTATGCCCATGTGCTTATAAATTTTGATACACATTGTCCAACTCATTTTTGAAATGAGGTACAATTTACAATCTCACCAACATTGACTAAGAGGGAACATTTTTCTATGTCCTCACTCCCACTGGATTTTATGTATATTTTTAAACTCTTGTCAGTCTGATGGAATAACCTTACATCTTTGCATTAAGTTATATTTCTTTCTCTCTCTCTCTTTTTGAGGGAGAGTGAGAGAGCACGTGCATGAGGCGGAGAGAAAGAGGGAGAGAGAGAATCTTAAGCAGGTTCCATGCCCATCATGGAGCCCAACATAGGGCTTGATCTCCCCAGGTTGAGATCATAACCTGAGCTGAAATCAAGAGTTGGGTGCTTAAGCAACTGAGCCATCCAGGTGCCCCCCCTAATAGTTTTTCAATTGATTTGGTATTAGGTTATTTGTTGCATGATGATACATTACAAATATTTTCACCATGGATTATACTCTGTCATTATTAGATGACTCTCCTTGTCCTATTTAAACATTTTCATCTTGAATTCAATTTTGTCTGATATTTAAATTGTGAGCTTTCTTCTTTTTTTAATTGAAGTATAATTGACATAGAACATTATATTAATTTCAGGTGTACAACATAGTGATTTGATATTTGTATACATAGGGAAATAATCACCATAAGTCTAGTTACCATCTGTCACCATCCAAAGATACAAAGATTTACTCTCTTAACAACTTTCATATGCAATACAATATTATTGACTATAGTCACCATGCTGTGACACATTACACCCCATGGCTTACTTATTTTATAACTGGAAGTTTGTACCTCTTGATCCCCATTTCACCTACCCCTAAAATAGCAAGCACTAATCTGTTCTCTGTATCTAGGAGGTTTGTTTGTTTTGTTTGTTCATTTGTTTTTGTTTTGGGTTCCACATACAAGTGAAACCATACAGCATGTGTCTTTCTCTGTCTGACTTATTTCACTTAGCATAATACCATCAAGGGCCAGCCACGTTGTTGCAAATGGCAACATTTCATCCTTTTTTGTGGCTGACTAGGATTCCATTGAATAATATATCACATTTGTATCCATTCATCTATCAGTAGACCCTTAGATTGCTTCCATATCTTAGCTATTGTAAATGAGTTTGCAATGAACATAGGGGTGCATATATCTTTTCAAATTAGTCTATTTATTTTCTTCAGATAAATACCAGAAGTGGAATTGCTGGATAATATGGTAGTTCTATTTTCAATTTTTTGAGGAACCTCCATACTGTTTTCCATAGTGGCTTCACCAATTTACATTCCCACCAACAGTGCACAAGTGTTCCCCTTTCTCCACATTCTTGCCAATGCTTGTTATTTTTTGTCTTTTTGATAATAGCCATTCTGACAGGTATGAGGTGAGATGTCATTGTGGTTTTGATTTGCATTTCCTTGATGAGTCGTGCGTGAGGATCTTTTCATGTTCCTGTCAGTCATCCATATATCTTCTTTGGAAAAATGTCTGTTCATGTCTTCTGCCCCTTTTTCAGTCCAATTGTTTGGGGTTTGTTGTTACTGAGTTGTAGGAGTTCTGTATATATTTTAGATACTAACCCCTTATCAGATATATGATTTCAGATATCAGCTATATCATCTTCTCCTATTTAGTAGGTTGCTTTTTCATTTTGTTGATGTTTTCCTTCACTGTTCAGATGCTTTTTAGTTAGATGTAATCCCATTTGTTTATTTTAGCTTTTGTTACCCTTGCCTTTGGAGTCAGATTAAAAAAAAAAAATCACTTCCAGTACTGATGTCAACAAAGAGCTTACCCTGTATGTTTTCTTCTAAGAGTTTTACAGTTTCAGGTCTTATATTCAAGTCTTTAATCCATTTTGAGACAATTTTTGTGTATGGTGTAAGATAATGATTCAGTTTCATTCTTTTGCATGTAGCTAACTAGTTTTCCCAACACAATTTATTGAAGAGACTGTCCTTTTCCCATATTTTTGCCTTCTTTGTCATAAGTTAATTGACCATATATGCATGGGTTTATTTCTGGGCTCTCTATTCTGTTCCACTAATCTATGTGTCTGTTTTTATGCTAATACCAATACTGTTTTGATTATTATAACTTTTGTAATACAGTGTGAAATCAGAAAGTATGATACCTCCATATTTCTTTTTTCTCAAGATCAACTTAACTGTTTAGCATCTTTTGTGGTCCCATACAAATTTTAGGATTGTTTGTTCTATTTCTGTGGAGAATGTCATTGGAATTTTGATAGGAATTGCATTGAATCTGTAGATTGCCTTGGGAAATATGGGCATTTTTAACAATATTAATTATTTTAATCCATGAGCATTAAATATTTTTCCACTTATTTGTGTTTTTTTTCAATTTCTTTTCTCAATGTCTTCTAGTTTTTAGTGTACAGGTCTTCAACCTCCTCAGTTAAATTTATTCCTAGGTATTTTGTTCTTTTTGATGCAGTCGTAAATGGGATTGTTTCCTTAATTTCTCTTTCTGTTTGTTAGCTGTTAGTGTATAGAAATGCAACAAATTTTGTGTATTGATTTTGTACCCTGCAAATTTATTGAATTTGTTTATTAGTTCTAATAGATTTTTTAGGTGGAGTCTTTGCAGTTTTCTATATACAAAATCAAGTTTTCTGCAAATACTAACCATTTTACTTCTTCCTTTCTGATTTAGATCACTTTTATTTCTTTTTCCTGCATAATTGATCTGGTTAGGATTTCCAATACTATGTTGAATATAAGTGGTGAGAGTGGGCATCCTTGTCTTGTTTCTGATCTTAAAGGAAGGGTTTTCAACTTTTTGCTGTTGAATATGCTAACTGTGGGCTTGTCATATAGGGCTTTTATTATGTTGAGTTACATTTCATCTATACCCACATTGTTGGGAGTTTTACCATAAGTGGATGTTGAATTTTGTCAAATGCTTTTTCTTTATCTCTTCAGATGATGATATGGTTTTTATCCTTCATTTTGATAATGTGGTGTTGTCATGTTGATTGATTTGTAGATGTTAAATCATCTTTGTATCACTAGAATAAATCCTGTTTGATCATGGTGAATGATCCCTTTAACGTATTGGTAAATTCAGTTTGCTAATATTTTGTTGAGGATTTTTGCATCTATGCCCATCAGGGATATTGGCCTGTACTTTTGTGTGTCTAGTGTCTCTGTCTGGTTTTGGTATCAGGGTAATGATGCTCTTGTAAAATGAGTTTGGAAGAGTTCCCTCCTCTTTAATTTCTTGGAAGAGTTTGAGGAGGATCTTCAAATATTTGGTAGAATTCACCCAGTGAAGCCATCTGACTCTGGACTTCTGTTTATTGGGAGTTTTTTGATTACTGATTCAATCTGATAATCAGTCGCTTAAGACTTATTATTTCTTCATGATTCCAATTTATTGGCATATAATTTTTCAGAGTAGTCTCTTATAATCCTTCGTATTTCTGTGGTGTCATTTATTACTTCTCTTTCATTTCTGAATTTATTTGAGTCTTCCATCTCCTTTTCTTAGTGAGTCTAGCTAAAGATCTTGTTTAACTTTCAAAGAACCAGCTCTTAGTTTCATTATTCTTTTTTATTGTCATTTTATTTATTTATTTATTTAAGATCTTATTTATATATTTGACAGAGAGAGATACAGTGAGAGAGGGAACACAAGCCAGGGGAGTGGGTGAGGGAGAAGCAGGTTTCCCGCAGAGCAGGGAGCCCAATGCAGGGCTTGATCCCAGGACCCTGGGATCATGACCTGAGCCAAAGGCAGACACTTAACGACTGAGCCACCCAGGCGCCCCTTTATTGTCATTTTAATCTCTATTTTATTTATGCTTTAATTATTTTTTCCCTTCTACTAACTTTGGGTTTTGTTTATTCTTTTCCTAGTTCCTTTAGGTATAAATTTAAATTATTTATTTAAAATTTTTCTTGTTTCTTGAAGTAGGCCTGTATCTCTATAAACTTTCCTCTTAGAACTGCTTTTGCTGCATCCCATAGATTTTGGGATATGGTATTTTCATTTCATCTTTCTTGTTTTTTTTTTTTAAGTTTTTATTTATTTATTTGACAGAAAGAGAGACAGTGAGGGCAGGAACACAAGCAGGGGGAGCGGGAGAGGGAGAAGCAGGCTTCCTGCTGAGCAGGGAGCCCAATGCGGGGTTCAATCCCAGGACCTTGGGATCATGACCTGAGCTGAAGGCAGGCACTTAATGACTGAGCCACACGGGCGCCCATCTTGGTTTTTTTTTTAATTTCTCCTTTGATTTCTTCATTGAGCCATTGGTTGTTCAGTAGCATGTTGTTTAATCTGTCCATGTGTGTGATTTTTCCAGTTTTTTCTTGTGATTGATTTCTAGTGTCATACCACTGTGGTCAGAAAAGTTGCTTTATGATTTCAATCTTCTTCTTAAATTTATTGAGACTTATTTTGTGGCCCCAAATATGATCAGTCCTAAAGAATGTTTCATGTACACTTAAGAAGAATATGTATTCTTTTGCTTTTAGATGAAATGCTCTGTATATATCTATTAAGTCCATCTGGTCTCATGTGTTATTTAAGGCTGATGTTTCCTTATTGAATTCCTGTCCAGATGATCTATTCATTGGTGTGAGTGGGGTATTAAAGTTCCCTACTATTATTGTATTGCTGTCAACTTTTCCCTTTAGGCCTGTTAATATTTGCTTTATATATTTAGGTGTGCCTGTGTTGGGTGCCTAAATATTTACAAATGTTATATCTTCTTGTTGAATTGATTCCTTTATCATTATGTAATGCCCTTCTTTGTCTTTTAGTACAGTCTTTGTTTTAAAGTCCATTTGGTTTTGGGGTGCCTGTCTGTTTCAGTCAGTAGATCATGAGACTCTTGATCTCAGGGTTATAAGTTTGAGCCCCATGTTCGGTGTAGAGATTACTTAAAAATAAAATCTTTAAAAAAAATAAAGTCCATTTGGTTTCATATAAGTACAGCCACCCCAGCTTCCTTTTGGTTTCCATTTCCATGAAACATCTTTTCCCATCCCTTCACTTTCAGTTGTGTGTGTCCTTACATCTGAAGTGAGTCTCTTGTAGGTGCATATAGATGGGTCTTCTTTTATCCATACAGCCACTCTATGTTTTTTTGATTAGAGGATTTAGTCCATTTGCATTTAAAATAATTATTGATAGATATGTGCTTATTTTGTTCATTGGTTTCTGTTTTTTTGTAGTTATTCTCTGTTTTTTTTCTTTTTCCCTTGCTTTCTTCCCTCATGGCTTGATGACTTTCTATAGTGTTATGTTTAGATTCCTTTCTTACTATGTTTTGTGTATCTACTATAGGTTTTTGCTTTGTGGTTACCATGAGGCTCACATATAACAGCTTATATATAGGTGTATCTATTTTAAGTTGAAAGCAAGTTGGAATACATTCTAAAACTCTACATTTTTTACTACAAAAATATAAATCCCCCATGATTTATATTTTTGATGTCACATTTTACAACATTTTATTTGTGCATCCTTTAATTAATTATTGTATAGTTGTTTTTACTACTTTTGTCTTTTAATCTTCATACTAGCTTTATAAGTGATCAATCCACTATCTTTATTATATATCTACCTTTACCAGTAAGATTTTTAGTTTTATATGTTTTCTTGTTCCTAAGTAGTGCCCTTTCTTTTCAGCTTAAGGAATTCCCTTTAACATTTCTTGTGAGGCCTGTTTAGTGGTGATGAACTCCTTTATCTTTTCTTGTCTAGAAATCTCTATCTCTTCTTCAATTATGAATAATAACCTTGCCAGGTATAGTATTCTTGGTTGGAAATTTTTTCCTTTCAGCACTTTGAGTATATGATGCCACTCACTTGTGGTCTGTAAAGTTTCTGCTGAAAAATTTGCCAATGATCTTATGGGGGTTCTCTGGATGTAATAAGTTGTTTTACTTCTGCTGTTGTTTTTTTTTTTTAAGATTCTATTATTTATTTGCCAGATTGAGAGAGAGACAGAGCACAAGTCGGGGAAGCAGCAGGCAGAGGGAGAAGCAGGCTCCCTAATGAGCAAGGAGCCCAATGCAAGCCTTGAATCCAGGACCCTGGGATCATGACCTGAGCTGAAGGCAGATGCTTAACTGACTGAGCCACCCAGGCATCCCTCTTCTGCTGCTTTTAAAATTCTCTATCTTTACTTATGACATTTTAATTGTAATGTGCCTTGGTATGGGTATTTTTGGGTTTCTCTTCTTTGGAGCTTTTCTGGGATTCCTGGATCTGGATATCTGTTTCCTTCTCCAGGTTAGAGAACTTTTCAGCCATTATTTCCTGCTGCTTTTAAAATTCTCTATCTTTACTTATGACATTTTAATTGTAATGTGCCTTGGTATGGGTATTTTTGGGTTTCTCTTCTTTGGAGCTTTTCTGGGATTCCTGGATCTGGATATCTGTTTCCTTCCCCAGGTTAGAGAAGTTTTCAGCCATTATTTCTTCAAATAAGTTTTCTGCCACTTTCTTTCTCTTTTCCTTCTAGGACCCCTATAATGCAAATGTTATTCTGCTTGATATTGTCCTATAGGTTCTTTAAGCTATCTTCACTTTAAAAAAAATTATTTTGTTGTTGTTGTTGTTGTTGTTGTTGTTGTTGTTACTCCTTTTGGGTGAGTTTCATTAACCTGTCTTCCAGAGCACTGATTCTTCTGCTTCCTCTAGTCTGCTGTTGAAACCCTCTAATGTATTTTTCGGTTCAGTTATTGCATTCTTCAGCTCTGTGACTTTTGTTTGGTACTTTTTTACATTTTCTATCTCTTTGTTGAAGTCTCTACTCTAGGAATCCATTCTTCTTTCAAGTTTGGTGAGCATCTCTATGACCATTACTTTGAACTCTTTATCAGGTAAATTACTTATCTTCATTTCATCGAGGTTTTTTTAAATTTTTTTCATTAAGGTTTTTATCTGGGGGTTTATCTTGTTCTTTCATTTGGATTATATTCCTGTTTCCTCATTTTGCTTGACTGTCTGTGTTTGTTTTTATGTATTGAGCAAAACAGCTATCTCTCCTAGTCTCAAAGGAATGGCCTTATGTGGGAGCTAAAACTGATCACTTAACCTTGCCCTAGCTCTTGGTTGTCTCTCAGACCCTTGTGATTTTCTAAACAAACTAACTCATTTTTGATAGGATCCAGTTGAGGATATGCCAAGACCTGTGACTGTTCCAGAGGGAGGGATTTCAGCACCTAGTTTCGGACAGATTGAAAACTAGACCCTCAGACAGCAGCTTTTAAGGTATGCAAATATATACAATCCTGTGGGATCACAATTGTAAACCTGCTGTCCTTCAGACCAGGTGACTTGGAGGTGTCCTCTTAATGACAGTTGCAAAAATCAAGGGTCCAGATAAGTGTATGAGCTCCTTTCTGGGACCAACTGGCAAGCTGTAGTGAGACCAAGGGAGAGCACAAAATTGGTATCCCTGGCCTATGTTCTCTGAGAACATTTCTGTAACCTTTAAATATGTGGTAGGCCTGAAGCCTATCCCTCAGGCTGAAGCTCCAGGACAGGTAAATAGTCCTTTTTCACAGGAAGACTGGGGGTGTTTCAGTCTGCTGTCTGTGCAGGCTTGATAGCCTGCCAAGAATTTTTTCTCCAATTATTTCAGACTCATGGGGCCCTGAACACAATCCACTAGAGTTATATGCTCAATGGGCATCTGCTGTCTGGGCTGTGTGCACAGACTTGGCAGGGCCAAGGGAGTGGTGCAGAGGCAGGGCACTCCCCCTCTGGCTTTGGTGGGGCTGTAGGGGCAGTGTGGAGGCAGGATGCACCCTCCAACACCAGCAAGTTAGGGAGTCCATTTGGTTTTGGTCTTTTCTCCCTGGAGGTCAGGCTGGCTCAAAAAAATGGTGCCTGCCAGTGCCTCAGTTTCCAGAGAGAGTTCTATCAGGCTCTTGCCCTTCTGGCCGATGCTTTAAGATTAGCAAACAAATCTCCTCATATGATCTAGGTGCTTTTAATGTGCTGGTTTTATGCTGGGTCCCAGGGCAAGTGAATCTACATCTCCATTCCCTACAGCCCTATGGTTCTTCTGGACATAAGCCCCATTGATTTTTTAAGCCAGACATACTGGGGACTCATCTCTTCCATGAATTTCCCAGGGTTTGGGTGCCTGATGTGGGACACAAATTCCTCAGTCCTCAGGGAGAAGCTCCATATTTGTGAGACTGTGGGTTGCCACACCAAGGGTGGGGATTGTGGTGAGACCAGATCTCTTTCTCTCTTACCCATCTCAATGTGGCCCTTTTAGCCTTTGTTTTAGAGAAGCTGTTCAGCTAGTTTTCATGTCTTTTTCAGAGGGAAATTTTGCATATGTAGCTGTAGTTTTGTTGTGTCCTTGGGAGGAGGTGACTTCAGGAACTTACTATGCCATCATGTTGAACTGCCAATCCTGGGCTTCATTTTATTATTTGAATTGACCTACATTACCCATATTTTCACTTAAAACTTTTTTGTTTCTATTACAAAAGAAATAAGGCTTGATATTCAAATACTGATTATCCTGTTCCAATCCTACCTGGTTCTGCAATTCAGTTCTGGCACTGGCACCTGGAGTCAGTGCCAACTCCATAAGTTAAAGGCTTAGTCCTCCATAAGAGTGCCCCCGCTTCAGACATGAAGCCTCAAGTTTATGGGGTTCCCAGACCACACACACTTCTAACCAACTAACTACAAATTTGGGGGTACCCAATATTCCTTCAGATTCAATAATTAGAATGATTCAAAGAAATCAAGATAGTGCTATACTTATAATTATAAATGATACAACTCAGGAACAGCCAAGTGAAGAGACCTGTAGGGTGAGGTTTGGAATGGTTCTGAATGCAGAGCTTCTGTGCCCCCTCCCCAGGAAATCAGGGCACATCAGTCACGCAGGACACATCAGTGTGTTTACCAGCTGGCAGCTCCACCAAGCCTCAGTGCACAGAGTTTTCACTGGGGTTTCTTTCCATAAGCACAATTGATTAAACCATTGGTGACATGAGACATAACTGAACTCAGTCTTCAGCTTTCTTTTTTCCCTGGAGGTCAGGCTGGCTCAAAGCTTCAACCCTCTAATCACAACCCTCTAAACACAAACAAATTGGTGTTTCTGGTGGTGATCAGGCCCCATCCTGAAGCTCTCTAAGGGCTTACCATCAGTCTCCTCATTAGCATAGCCTTGGGTGTGATCCAGGGGCTCATGAATAGCAAAGCAATGTCTATCACTTGGGAGATTCCAAGAGTTTTTGAAGCTCTGTGCTGAAAACCAAGGGCAAAGATGAGACAATTCCTTATTATACAACACACGTGTAAAAATTTAACAATGCAGAAAATGTTTATATAGAAAACAAACGTTACTCATAATCCCCCAACCTAGAAATAGTCACTGCTGACGTGGACTGAATGTTCTTCCAGAGTTGTTTTCTGTGCACATATCAGTATGTAAATAAAATTGCTTTTATGCAAATGGCACTACATTTAACGTACTGTTTTGCAATTTGCTATGTTCAGTTATTTTGGGCCTATCTCCATATCATTACATATAAACCAAACTTGACCTCATTATTTTAAAGTGTTGTACTCAATACACCATTGCTCACTTACTAAAAGCAAACACACAAACACACAAAAACCCTTTCGTGGGAATTAGGGTCATTCCTAGGTTCTTTCTCTTTCTTTTGGAAATTACCACAATGTTTCTATGAAAATCTTTGTACCCTTGTTCAAATACACATGTAAGATGAGTTCTTATAAAGAAAAATATGGATGAAAAGACACATGCATTTTAATTTTTACCATATATTACAAAGAGCCCTTTAAATACATTTAACTCATGTACATTCCCACCAATGAATACCTGCTATCAATTCTTTTACTTTCAACTTTTTGTGTCTATTAAATATAGAACCTAGCCTGACACTTTTCTTCTTTTAAAAGGTGAGTTTTGTGGGCATTTGTCCTTTGAAAGATAATGTGTCTGTCACACAATTTATTTTTTTATTTTTTAAAGATTATTTATTTATTTATTTATTTGACAGAGAGAGAGACAGCGAGAGAGGGAACACAAGCAGGGGGAGTGGGAGAGGGAGAAGCAGGCTTCCCGCGGAGCAGGGAGCCCGATGCGGGGCTCGATCCCAGGACCCTGGGACCATGACCTGAGGCGAAGGCAGATGCTTAACGACTGAGCCACCCAGGCGCCCCAGTGTCACACAATTTAAAAATCTTTTTTCTCTTTGGTGATTTAGAATGTTTATTATGTGGATATTTAGTTCCACTGATTTAATTTACATGCTTAAAAATATTTTTCAGTTAAGCCACTTGAACAGTTTCTATTTGAATCTTTCCTCTGGAAGATAAGGAAATACTACTTTCTCAAAGCTCTTCCACTTCTTTCTCCTCATCATCTTCCTTATTCTCAGGTGATCCTTCCTGAGTCTGATACATGGTAACCTGGTAAGCTTTTGGTAAACTATGCTGTCATGTAAGTGTGATGTCATTTGTGCTGGGGTATGATGTCATGGTAAACTTTTTAAGAACATTTACATGTACAGTGTAACCTCTGAATTTGGGTGAAATCATTTTAATGTAACATCAATTCTACATATTAATGGATTTTATGGGAAATGATATTCCAAAGATTTAGCATCCAGTCCTAGGGATCAGGGTTCTAGAAGCTTCCTGCAGAGCCTTGGATGTTCAATCCAGGAAATTCAGGGGCTCTGGGGGTGGGGTGAGGGGTAATGGGGGTATATGGAGAGACTTGATGGTTAATTCTGATTTATATGTGAATAACCAATGGAGACTTTTTTAAATTACAAAACTAAGCTTTTTTTAAATACAAAAGATAAAAATACTGCATTCTTTTTTTTTCAAGGATTTTATTTATTTATTTGAGATAGCACGAGTCGGGTGGGGGGCAGAGGGAGAAACAGGATCTCTGCTGAGCAGAGCTCGATGTGGGCACTCAATTTCTGGACTCCAGGATCATGACCTGAGTGGAAGGCAGATGCTTAACTGTCTGAGCCACCCAGGCACCCCAAAAATACTGCATTCTTACAGCAAATATCAATAAGGCTGAACTAAATTGACTGAGGAATGTGCCAGTGTTTACTCCTCTATCTAATCCTGTCTCATTCTACCCCTCACAGGTGACTGGCAACCAATGTTGCCGGTTTGGTTCTTATTAAACCCATTTTTTCCTATGCTTATAGAAACGTGGGATGTTTTTACTCTTTCTCAATTTTTTATTTAAAAATTTTCAAACCTAGAGAAAAATTGCAAAAATAGTATTAAAAAACACCTATATGCCTTCTTCCTTCTCTCTCTCTCTCTCCCCACTGAACCATTTGAAAATTAGATGAGAATAAATTGAAGACATCATGACAGACTTCATTCCTAAGTATTTAGTGTGTATTTCCTAAGAATAATTACATTCTCCTACATGACCACAATATAATGATCATACCTGGGAAATTTAACATTGATATCCTGAAGTAAGTATAGACTTCCCCAAAAGATTTCCTTGATTATTGCCATAATTGCCATAATGTCCTTTATAGTTGTTTGTTTGGGTTAAACCAAGACCCAGTCATAACTGAACATTACACTTAGTTGCCAGGTCTTTAATTCAGAGCAGTTTTCCAACCTTTTCTATGTATTTTATGACATTGACATTTTTGCAAAGTCTACGTCAGATGTTTCCTTGTGTTTGGAATCAGGTTATGCATTTTTGGCATGAATGCTACATCCGTGATGTCATCTTCTTAGTGTATCCCAGAAGGAGGTACACAAGGCCAGTGTGCCCCACTATTCATTGTGCAAAGTATAATCATTGGTTAAAGTGACGTCTGCCAGATTTCTCCATATCCTGTTCTTCATCTTTCACCTAATGCAGAGGTGGGCAAACTTTTTCTGTAAAGGGCTGGATAGTACATATTCTAGGTTTTGCAGACAGAATAAGGTCTCTGTCATGTATTCTTTCTTTCCCCCAACCATTTAGAAATATAAAAACCATTCTTAGCTCAAGAGCCTTACATAAACAGGTGGATTGATAATTCTTGCTTATATCAATTCTTACTTTGTTGGTTGTAAAATGGTGACTTCTAAATTTCCATTATTCCTTCTATATTTATTAGTTGGTATTCCTCTTGCAAAATAATATACAGTGTGGTACTACTTATATGAAGAAGTAGCATGCATCTGTGCAGTATCTCTGGGAAGATACATAAAAAAGTAGTGATAATGCTTACTGGATGGGAGGAACGCAGAGTATCTGGAAGATAGAGGTTGGTGGGGGGAGATGTTTTACTGAATATTGTGCTTTACTTTGGAATTTTGAACCATGGGAGGGGACTTTGAGATGGAGTGGGAATGGGGTCGAGAAAGAGGAAGGTGCCAAAAATGACTCCAATGTGGTCTGGCTTCCAAGATAGAGGGTTATGACAATTATTGAACTAAAAGCTACAAATAGAAGTCATCAGATCTAGTGCAGAGTTGCTGGGACATAGGGAGGAACGTGATCCAAAGCATAGCAGAGGGACTGGACAGAGGCAGGAAGAGCCCCAGGGCCTTTCAGTGGGGGAAGAAGGAAGATGGAATGCAGGGTGCATGCCGTGAAGGTGGCAGGTTTATAAAGTGGGTAGCCATAAACATTATTTTTATGTGTATCTTTATCGACTTTACTACTGATGACAAAGGGAGAGAAATCAATAAATTGCACTTTTTTTCTTTCTCCAGTTAAAATTTTTTAAAAAGCTGAGGTCATGCAGATGAGGATCAAAATGTCAACTTCATTATACTGCACCAGAATTAGATAATTTACCACCTGGCCAGTCACAGGAGGTGATGCACACATGTAAGCTCAAGGCCAAATAGTACAGGAGAGAGCACGGGAGGCTGAGCTACTGGTCCTTTGCTTTCTTCCAACTTTACCAACTAGAGAAGTGGGTGAGGAAGCAGAGACTTGGTTACACTAATTGGTTTGGCTCCATGTGGAAACATGAAATCCAAGAAAAGGAGCTTTTCTGCCACTAACTTTTCCCTCAGAATGCCTATAAACATGTGTATTTCTCTACACCTCTGCCAATATCAGGTGTCACAAATATTTTTAATTTTTACCTATTGATTGGGCTAAAGATGTTATCTCATTATGGAAATATTTTTTAACTACACTTGCCTGGGCCTCACTTTTGTAAATTTGGATTCAGTTGGTTTGGCATGATTCTCATTTGTGCATTTAAAAACATTCACAAATCTCAGGGTGCCTGGCTGGCTTAGTTGGTAGAATGAGCGACTCTTGATCTCGGGGTTGTGAGTTTGAGCCCCACATTGGGTGTAGAGATTACTTTAAAAAATCTTTTGAGGGGCGCCTGGGTGGCTCAGTCGTTAAGCGTCTGCCTTCGGCTCAGGTCATGATCCCAGGGTCCTGGGATCGAGCCCCACGTTAGGCTCCCTGCTCAGCGGGAAGCCTGCTTCTCCCTCTCCCACTCCCCCTGCTTGCGTTCCTTCTCTTGCTGTGTCTCTCTGTCAAATAAATAAAATCTTAAAAAAAAAAAAGAAAAAATCTTTTAAAAATTCATAAATCTTATTCCTGATAATCATGTTATTCAGCTAAGATTGAGAAAGCCTTGATATTTTATTGGGGTGGTGAGGGGGTGTCAGCAAATGCTTTTCTCTACCTCTGATCTTCTGCTTTGATCTTTATTTGCTTTATTTCTAATCTCATCCCTCCCTTTCCCAATCAAGAAGCTGGAACACATTGAAATTGACAGTGTGGGGTCATATGAAGCTCTCTCTCCCCAGCCTCTGGGCTGTAGCTACTCCTCAGCCCCACCCACACCTCCATATCTCTGCTCTAGCTTGTGGTGCAGGTTGTATTCAGGAGGTTCCTTGGTCCTACAGCACTCTGCTGCTTCCCAAGCTCAGGAAATGTGGTCAACCCCCAGGATCCTATTTCATTTTGGTTCTAGTTGCCTGGTCTGGCAACTATTCTCCAGCACTTGTAGGGAAAGTTAAGGTTGTCCAGGTTTCGGCTTGGTTTTCATTTTTAATTTTAGTTCCTTCCTTGATTTTTGTAGGTTTCAGGGAGGAGGCTCTAAAACTGTCTACTTACATAGCCATATTTCCTGGAAGTACTTCCTTCCTTCCCTGAATTAAAAAAAAAAAGCTCAGAAGTGTTTAGGTTGAAGCGGTAATTTCTTGCTCCAGGTTTTCCCACCTGCCCTAAGGCAACTATGTGTAAACAGATCTGTTTCAACATGCAGAGACTAAATAATATGCTCAAATTTTTTCTTAATTTATAGATTTTAGATAGTATATTTTTGATTCTCTTTTCTTATATTTTGATTTATGTTCCAATTTTAGATCTTTGATTATTTACTGTATCAGTCAGATTGGGCTAGGCTATGTTTCTAATTCTATCAATTTTGCCTTATGTATTTTGAGCATATGTTATTAGGTGTGTCCAGTTTTGGAAATGTTTTATCTTCTTGGGAGATGACACTTTTATCATTATGAAATGTCATTCTTTTTATCTTTAATAAAAGATAAAACTTTGCCTTAAACTTTGCTTTGTTTGGTATTAGTGTACTTGTTCCAGTTTTCTTTCAGTTATTTTTTGCCTATACCATCCTTTTGTGTTCAAAAATCCTGTGTCTTCATATTTATTGTGTGTTTATTGTAAATAAAATCTCCTTTGACATTTTCATATTTATATCTAACAGTCTTTGTTTTGAGATTAGAATATATTCAGCCTGGTAATATGGATTGTGGCAACAGATTTATTTGGATTTCAATCTATAATCTTACTATTTACTTCTATTCATCTCATCTATTCTATGTGCCCCTTTAACTTCTTTCTTTTTGATGGAATTCATTGTGTTTTTATTATTCCATTTCCATTAATTCATTTTCTGTCACTATAGGTTTGTTTTACCTGTTCTAGAATTCATAAGAATGAAATAATATTGTACATACTCTTCTGTGTATGGCTTCTTTCACCTAGAATAATGTTTTTGAGATTCAGCCATGCTATTGTGGGTATCTAGTTTGCTTCTCTAATTGCTGAGTAATATCATTGTATGGATAGTCTATAATTTGTTTATCCAGTTACCTATTGATTAATATTTGAATTGTTTCTAGTTTTTAGCTGTTGTGAAGAAAGAAGCTATGAGCATGTAAAAGTCATATTGCAGACTTTATTTCTCTAAGAAAAATACCCAGAACTGAAATTACTGAATCATAATGTCATTGTGTGTTTCACTTTATAAGAAACTGCTAAGCAGAAAATAATTTTTCAAAATTATTGAACTGTTTACATTCCCAGTAGCATTGGATGAGAGTTCTAGTTGCTTTACATTTCTGTCAACACTTGGTATTGTCAGGTGTTTTAATTTTATCCATTCTACTGATTGTGTGGTAGTATTCCATTGTGGTTTTAATTTGCATTTCCTGATAACTAATGAAGTTAAATATTTTTTCATGTGCTAGTGACCTTTGGTATATCTTGTTATTCTAATCATTTGTCCATTTAAAGAATTAGTTGTATATTTTCATTTTATTGAGTTGCAAGATTTCTTGACATATTCTTGATACAAATTATTTGCCAAATATATGTGGCATTATGTATATAATATATATCTGTATATACAATATATATATAATTTTTCCCTGTCTGTGGCTTATCTTTTCACTTTCTTCAAAGGTGTCTTCTAATGAATAAAAGATTTTAATTTTGATGAGGTAAAATTATTAATATTTTTATTTTATTATTTGTGCTTTTTGTGTCCTATTTAAGAAATTTCTACTTACTCAAGGTTGCAAAGTTTTTTTTTTTAAAGATTTTATTTATTTATTTGAGAGAGAGAATGAGAGAGAGAAAGAGCACATGAGAGGGAGGAGGGTCAGAGGGAGAAGCAGACTCCCTGCTGAGCAGGGAGCCTGACGTGGGACTCGATCCTGGGACTCCAGGATCATCACCTGAGCCAAAGGCAGTCGCTTAACCAACTGAGCCACCTAGGCACCCCGGTTGCAAAGGTTTTTTTTTTCCCTATGTTTTCTTATGAAAGTTTTGTGGCTTTAGCTTTTACATTTAGGTGTATGATCTATTTTGAGTTAATTTCTGTGTATGGGATAACGTACTAAATTTCATTCATTTCCACATGAAAAACCAGTTGCCTAGCATGATCTGATGAAAAGGCTATCTTTTCTGCTATTGAATTAACTTGGCACTTTTGTCAAACATCAGTTGATTACATATGTGTAGATCTATTCCTGATCTATTATGTTCCTTGGATCTGTATGTTTATTCTTTTGCCAAAACCACACTCTCTTGTTTAGTTTTATAGTAAGTCTTGAAATCAGGTAGGCCTCTTCCATTTTCTTCTTTTTAGAAATTGTTTTGGCTATTATCTGTCCTTTGTATTTTTATATAAATTTTAGAACCAGTGTATCAAATTCTGCAGAAAAATATTTCTAGCACTTTTATTTGGGTTATGTTAAACTTACAGATCAATTCAGGACAGTTAACATCTTAAAAATATCAAAACTCCAATTCAGGTACATGTTATAGTGCTCCATTTATTTTTGATCTTTAATTTCTCACATCAGTGTTTTGTAGTTTTTAGTATACAAATCTTCCACTTATTTTGTTAAATTTATCTCTAATATTTCATGTTTTTGATACTATTGTGAATGCTACTATTTTTCAAATTTCATTTTCCAGTTGCTTCTTTGAGGTTTTGTTCTTGTATTCTGTGACCTTGCTACAGTCACTTCTCAGTTCTGATAGCTTTTCTTATAGATCCTTAAGATTTTTTAATGTCTATGATCATGTTGACCTTGAATAAAAGGTTTTGCCCTTTTCTTATCAATCTGTGTGTATTTTATTTCTTTTAATTAACTTATTTTACTGGCTGGAGCCTCTAACAAATGTTCAACAGATGCCTCGTTCCTGGTTTCACAGGGACCGCATTCAATCTTTGACCATTGGGGGGGATGGTAGATATACATTTTTTTTTTTAAGTAGATGCCCTTTATCAAATTGAGGAAGTTCCCTTCTGTTCCTAGTTATGTGAGAGTTTTCATCATGAATTGGGTGTTGAATTTTGTCAAGTAATTTTTATGTATACATTAGGATGATCATGAATTTTTTCTTCTCTGAATATGACAAATTACACTGATTAATTTTTAAAAATTTAGACCAACTTTGTATGCCTGGGAAAAACTCCACTTTGTCAAGATGTATTATTCTTTTTATTCATTGCTGAGTTTAGTTTGGTAATATACTGCTAAGGCTTTTGCATTTATATCCATTTTATTTTCTTGTAACATCTTTATCTGATGTTAAGAGCATAACACTGGCCTCATAAAATGACTTGAGATGTATCACCCTTTATTTTATGAAAGATTTTTATAAGATTGATGTTCATTCTTCATTAAATGTTAGGATTCACCAGAGAAGTCTTCTGGGCATAAGAGAATTTGGTTTTGGGACGCCTGGGTGGCTCATTTGGTTAAGCAGCTGCCTTTGGCCCGGGTCATGATCCCAGTGTCCTGGGATTGAGCCCCACATCGGGCTCCTTGCTCAGCGGGGAGCCTGGTTCTCCCTCTCTCTCCCTCTGCTTGTGCTCTCTCTGTCAAATAAATAAAATCTTTAAAAAAAAAGAATTTGGTTTTGTTTTTGGAATTAGGTTATAATTGTGAATTAAATTTCTTTTAAAGATATAAGACTATTCAGATTTTCTATCTCTTCTTGGATCTGTTTTGTTAATTTGTATTTTTCAAGGAATTCTATTTTATTTAGTTGTTGACTTTTTTGGAATAAAGTTGTTTATAATATTCCTTTGTTATTTTTAATGTCTTTAGGATCTATAGTAAAGCACCTTCCATCATGTCTAATTTGGTAATTTGTGTTTTCTCCATACTTATAAATCAGCTTAGAGATTCATCAATTTATTGACATTTTCATTGATTTTTTTTCTCTAGTGTTTGTCCACTTTCTATTTCATTATTTTCTGCTCTTCTCTTTATTATTTCCTTCTTCTATTTTATTTGGATTTCATTTGATGTTCTTTTTACAGCTTCTTAAAGTGGAACTTTAGAAAGTTGGTTTTAAACCCTTTCTCTTTTTTCTAAAAAAGCATTTTAAGCTAAAATTTTCCCTCTAAGCACTGTTCTAACTGCATCCCACAAATTTGAACACACTGTTTTCATTCGATTTGGTTCAAAATATTTTAAACTTCCCTTTGTGATTTATTCTTTGACTTATGCAATATGTAAAACTGTATTTTACTTATGAAATATTTGAGAATTTTCCAGGTGTCTTATCATTATTGATTTCCAATTTATTTCTGTTGTAGTCAGAGAATGTTTTCTGTATGATCTCAGTACTTTTAAATTTATTGAGAGTTGTTCTGTGGCCCAACATATACTCTATGTTTTATGAGCATTCCATGCATGCTTGAAAAGACTGTATCCTGCAGTGGTTAATGCAGTGCTCTATAAATTTAATTTGGTCAAGTTATTTGCTAGCGTTTGACAATTCTTCTATATCTTTACATGTTTTCTTCATTACTGAGGGAGGTGTGTTAAAATCTCCTACTGTTTGTGGATTTGTTGTTTTCTTCATATATTGTACATCATGTATTTTAAAGATTTGTTATAGTTACATTTGGATTGTTGTATTTTCTTAATGAATTGATCCTTTACTATTTTGAATTAACCCTATTTATCTCTGGCAGTATTTCTTGTCTGATATTAATATAGCTGTTCCAGCTTTCTTATGATTAATATTTTCATGATACATATTTTTCCATCCTTGAACTTTTAGCCTATCCCTATATGTATTTGTTTATTTAAAGAGTGGGTTTTTTTTTATTTTTTTGTTTTTTTGTAAATAGTGTATATTTGGGTCTTACTGTATTTTATTCAGCCTGATGGTCTCTGCCTTTTTTTTTTTAAGATTTTATTTATTTATTTGACAGAGAGAGACAAAGTGAGAGAAGGAACACAGGCAGGGGGAGTGGGAGAGGGAGAAGCAGGCTTCCCGCGGAGCAGGGAGCCTGATGGCAGGGCTCGATCCCAGGACCCTGGGATCATGACCTGAGCCAAAAGCAGACGCTTAAAGACTGAGCCACCCAGGCGCCCCTGGTCTCTGCCTTTTAACTGTAGCTTTGGACTCTTAAGATTAAATGTAATTCACAATATATTTAGGTTTAAATCTACCATCTTGCTGTTTCTTTTCTATTTGTCCTGGTCTTTGTTCACTTTTTTCTCTTTCATGCCTTCTTCAATATTAATTATTTTTCAAGTATGCCATTTTATCTCTTATATTTGAGATCATTCGCTTTCTTTGTGCTCTAGGATTTATAATATGCACCTTCAACATATAGCAATGTAGGGCGCCTGGGTGGTTCAGTTATTTGGGCGACTGCCTTCGGCTCAGGTCATGATCCTGGAGTCCCGGGATCGAGTCTCGCATTGGGCTCCCTGCTCGGCAGGGAGTCTGCTTCTCCCTCTGACCCTCTTCCCTCTCGTGCTCTCTATCTCTCATTCTCTCTCTCTCAAATAAATAAATAAAATCTTAAAAAAAAACATATAGCAATGTAATGTCAAATGATATCATACTATTTCATGGATAATATAAGTACCTTAAAATGGTTTACTTTTATTTCCTCCCTCCCATCTTTTGTGCTTTTATTTTGGTCATATACATTTTACTTTATATATATAAGTTCCATAATACATTGGTATTGTTTTCTTTAATCAGGCAACTATCTTTTAAAGAAACTTTAAAAAAAGAGAAAAATTGCTTGTATTCACTCACATATTTAGCCATTTCTAGCTTTATTCACTCCTAAGTTTTGATCTGCTATCATTTTACTTCGGCCTGACAGCTATAAATTCTTTCACTTTTTATTTACCTAAAAAACTTTTTATTTCACCTTCACAGTTGAAGAACATTTTTGTTGTTATTTTTTATAGCATATTCAAGGTACTGTTCCATTGTCCTCTGGCTTGCATTATTTCTGGAAAAGAAGTTAGTCAATTCTTTTTTTAAGATTTTATTTATTTGACAGAGAGACATACAGCGAGAGAGGGAACACAAGCAGGGGGGAGTGGGAGAGGAAGAAGCAGGCTTTCCATGGAGCAGGGAGCCCGACGTGGGGCTCGATCCCAGGACTCTGGGATCATGACCTGAGCCGAAGGCAGATGCCTAATGACTGAGCCACCCAGGTGCCCCAAAAAGTTAGTCGATTCTTATCTTTGTTCTCTTGATATGTCTTTTTCCTCTGGATACTTTAAGATTTTCTCTTTCTTACTAGTTTTTAGCAAGTTGATTATGATGTACCACGGTGTGTTTTTCCTTTTATCCTGCTTAGGGAACATTGAGCCACTTGGATCTGGGTATTTGTAGCCTTTTATCAAATTTGAAAAATTTTAGGCATTACTTATTCAAATAATTTTTTCCTACCTTACTAACTCTCCATGCACACACACTTCAGGTATTAAAATCGAATATATGTTAGATTGCTTGATATTGTCCTACAAGTCACTGAGCTCTATTTTTCTCAGCCATTTTTCTTTTTGTGTTTTGGTTTCTGTTGCTGTGTTTTCAAGTTCATTTTTCTTTTTCCTACAGCATCTAATCTTATGTTAAGCCCATCAATAACTTTTTATTATTAAACATTATATTTTCAACTCTAGAATTTCATTAGGTTGTTAAAAATAGTTTCTATTCTTTTCTTTATTGTGTTCATATTTTTCTTTAAATCCTTGAACATATTTATGATAACTATATGAAAGCCTGTCTGCTAATTCCATCATTCCCAGTATTTTTGCTTCTGTGAATGTTACATTGTAGAATTTCTGGATTTTGCAGTTGTTCTTTAGGAGTTTTGAAATTTCTTTGTTAGGCAGATAAATTATTGAGAATTAGCTTGACCCTTTTGATGGATTTTTAAAGCTTTGTTATGCGCAATAGAATAGCCTCTGCCCTAATGCTAGTTTAGTCCAACTACTAAGGTGCAATCTACCTGGAGTCTCTACTGTAATCCCAGGTGTTTTCCCCATTTGGGCTCATCAGAATTTGAATGCGTTCCCGTTCTTGCTTACCTCTAGGAATTGTTCAACTTACAGCTCTCCACCTTTGCCTGACCACATGGAATTTTATCCTATATGTGCAAATCTTAGTTATTAACCAGGAACTCAAAATAATCCTATGAGGATTTTCTCAGCTCTTTATGTGCATAGTTTTCTCTCTTCAATTCTCTGCCTGACAAATTCCAGCTGCCTAAGTCTCCATGAACTCTGATCTCTGTCTGCTCAAGTCAATGAGGCCACTGTGCTCTGCTTTTATTTTTTTTCCCTTTACAATAGTACAGAAAAAATGCCTCCAGGCAAAAACCTGGACTATTGTAGGGCTCATCTCATTTGTTTCTCTCTCTCTCTCTCTTTTAAGATTTATTTATTTATTTGAGAGAGAGAGAGCTCATGCACACAGAGGGAGAGGGAGGAGCAGACTCCCCGCTGAGCAGGGAGCCCGATGCGGGGCTTGATCCCAGGACCCTGGATCATGACCTGAACCAAAGGCAGATGCTTAACCGACTGAGCCACCCAGGTGCCCCTGTTTCTCTTCTTTATGGATCATAGTCCTGCATTGGCTGTCGTTCAGTTATTGATAACAGTGAACTCAAATATTTTGTCTAGTGTTCTAATTAGCAGTTGGGGACAAGTCTGGTACTAGCTCAGAAGCAAAAATTCCTCAGCTCTTTTTAATGAGCATTTTCATTGCATTCAGAAGTTTAGGTGTACAGTTATTTTCTTTTAGCACGCCAAAGATTATATCAATGGTTGTGAGTTATAATAACTTTTATCATTTCTGTTGAGGTGTCATTGGCTATTCTTTTGAAAGTTGTGCATGCATGCATGTGTGTGTCAAGACGAAAGGAATGAGCTTTTTTTCACTTTTATGAAATTTTATAATTGAAATATAGTTGACATACAATGTCACATTTGTTTCAAGTGTATAACAGAGTGATTCAATGATTTTATGTATTACACAATGCTCACCATAAATGTAGTTATGATCTGTCACCATATAACATTATTACAATATTATTGACTATATTTCCTTTGCAGTACTTTTTATCCTGTGACTTATTTTTTTAATTTGAATATAATTGACATACAATGTTACATTAAATTCAGGTGTGTAACAGTGATTCAACAAGTTTATACGTAATGCTATGCCCACTACAAATGTAGCTACCATCTGTCACCATACAATACTATTATAATATCATTGATTATTTTCCTTATGCTGTGTCTTTTATTCTCATGACTTTCTCATTCCAAAACTGTAAACCTGTATCTCCCACTCCCCTTCAAACTTTTTTCCCATCCTCCTTCCCCTCTCCCCTCTGGCAACCATCAATTTGTTCTCTGTACTTATAGCTCTGATTCTGCTTTTTGTTTATTTATTCATTTTTTAAAAAGATTTATTTATTTATTTTAGAGAGAGAAAGAGATCGGGGGCAGGGCAGAGGGAGAGGGACAGGGAGAAGGAGAGAAGCAGAAGCAGACTCCCCACTGAGCATGGAGCCCAATGCGGGGCTCGATCTCATGACCCTGAGATCATGACCTAAGCTGAAATCAAGAGTCAGATGTTAAACTGACTGAGCCACCCAGGCGCCCTGATTTTTTTTTTTTTTTTTTAGATTGCACATATGAATGAAATCATATGGTATTTGTCTTTCTCAATCCAACTTATTTCATTTAGGTACAGCCACTGTGGAAAACAGTAGAGAGGTTCCTCAAAAAATTAAAAATAGAAATACCATATGATCCAATAATTCCACTACTGGGTATTTATCCAAAGAAAATGAAAACACTAATTCCAAAAGATACATGCACCCCTATGTTTACTGTAGCATTATTTACAATAGCCAAGATATGAAAGCAACCTAAGTGTCCATAATTAGACGAATGTATAAGGAAGATGTGACAAACACATACATACATTCATACATACACTCAATGGAATATAATGCACCCATAAAAAAGGATGAGATCCTGCCATTTGTGACAACATGGATGGACCTAGAGGGTATTGTGTTAAGTGAAGTAAGTCAGACAGAGAGGGACTGGTTTCTTTTAATATTTTGTCTTTGGTTTTGGAAGTCTAATTATGATTATCTCTGTGTGGCTTCCTTTGAATATATCCTGCTTGGAGTTTCTAAGATTTCCTAGACTTGTGGCTTAATGTCTTTCTTAGTTTTGGAAAATTCTCAGCCAATACTGACTTTACCCCATTCTTTCTCTCCTTTCTTTTTCAAACTTCAATTATCTGTTTGACTATTCACCACATTCTATGTATCACTAAAGCTCTTTTCTCTACTTTTCATTCTTTTTTTTCTTCAGTACAATATTTTCTACTGACTTAATTAACAGTTCATTAATCTCTTTTGTTGAATGTGCTTTAAGCACATCTATTGAGTTATTATATTTTTGTTTCCAGAATTATTATTTAATTCTGTTTTTAAAATACATTCTAGTTCTTCCCTGGTGAATTGTCTTATCATTTATTTTCTTGAAAATTTATCTCAATTGATTTAGTGTTTGTTTTATACATCTCCAATATCTGGGTCACCTATGTTTTCCTTGTGTTCTTTCACTGTTTTTTCTTAATTTGGCCCTCTCACCTGCCATGCTTGGCAATTTTTTATTAAATGTCAGATATTATATATGAAATATTATAGTGTCTCTATATGTTGTTCTGTCCCCTCAGAAAGACTAAAATTTTCATTTGGCAGGCAGTTAGAACACATGCAGATCACCTTTTGCTGACCAGTAATTGAGATAATTTGAAGAGGGATTTGATTCTTCGAAGGCTTTTGATTTGCCCTTGTCTTCATGTATATAGTCTTCAAGAGCTTCACCTGAAACCCTGGGTGTTTATCAGTGCCCTTCCTCCTTGGTAGGTTGTAAACTCCAATTTTTGTTTTGCACATACTGTGAGACTCCTGCATATCCTCCTTCACTGTGAAGTCACTTAGCTGTTGCTGGGGTTTTTTTCTTGACCTTTCCCCCTGTGCAGCTTCAAAAGAAGCATATTTCTTTAGGGGGGAAGTGGAGCCGAAGGATGCTTTCACTTTTCTGAAGTTTCATTTCCTGTGCATTTCGGTCCCTCAGGTCCTAGCAGTCTCAGTAGTGCTGAAACCTGATTATTTTCTCTTTGTGCCTGTGATACTCTCAAAAATCTCAAAAGTCCTTGAGATATTACTTTCTTTTTGGCCTTTTGGTCCAATGCTACCTGGAAATTAGTTGATGTTTCAAAAGGAAAGGCAGCAGAGACTCTTAGATTCACAATAATGCCTCTGCCTTACTGCTGAGTTCTTGATTCCTCTCTTGAGTTCTTAGCTTTGAATCCATTCTTTTTTTAATGATCTAATTTATTTATTTGAGAGAGAGCGAGAGAGTGAGAGCGTACGAGCAGGAGGGAGGGGCAGAGGGAGAGGGAGAAGCAGATTCCCCAATGAGCAGCAAGCCTGATGTGGGACTCGATCCCAGAACCCTGGGATCATGACCTGAGGCAAAGGCAGACACTTAACCAACTGAGCCACCCAGGTGCCCTTAAATTTCTTGATATAAGTCTTTGAGTATTTTTTTTTCTCACCCGTTTCCTTAGGAAAATCTTTTTCCTCTTACTTTCATACATGGTAACAACCTAAATGAATGAATAAACCCCAGGTGATAACATTTTACCTTCTAAGTTTGTTGGTTCATTTTTCTTCGGTGATCTAGTGTTACTCCTGAAGCCACTCTTGATTTTTTTTTCCTTTGCTGATAACTTGTTTTTTCTTTGTTGACAATTTGAATTTGTCTTTATTCTAGATATTAAAAGAATTATCAGCATATGTGTCAATATAATCTCTTTTCAATAATAATCCTGTAATAGAGTAAACCTAGTGTTTTGTTTTTTTTAAGGGGCAGAGTGTGTTATTCTTTTTGTAGGTATATACTATATATTTATTACTTTGAAATAAAATAAATGCAGGACATGTTTTTCTCATTTATTTTTTTTAAAGATTTTATTTATTTATTTGAGAGAGAGAGAATGAGAGATAGAGAGCACGAGAGGGAAGAGGGTCAGAGGGAGAAGCAGACTCCCCGCCGAGCAGGTAGCCCGATGCGGGACTCGATCCTGGGACTCCAGGATCATGACCTGAGCCGAAGGCAGTCGCTTAACCAACTGAGCCACCCAGGCTCCCCTGTTTTTCTCATTTAAAATAATTAAGCGAATATTAAAAATGTTTGTTGTAGAGCATTCATATAATATATACCTAAAAAGTAGCAGGCTCTCCAATATTGATTCCTTAAAGTTAGGTAACAGACGGTATTATAATTATACTCTGTGCAAATATATTGTGTATATATGGATACAAAATTTCAAAATTTTCAGTGCCCTTTGAAATTTCAAAATTTCAAAATTTTGAAAAATTTTCTTTTTCAAAAATTGTACCTGTATGTTATTTTGCAATTTGCTTTTCCCACTTCACAATATAATATGGATTCTTTTCAAGGTAGCAAATTATTCTGGTCATCTGTTGCCATATAACAAATCACCCCAAAACTAAGTGGCTTACAACACCAATTTATTACTACCTCTTCTAGTCTGTGGGTCAGGAATTCAGAGAACAGTGGGGATGGCTTATCCCTGCCCTCGATATCTTGGGCCTCAGCTGAGAAGACTGTTACAGCAGGGGCTAGAATCGTGGGAGATGGTCCAGCTCTCCCTCCCTCCCTCCCTCTCTTCCTTCCTTCCTCTGCCTCTCTCTCCCTCCCTCCTCCTTTCACATAGCCTCTCCACACAGCAAGCTTGGGCTGCCTCACCACATGGTAACTGGATTTCTTATAGAGTGACTCTGGGCTCTAAGAGAGTGTTCCAAGGGACAGGAAATGGAAGCTTCCTATTTCTTAAGTCCTAGGCCTGGAAACTGGCACAGAATAACTTCCATATTCTATTAAAGAGGTAATAGATCCTGTTCAGATTTAAGGGTAGGGAGATGTAGTTACCAGTTCTTGAAGAGGAATGTCAAAGCATTTGTGGCCATATATAATTCGTTATAGTATAAAATTATTTACATTCTTCCTTTTTTTTTTAAAGATTTTATTTATTTGAGAGAGAGCAGATCAAGAGAGAGAGAGAGAGAGAGAGCCTGAGCGGTGGGGAGGGACAGAAGGAAAAGCAGGCTCCCTGCTGAGCAGAGAGCCCCATATGGGGCTCGATCCCAGGACCTTGGGATCATAACCTGAGCCAAAGGCAGACACTTAACTGACTGAGCCACCCAGGCGCCCCTATTTACATTCTTCCAACATGAAAAATACCCGGAAACATCTAAAGGCTTCAGGAAGTTTCATCTCCTTGTGGCCTCAGGCTCAGGCTTGAAGTCCTGGGTTTGTTTATCTAGAATAGGTTCAGGTGTGGGTGAGGCTCCCTGAAGATCTGTGAACTCCTCCCTGCTCTCCCTTGAAAACCCAACATACAAGTGAGGCAGAGATAAAAATTGTAATAGACATCACACCCAATAAGGGAGGACACGAGAGCTATTTCCTATAGCAGCCACTGATCCATAGCAATACTGGAATCCAGCTGGGAATATGTCATCAGTTCCTTAATTAGGGCCAGGTCCTACTTCTTGGGAGTGATTCTAGACTCTTGCGTTCACCTTTTGGATTCTTGGTTCCACTCTCTGAGTCATAATCTGTCTTCCATAAGAACGAACAGCCTGTTTGCATGTTGCAGGCTCTTTACTACCTTGAGAGGACTGGGCATCCAGTGGTCTCCTTTAGAGGACTGGGCATCCAGTGGTCTCCTTTCCTTTTGTATTGTCTCTGTCCCTTTTGGTCCCAAGCTAGTATATTTTCTTTAAATCATTGAGTGATCTCTTGATTCAAATTATAATTCATCCAGTAGACAAAAGCCAAACTTACATATTTCTTTAAGAATAGGCCCTTCTCTATCTTCAGCCCCTGGTGAGGCTGCTAAGGGACCATGTCTCCAAGATTCTTAGAAGCTCTTCCAGCCCCGCATCAGGCTCCCTGCTCATCAGGGAGTCTGCTTCTCCCTACGTGTGTGTGTGTGTGTGTGTGTGTGTGTGTGTGTGTGTGTGAGTGCGTGAGCATGTGCACGCGAGTGCTCTCCCTCTCTCAAATAAAAAAATAAAAATAAAAAAAGGTCTTCCAGACATGTCCTTAAAACTGTGTGAGGTCTTAACAAAGGATCTTATAGCTCCATCCTTCACTTAATCTTTATCCAGAGACCACATTTTATTGCCCTGGATTTGTTAGCTTTTGCCTGGAGATACTAGAACGAACCAGCATGTCCTGGTTCTTTCTATTTCCTCTAAATTCTACTAAAAAAAAAAAAAAAAGAATAGTTTCTTCTTTAACTCATCTCTGCTTGTCTTTTTATCATAGGCATCTAGAAAAATTCAGTTGGCCCTTTCTATGTTCTACTTGGAAATCTCCCTTTGTCAGGGTCTCTCCCATGAGTTCATTAGGTACCTTCCCATTTGTCACATTATGATGGGCAACAGTTTTGCTCACCGTCCTACGAGTGCATGGCTCAGGTACTCTCTCGTACAGCCTGCAGAAGCAATTTCCTCAGTGTCCTTCAAGTCCTCTCCGAGAGTCTTCTGGAGGCCCGTGTGGCTTTGGCTAAAACGGTCTTTCAAGGCACTGCTGTTGTCCATTGTTCAATCCCAAAGCCCATATGTTCAGTTTTTGCCACAGGAGGAATCTGCTTCCAGGTACCAAAGTTTATTCCACTTATCTGTTGCTGTCTAACCAACCACTCTAAAACCTCGAGCCACGAGGTAGAAAATGTGTGTTGTAAAGAAGCCAATGCATTCTAAATCCTGTATTTCGAAATACATGAAGAGCTTCACCCTCCAGCATGTACGCACCCAAATGATTCATCGTTTTCTGCCTATTTCTGTTCAGAATACAACAGACCCCTTCCTTCTCCTCTACCCCTGGGTGTCTTGGGCACTGAAAGTAAATGGGTTTATTGAAAGTAAAAGCAAGGAAGGAAGGATAGGGGAAGGGATAATGTGGAGGCAGGAATGACTTTGGCCATGTCAGGAAATGATGACCAGGTGGTAAGGTTGCTATTGTCCAGGTGTCTTATTTGTCATTCTGAGTCCCAAAACTAGGGGCAGGCGGTAGACCGAAGTTAATGTCTATCCCTAGCTTGCTCCTAGAGGGCTGTATTATTCTGGGTTGGAGAGAATACTTCTGCTAAACCCAGCTGCAAATGCAGGAGAAAGGGAGTTCCCTCCCACCCATTTTCTTCTATGTTGCTTTTAGCTTCCATTCTGATAATTGGTATAAAATTTTCTTTGGCATTTTAATAGGAAGGGGCAGACACACTTTTGACCCTTAATAAATATATATTGAACACATTTTGACCCTTAATAAATATATAGAAAAGTTGGAGCAAGGGTATCAGGGCCTTGGAACCTGCAAATCTCTTAACCTGGAAGTCTTAAAATAGTCGTTCTTGGTAAGAACAAGGAAATTGCATTTGGCATGCTCTCCAAAGTCTGCCCCCTGGCTTCTCTTGTTTTTGAGGTCAGCTGAGATTCGTATCTCCGGAAGAAAGATCCTTGATCTTTTCCCCAAGGTAATGTCTTTTGTATGTGTGAACTACTCAGTGATAATGACAACAGCCAACATTTGCTGAAAGCCTCCTTTATGCCTAGAACTGATCTGTGTAACTCCTTCATAAGGGACTGCTTTTTCACAAGATCACTTTTTTTTTTTTTTAAGATTTTATTTATTTGACAGAGAGAGACACAGCGAGAGAAGGAACACAAGCAGGGGGAGTGGGAGAGGGAGAAGCAGCCTCCCCGCTGAGCAGGGAGCCCGATGCGGGGCTCGATCCCAGGACCCTGGGATCACGACCTGAGCCGAAGGCAGATGCTTAACGACTCAGCCACCCAGGCGCCCCTCACAAGATCACCTTTAATCTTTACAACAACCTTATTGAATAGATACTGTAATTATCCTCATTTTGCAGAGGAGTCCAGTGAGATTTAGAGAGACCACACAACTGGTCCAAGTCCACACGGGCAGTATGCGAGGGCAGAGGACTTCTGCCAGATGTGTCCTCTTCTGGTTAAATGGGGACCCCTACATTCTACCAGGAAACTCCATCATGTGCATGTTGTTAAAATTCAACCAAGTAAATCTGAAGGTCTAGTTGGCTTTATTAAATGATTCACGAATCAGGCAGCACCCCATCTCGCATGTAGAGAGGCACTCAGGAGTTGTACAAGATGGAAGGGTTTTATAGATGGAAGGTGGGGGCAAGACAGTTATTAGTAAAAGAAAAGGACTGTGCTGGGTCAGGCTCTGGGGTTAGCACTCAGGTGATTTTCTCTTCCTTCGGGGGCTGGAAGGGCCCAGGTGGTAGGCCCTCACTGGCATAGACTGACAAATTCCTGGCCAACCTGTTAAGATTACATTTCTGAAGGAGGTTGAAACTGCACTTAGATTGGGGATGAAGCCCAGGTTTGGCAACTCAGTCAAGATGAGACCATTTTGGGCCTGTGGTGCCCCCCCATCCTTTTCTTAAACAATATATAGACTTGCCACGGGGCTTTGGTGACCCGGTTGCCATGCAGAAAGTGACAAAACAACCCCTTACGGATGCAACCGGTTGTTAGAAGATGCTGTTTGCGTCCAAGTGGAGAGATCACAGGAAAAGATCATACTGAGACCTCACCAACTCTGTTAGTCCATCTGCCCACAGCCCCTCATGGAAACCTCTGCAAATGACTTCAATGTACATCTGAACTAAGGACAAGAGACTCAGCCAGTGGCTCAGAAAGATAGTCTGGGAAGCAGCACTGGTTCAAGAAAAGATTGTCATAACACAGAGTAAAATGCTAAATGCCAAAGGAATGGTGCCTGCACTGAATGTTATGAAGACTCAGAGGAACCATGGCCAGGCTGCAAGGCCTGATTAACTTGTGTGGCTGGCTGGCAGAATCTGGCCCACATTCCCTTGGCAGCCGCACCAGCCAGCCAGAGAGGTGATTGCTGAGCTGTTTGGACCAGAGGCTTAGGGCAGTATCCCCTGCTTTGTTCCTGATTGGTGTGAGAATTTTTATATATACCTTTTCTTTGATTCTGGGAATTACAGGCACTGAGCTGGTGAGCAGTCTTTGTGCCACCTAGAGGGGGCCTGAAACTTGGGAGCCTGCAGAGGAGGGTGCTGTAAGGAAAGGCTGCAACCAGGTGGGTTGTCCCTTCTCCCTTGGCACACCCTTGGGGAGAGCAGGAACACACTGGAAGGCGTTCGACTCTGTCTACCGGACAGTCTGAGACGCATCTTGACAGGCGGGGATACTCAACCACTATACTAACGAGGAATTGCACTGAGACGCATCTTGGTGTTTTGATTCTTTTCCTTTACTTGACAACACAAACCTTCGTTGCAATGTGTAGCTGGGCCCAGGGACGGGATAGTCGACCCGAGACTGAGCTAAAAATGTTGCCCTTGAGGCGTGGGGTCTGAGCATGGACCTGGCAGAGGTCAGCACCCGCCGGCTGCAGAGGGTCTTCGAGATTTCTAGCTCACACCTGTGTCCAAACGCCGTCTCCCCCTCATCAAATTCATTCTATGACCTTGGAAAGAGAAGTGGGGGGCCAAACCAGGTGTTCTCAGACCCCAGGGGAGCGAGATCAGAGGTTGGCGTGCGAGGGCCACATACGCGCCTCACTAGATAGTGGCAGGGGTGGGCACGCTGAATCCCCCTCCGGCCCCCGGACTCGGCGTGCGGCCCTCCCCCGGGGCGCGGACGCAGGTGTGACTGTGGCCCAAGGGTGTGGGCACCGGGGACGAAGCAGTTAAGGTGGGGGGCGCTTGGGCGAGTTGTCCAATACGGAGGAACAGCAGTTTGCCGGAGTTAACGTGGGCAGCTCCTTTGGGGAGGAAAAGAAGGAGGACCGTCTGCCAAGCTCCAGCTCGCCCCCCGCGTGTGTGCCTGTGTGTGCAGTGCGTGTGTGTGTGTGCGCGAGTGTGAGTGCGCGCGCGCCGAGGCGTTCCTCAGGTTGCGCTGCCTGGAAACCGAGGGAGCCATTGGAGAGGCGGAGGGGTGGGGGTGGGGGCTCCCCGTCCCTCGGAGAAGCCGGGGCGCGGGCGGCCGAGGCGAGCCCTGAACCCCGGCTCTTGACGCGGGCGAAGGCAGAGCGGGGACGGCGCCGCGGGCGGCCTCCAGGCCCGGGGGGGCCCGCCGGGGAGGCGCTGGGGAGGAGGCCGGAGCTGCATGGAGTTTCTAGGGCGCGCAACTCCGGCGGGGCCTCGGCCACTGGGCTCCGGGGCGCAGCGAGGCAGCCGCGCACATGGGCTGAGCCCGCGCGCCGGGGCTCTGCACGGCCAGCGGGAGCGGGAGGGGTAGAGGAGCGCGCCGTGCCGGGGTGCGGGGCACGCGTCCCCAGACGGGAGCAGAGGACAAGGACAGGGAGGAGCGTGCCCGGATCGCGCTCCGAGCCGACGAGGGGCTCGCGCCGGCTCGGCGCGCGCTTGGGGAGCGGCCCGGGGCGCCGTGGGAGCCGGCGGCAGCGAGGATGCCGGCGCGGGGACGCGGCTGCCGGCTGGGGGTGTGAGCGCCAGGCGGAGCGCTGCCCGCCGGCGCCTGCAGCCGCGCCGCCCCCTCCCTGCGGGCCTCGGAGGAAGCCCCCCGCGCCGCGCGGAGGCGCCTCGGAACCCGGGCTTCGGGGCGGCGGGCCCGCGCGGCCGGCCCCGGCCCAGCCAGAGGTGAGTGCCGCCGCCCGCTCGCGCCTGCCCCCGCCTCTTGCCTCGGTCCTCGCCCCTCTCCCCGGCGCCGGAGCCCCCCGCCCCGGAGCGGGCGGCCGCCCGGCCGCGGACAACGCCTCCCATACCTGTTGGCGCGGGCAGAGGGTACGGGGCGGGCTGGGGGGCCGCCCGAGCCACCTGGCCCTCCCTTGGGGTGGCCGCTGGCCGCTCGCCCGGGGGCGTGGGGCGGGGAAGGGCCGCGGGTGTCCCGCTCGGGTGTCCCGGACTGAGCGGGCTGCAGGCGGGGCTCCGGTCGCGGAGTCCGCGGCGCCGGGGGCTGCTAGGCTGCGCGCCCCCGGCCGCGGGCGCCCGGGCGGCGGGAAGGAAGGGGGAGGAGAGGGAGCCACACGGCAGCCCAGGTAGGAGAGCAGGGCGGCTTCCAGGTCTCCAGGAAGCCGGAGTCATGGCGATCCGGAGAGGCGGGACGCAGGGTTCCCTCCACCTCCGCCCCCCAGCGCGGGCTGCTCGCCCTCCTGGGCGCACGGCCGGGAAGGTCCGCGGGCCCCGGGAAGCGCGGGGGATCACCGGGGAGGCCTCGGGAGCCCAGCCTGGGACCTGGCCGCTGCTCGGCTGGCCCCCGGGCCCTTAGCGGCTCCCTGGGTCGGGCGCCTGGGCAGGGGCGGGCTCCGGTTGTCCCGGGCAGTCCGGGTTTACGCGGTGCCCCAGCCTCCCCGGACTGGCGCGACGGGGAGTGAACTTCCTCAGACTTGGCCCGAGGGCGCCTAGGCAGCAGCAGGTAGTTCTGGGGCGGGCCTCGGGGCCAGGGCGAGCGGAGGACGCCTCACCCCGACGGGATCGTGGTGCCGAGCGGGGACCCAGGGCTGCGTTTGGCCTCCTAGGCGCCAGCCACGTGCGCCCTCTGCCCCCACCCGCAGCAGCATTTCCCACTGCTCTTTTTTGCCTTGAGGAGGCGTGTGTGAAGAAGGCGCCTTCCATCGGTTTGAATCGGTTTGAAGCCCTCAGCCCAGGTAAAAGTGTGCCTGCAGTTCCTTGGGTGCCAAGACTGGGGCGCCATCCCCAGGCCCTGAGCCTGTTTTTCCGCAGAAAAGGAGACTTTCCCGGGCTCGGAGAGGAGCACAAAGTGCTGTGTGTGGCTGTGTTGGGTCGCGTCCACTGAAGTCTGATGAGTGCTCGTAATGATGGCATTCTCGAGTGAATGAGAGCCTTCCCGTCGATAGAGTTGAGGTGACCTTCTCTAGGAAGAATGGGTAGATTTCTGCCCTTATGGATGTCCAGACACACAGCATTTGTGCAAATGGGAAAACTTCTAACTCTTAAGACTGCCGTGTTCTGCTGCTTTAACTGCTGGCTTTCAGTCAAAAAGATAAACTCTTTTTCAATTCAGGCATGGGAGCTTTGGAAAGGGTTTTAAAGACATTTGGTGTGAAATTGCCTTGAGGCTAGAGCAGGACTTTATTTATTTATTTATTTATTTGATGGAAGCGGGACTCCAGCTTCTCTCCTTGGCTTGTGGGTGGTTTTTAGTTCGTCTTTGTGGGGTGGAAGGGAGTGTTGGCGGAGTCCCAGTTGCATTTGCTGCTTGTTTATCTGAGGCTTTGACCCAAGTCTAAGGTGGCAATTCAGGCCTCTGCTGTGCTTGAGCTCGGCTGTGACACCCCGTTTAGGATTCACTCCTGGAGCTGCATAACTTTGCTAGCCTCTTGGGCTGTTGGTGGCTGCTGCTGGGAACACCCCATGGCTGCCCTGGGCTGTGTTCCCTGGGCGCCTGCCTGGTGGGAGCCCAGCAGCGTGGCCCCCTCTTCCTGAGTTCACTGCAGACGTGTGCGTTTTTCATGGCACTGACTGCTTGAAGAACAGCTCTGTTTACTGAGAAGCGGGTCTACAGCACTGAAGTTGGTTACTGGATGTATCCAAGCGGAGTAATGAAAACAAAACACTCTGGCAACACAATCCCTAGGATATTTTATTGGAGGAGCGCTAAATCTTCTTAGAATTGTGCATCAAGATCACCTTTCTCTGAACTCTGAACGCTCCTGTTGCCAGTAATCAGGCCTTTAGTGAGGGTGCAGAATAAGGGCTTTTTAGAAAGAAAGTAATTTAATTCAGCTGGTTCTGTGGAGAAAATGATAGGCAAGGCTTGACAAAGACACACAACTCCCTTTTCTCGCTGAGGGGTGCTGGGGGGGGTGAGGTGGGGTGAGGTGAGGGTGCGCGTATGTGTGGCAACTGCTTGGTTGAGTTGAACCTTTATCTCCACAGTGGGAGGCCGCTGATCAGGGCTTAAATACTGGGCAGGGTTGGGCTCCAGTCTAGAAATTTATTTCCCGTAGCAAGTGGCCTCGCGAGGGGTAGCGTGCTCCTGGGTCAGCAGCCTGGGGAGAGGTACCTGTGAGCTGGTCCTTGAGCCTGGTCCTGGGGCTGCAGTCCGCGCTTTGCCAGCCTCCTCCGGTCCTGGCAGCCCCTGCAGTGCTCATAGGGTGGCAGAAGGGGGCGCTAGTTCTCATATTGAGAGGAATTCTCTGGCTCTGGTAGGTCTTGGGACATTTAAGGTCTTTGGATACCGTCTTAATTCAGCTTTCTGAGACCCGACTTGGTACCAGACACTTTTCCACATTTGAGTTCATGTTATCCTTGTTTTTCATATTTGGAAATTGATGCCAAGGGAGGTAAGTAACTTTCCTGAGGCTGTTGCAGCTTATGGATAAGAGGCATGGTTTAGGGTTTGATTCTAAGAGGCTGGGGTTCCTGATTCTAAGCCCAGGGATCTTTCCACACTACTGCTTATGAGCCGAAGAGTGTTTTGGTAACCTCTGACCTTCCATACCTTGTTTAGTGTTAGCCCTAGAGTGGGTGCCCTATGTTTGCTGAGTGATTCTGGGTCAGCATCTCGTTCCTTGTTCCCGATGAGGAAGCTCAGGCACAGGGGAAGCTGGGGAGGGGAAGGCCCTCTCTCCGCGTGTGCCCACACTGGAGCCGCGTGAAGTTCCAGGCTAGGTTGATTTGATTATAGGCTGCTGCTTTGTGTGCACGTTTCCTGTCCGTGCCCACATTGGTATGGGGTAGGTGGCATCTTTGCCCTTTGCGCGAGGCTTAAACTGATATCGTCAATGTCTGAAATGTCTTCTCATGATGGAGAACCATCAGGTAGTGTCACCGGCAATAGCCGTTGACACTTTTTAAAACAACGTGCATCCTAACTCTCAAGCAGTGAAACCATCCCTCAAGATGGGCAGAGCATGGACTGATCCCTCGGTGGCTCCGTTTGAGGGTTGTTCTGAATATGGCTAGAAAGGAGGAAAACGAAAATACATTATTGCATCCAACCTGGGGTTTTCAAAGTGAATTACGATTTTAATCATTTTACATCTTGTTAGATTTTTTTTTTTTTTTTTTTTTTTTGGTTAAAATGCATTCAGTGCCTCTTATGTGGTTCCGGATATAGAGATGAATATGACACAGTGCCTGTCATCAAAACATTCACAGTTTAGTGGGGAAGGCAGACCGTGTGTTAGGGATACACATTTGTGAGCAGAAACGGGAGGCCTCCAGCCCAGCATGGAAATGATGTCTGAGCTGAGCTTAGAGGAAGATTATGAACCTTGAACGGGGGTCCCAACGCAGAGGAAATAGGGTGAGCAAGGGGTGGGAGGTGAGAAAGCAGCCTGGAGTTTGCAGTTCTTGGAGCTTAAAGGTGGAGGCAGGGCGCAACAAGAGAAGGGGTTGGAAGGATGGATGGAGACCTTTGGTCAGGACCAGGCCCTGAGCATTTCTCCACCTGGGGGCAGGCAGCGTGGTCAGGTTCGAGTTTTAAGTAAGTCTGGTTGGGGGCCTTGTGGAGAATGGATCTGCCAGTGAAGTTGCAGGCAACAGAAACCAACTCTGGCTTAAACTTGAAGCAAACAAAGAGATTGTACTAGCGGCGGTGATGGGGACTCATCAGACTGAAGAGCCAAAGATGGGGCAGATGGGAATTAGGTGGCTGGGGGGATCTTGGTGGCAGGAGTTACCTTCCGGTTCCTCTCAGGTGATACTATGGAAGTAAATAATCTCTAAAACTTATCCATCACCTTCATCCTAATCATCTTCATCATCCCATTATTCTACCTTCCAAAAGCTTAGAGGAAGTGTCTAACGAGCAGAGCTTTGGGTAGGTCATTGGGATGGGACAGGGAGTTTTCTGAAAGAAAGCTGGAATGATCAGTGGCATAGACATTGGACATCTCCGCCTCAGGAGGGCGAGTTGGCAGGACTTACTGATTAATTGATGTAGGGGTGGGGATAGGAGAAAGGGAAAGTATAGTGTGGCCACTAGGTTTCTGGTTTAGGTGCCGGTCTGGATAAGCAGAACAAAGGTCTGGCCAAGACGAAATAACTCACTTGTTTTCCCACCGGCGTTGTTGTGGGCAGTTGTCCATGACCAGGCTGCAGGAGAAGGTGGCGACCTATTTTAAAAAGTCTCATTAAGGGGCAGTGCTGCTGTGAATAAGGCCTGTTTAAGTAGGTTACTTTATCTCCTGCCCCACAAATCTGGATACTTGGAAAACATTCTCATTCATTCAACCGATATTTATTGAGCATCTCTGGTTCAGGGACTGAGGAACATGTTGAGGTAGAGATGGTACCCTCCAGTTCTAGTGGTGTAACCCCCAATGAAAAATAAAAATAGGCAATAAAAGTTGATGGTATAATTTGAGACAGATGCAGGGGCCACTTCAGATTGAGTAGTCAACAGAGTCCTCACTGAAGAGCCATAGCTAAGCTGGGTAAGTTGGGAACGATCTGGAGAAGAACTTCCGGTGGTGGGAGCTCCAGTGCAAAGGTCCTGAGGGAGGAACGAGCCAGGTGCATTAGAAGAACAGGAAGGAGGCTCGTGTGGCAGGAGATGAGTTCAGAGAATCAGTGGCTAGTTTGTGGGGGGCCTGGGAAGTTATTCTGTGGAGTGTGGGTCTTATACTGATTCTGATGGGAGCCCATGGAGGGTTTTAAGTGGGAGAGTCACATAATTTAATTTATGTCTTCAAAAGATCACCCTGGCAGCTGTGCCTTCTGTATGCACTATCTTGGTACAATAAAGTGAGTTTTTATCCATCAGAGTATAAAACAAAATGTTGTGGATAAGAGTAACAGATGGAGAGAAAATGCCTTGGTGACCTTAATTTAGTCGTTTCTACTGTACCAATTAATTGTGGGTGCAGCCAAAAACCACATCTCTAGTATGATTTCAGTTTCATTTAAAAACATGGTATAGAATAATGGAAAGAAGTGGACTAAATATATGAACACTGCTGTCATTACAAATGATTGTTATACTCTTGAAAATGGGCATACATTTCTTTTATAATCAGGAAAAAATTATTTTAAAATGTAGACACTGAGGGCCACAAGTGTCTTGAATGGGGTGTTGCGAGACTCCACCTACTACACACTTTTCCCCTCTCATTTCATTTCTGGAAATGTTAATGCCCAAGCCCACGGTCCTGGTTGGGACAGAAATTAGGATGTTTACTTTGCACCAGCTGTCCAGTCGGTGGCTCTTTGTTTTATGCTTAAAAAACATTTTTAGTGGGCGCCTGGGTGGCTCCGTTGGTTAAGCATCTGTGTTCCGCTCAGGTCATGATCTCAGGGTCCTGAGATCCAGTCCCACTTCGGGCTCCCTGCTCGCAGGGAACCTGCTTCTCCCTCTCCTCCCTGCTCATGCTCTGTCTCTCTCAAATAAATAAATAAAATCTTCAAAAAAAAATTCTTAGTGATGAAAGCAAACCTTTTTTTAATAAGAAATTAAAGCAACACAGAAATGCACCTTTCTGCACTCTCATTCCCAGGACCACTAACATTTCCGTACATGTGCTGTTAGATTTTTTTTTTTCGTATGTGTTTCAGATACCTCTATCTACATTTTGCTGAAGGATTTTGGAATATTGCTAAAACAAATAACCCTATCCAAATTACTCTCCAAAATTCCTTCCTGTAAAGCTTGAAACGCAGGTGACCTTTTTTCCCCTTGTAACAAAATCATTAGGAAAACTTGAACACAGGACTCCGCTAAGAGAAACTGAATCTTGCCTCTTTGGTATTCAGAGTGTTCACTGAAAGCACACTTTATACTTATAAAGAATAGAGCAATTAAATATTCATTAAAAGTTCATCTCTGAGCCTTGAAACATTATTGTCCTAGTATTGGAGTCCAGGAGTTGGTATCCTGATTGCAAACCACTTGCACTTTTCTCATTAACAAAAGTTGGCCAATATGAAAACTTAGAAGTACAAATTAGGGAGCTTACTAATTATTTTGGTGACATATTTATTACAGCAGAATATTATCCCTTGAAAACAGGAAAGGAAGAACATTCAACGAAGTGTTACTTAGGGCCATCCAGGATGCATTTGGGAAGAGCTGTATATCTGCATGGTCTCACCGTGCAGACTGGATTTGGGGTCTGACGTGCCAGGAATGAGCAGCCCCAAACTTAGTGTTAATGCGGCCGAACAGAGTGGGATTGGAGCCTCATTATGCGATTCAGCAGAACTGCTATCTTCCCCATCATTACTATAATTGAGCACGTCCTTTCTTGATGAAGAGAAGAGCGACTGTGTGCTCAGAAGAGAATGATTATGATGTAATAGAGCCATGGAGTTGAAGAGGGAGCAGGGGCCTTGGTTATCTCATTTTACAGATGGGGAAAATGAAGACCAGGGAGATATCCCCATCCCGGTGCCACTTCCCTGCACTCAGCGGTGGCCCTGTGTGGTCAGAAAATGAATTTATTTTGGCAAACCCAAGAATTAGGAAAGCACTCTGAACCTGATGAAAAATGGGAGGGTTTCTGAGCTGTTCATTCATTCTGTAGAGTGTAATCTGTTTGTGTACTGATAACAGGCCTAATTACTGTGTAAACATTTTTATAGTCTGGTAAGAAAACTTCAAACATCTGTACTGCACGTTGATGTAGCATTTCAGCCTCCAGCATTCCTACTGCTTGTTCTTAAAAACCAGTTGCTCTGTTATTTAATCTGGTCTATGGTCGATGATTCATTTCATGCACAGACACACAAACACACATTCCAGATCCAGCAGGAAGTGACAAGTGCTAATAGAGTGCTCACTCCGTGTCGGCCCCTCTCTGATGGTTAGCACTGTCCCCATTTTACAGATGAACAGATGAAGGTGCATCAAGGTTCAGCAGCTTGCCCAGAGTCCCAGGTTAGGATGTGGTAGAAGGGAGTCACCACCACTGGAGGCCCGTGACTAACCAGCTAAAAATCTCCACCTTCCCTTGCCTGTCAAAGACAAACTCTCTGCAAGAAAGATCGGGATCTGACTTTGTGAAATCGCTTTAGTTAGATCACTTTTGGGGGGCAAACTCATGGATGTAGAGCTGTAAAGAGG
The DNA here is from genome assembly GCF_037043125.1 of Eumetopias jubatus. Lineage (NCBI taxonomy): Eukaryota > Metazoa > Chordata > Mammalia > Carnivora > Otariidae > Eumetopias > Eumetopias jubatus. Next base: position 96,711,428 of record NW_028274818.1, read on the forward strand.
GGTCTGTGGGGATTGTGTCTTTGGGTCTGTCTTCTGGGTCGCTTCAGTCCCTCCACTTTATGAGACACTTGGTGGTAGCCGGTTGAGGACGGACTGTCTGCCCTCAGCCGAGGTGGGGGGGTTCTCTGACCCAGCCCTCAAGTTAGGCTCGTGGACACTAACCTGCTTCTGAGCTCCTGCTAGATCGAAGTACAGCTTCCTCCCATCTTGGTTTCTATGTTATCCGAACGAATACCAACGTTCTGTGCTTCTTACACCCAGAGGTAAATGCTGCTTTGAAAAACCCAGAAGCACAGAATCCATGGAGCCCTCAAAGGGCGGTAGGCAATAGGGAGGAATCAACCGTTTAAAAATGAGGGAAAGATAAGTGCTGGTAGCACTTTGTGGGAGTGACTACTCCCTGTAGGAGCTTAGGGGCTGCAGGGAAGAATCTCAGACACGAAGGTAAATGCAAGAGGCAGGTACTGATTTGGAATCGTGACCCACCTTCACAACTCCGGCGAGCGGGTGACCCGGCGGTGGTCTTGTGAAAGGTGATACAGACCTTTCCAGAGGGAGGTTGGCTGACCCTGGATTTGCATTTTAGAACCTAAAGTGGAGGATTTAATTCAGTGTTTCTCAATTGTCTGCACGTTGGAATCCCCGGGGAGCCTTAAGAAAGTCCCGATGCCCTGTCACATCCCAGACCAGTGATGTCGGAATCTTGGGGGGATGGGACCTCCCCCCGACAGGTGATTCCACTGTACAGTCAACTTTGAGAACCAGGGTCTAGAACAGCTTTTCTCAGACAGGTACCTGCACATCACCTGGGGATCTTGTTCAAATGTGAATTCTGATGCCTGGGTCTGGAGCAGGCTTAGAGCAAGCGAGCGAGCGAGCAAGCGAGCCTGCCTGCCTGCCTGCTTGCCTTCCTTCCTTCCTTTCCCCCCCCTTTTTATTGATTTATAATTGACGTAGAATATTAGATTAGTTTCAGGTGTACAACATGGTGACTCAGTATTTTTATACATTACAAAACGATCACCTCGATAGGTCTAGTTATTGTCTGTCACTACAAAGTTACGACAATATTATTGACTAGATTCCCTATGCCGTACATTACATCCCTGTGATTTATTTATAACTGGAAGTTTGGACCTCTTAATCCCCTTCACCTATTTGGCCTGTCTTCCTTCTCCTCCGCCCTGGCCACCACCATCAAGCCCCAGGTGCTGTTTCTGCTTCTGGGCCCCACTGGGTGGGCAAGACCCTGTGAGATGAATCAAGTTCCTGACTTACTTGGCTTCCCATGGAGGGCTTCTGGAACTATGGCTTTTCCATGATACTACAGTAATTTTGGTTCACTCAGGGTAGGTTTGGAACACAGGGGGCCTGGACCCTGCCTCCCATCTTTATATATTCTTAAAAAGACTAGAGCAATTAAATATTTATTAAAGGTCCCTCTCTGAACATGTACGCATTATTGCTCCAGTAGTGGAGACTAAAAGTTGGCGTCATGATTACAAATGACTTGCACTTACTTGTCCTTCAGGATCCAGTGCATTCTCCTGACCCTGGCCAGCATTTATATAGTCAGAATCAGAAGCTCGGAGAGCTGGGAGAGACCTTAGGAATTATCTAGTCTAAACCACGTGGTGTGTGGAGGGGAGGACTCTGAGACCCACAGTCTCAAACCAGGGCTGCTGTGGACTTGAGACCAGAAGGAGGGAAGTGGCAGGGTGAGGCTTGGGGAGAATGACCTCTGCCCCTCCCCTACCCACTGCCCCCAACACCGCTCCCAGTGCAGGGGAATCCCAGGACAGAGACATCCAGAAAGACTGCGGATATAGTCACGTTAAAGGCACCGAAGAATCGAGAGACGTACTGTTAATTATACCTGTGATTTTCCATCCCCTCCCTCCCCCACCCCACCCCACCAACTTCAGTTAGCTACGCAGAAGCTTGATGAAGTTCTCTGCGTCTGTGGTTTGAGCTGACACCTTGACAGATGTTCAGCAGCCTGCTCCCACGTGGGACACTGATGCAGGCTAACCCTACTTCATGTAAAATAATTACATTTACCATTTTTACCCCAAATATTTTCCTCCTGTCGTTGAAACAAATAAAGAACACCCTCGACAGACAGGTTTCTTGATGGCGTGGTGAATATGTTAAACCTGTTGTAAGAATAGTTCATAATTGATGTTCTTGGCATTTCTCACCCAGCCGTGACGTGTTCAGATGACTAATAAATTATATTTTGTTGGATCCTTTTTTTTTGCTTTTCCAACTCAAGGCACCTCTTTCAGCATGTCAGTGTTGATGAGGACGGTTTCCTGCCCATTGCTTTATGCTTTGTCAACTGCCTTCATGAAGACAATGGACGTGAAGCTCTGGAACTGAAATGGACATTGCTTTCTCTGGGTTGTGTGTGTTTTGCCCTAGAAGATCAAGCCTTTAAATAGAGGAGAAGACTGAGGGGCACATGGAAATTAGCATAAAGATTGAAACAGTATAATTATAGCTAATGGTTATATAAGTACTCCTTTCTGAGTCCTTCACATATGTTAACTCATTTAATCCTTTCAACAACTTGGTGAGGTAGATACCATGATTGTTTCTGTTTGTGTGAATGAGGATACCGAACCCCAGAGAAGTTAAGCACCTTGCTGAAAGTCACACAACTCATGAATACTCCAGAAGCCCTGCTGTTCAGCGACCAAGCTCTCCGACCTCTGTAATTCTCATTGCCCAGGATGTGCCAGGGGCTGTGGAAAACTTCTGCAGAACATTTTCATACATATTTCTGATTCTGACATTCGCCTCTTGGAACACTCTTTTACCTTCACATGGATGCCCACTCCCTTGTGCCACTGGAGTCGGTCCTGCTCGAGATGGCCTGCCATCTTTGCGTTTCTAGCTCTCTGTAGATGTGGGCAAACCCTACTTCATGAACAAGAGAATCCACAGCCAGTTGGTAGGGCTGGAATGTCAGTTGGGGCAGTTGTGTGTATGCTAAGTCTCAGATAACCTGTATTACATTTGACTTAGAGACTTTACCATCTTCCCATTTGGCCACACCCTGGACTTAGTTTGGCTCTTCATCCTTGGTGGCCGCCCACTGAACTCGCGGTGCAGTCTCTGCCTCATCTTGCTGCATTGTTCATATTCATTGTTCATCTCCTATTCCTCCAGTATGAGTTTCCAGTGGGGGTTCTGCACCTGATGGACAGATGGAACTCCCTGCATTCTCCCTCACTTCAGGCCTGCTCTCTGCACTGGATTTTCAGGGTCCAGTCCTTGCCTTGAATTGGACTACAATTGCTTGGCCCTTGGTCATGGGTGGGGGCTGCGTGATGGTTCCTTTTTCTCAAACCCTTGCCTACTGCATTGGTTTTCAGCTTGGCCTGGTCCTGGCTCTCCCTCTCTTCCTGATTTCCACACTACAGCCTGTTCCTTTTAGGGACTGGCAAACTTTTTCTGTAAAGGGGCAGATAGTAAATATTTTAGGCTTTGTTCTTCACCCCCCGCCCCCGCCCTGCTGTTGTACCAGGAAGGAGACCCTTGACAAGATGTAAATGAATAAGTGTGGCTGTGTTGTAATAAAACTGTATTTACAAAAACAAAGGGTGGCCCAGGTCTTGGCCCATGGCTTATGGTTTGCTGACTTCTGTAGGATAACTGTTCAGCGGCCTCTTTCTGACTTGTAACCTGTGATGAGTGTCTCTTTAGAGGTCATTAGTACGCCTTGCCTAGAGCCCTGGGCCACTGTTTCTCCTCTGAATTTCCAAGAACCCTGTAATTGTTGACCTTCCTGACCTATTACTGTCTTTACTTTGCAACCCTCGACCTTGAATAAAACCAGCCATTCACTTCAAGTTCTCAGTCAGCTAAATTGATTCCATTAAAAATTTATGTTGTTCAACAACAGCTGGGTCCCAGATTCTTTTTACTAATCCTTCTACTGAGCTCCGGGCTGATTTCTTGTCCCATTCACTGTATGTGTATTCTTAATTTCCCACTCTTCTCGCCCATATGCATTCTCAATGGATGACCTTGCCTCCTACTTGGGGGGATCATGGGCATGAACCCCATCACCTCTTCCCTCAACATCAGCCATTCTCCACCTCTACTTCAAATTTTGTCCTTCCTGTTTCAAAGGAACAGATGTCCTTACTCCTTAATAAGGAAGACTTGGCTTTGCCATTTATCTAATGGGTTTCCACTTCTCACATCTTCCTTCCTTTAGCTCATAAACACAAGTGAACCCAAGACTTTGCTTGACCTCACTGCCTCCCCATTTCCCTCCCTCTCTGTACTGCAAAGCTTCAGAGAAGGAGGGTCTGCCCCTGCCGCTCTCACTTTTTCCCCTTATTCTTGTCAGGCCCATTCACTCTTTGCTGTTGGCCAACCCTATATCACCAGCTAGACCCCAAGACCTGGCCGTTAACTGCCCACCTGCTTGTACTCACTAACCTTTGTCTAACATTGTCCCCTAAGCTCTTCTTTCTGGTTTCCTCCCTTAACTCAGACAAAGGAAACCTGAAACCATCCTCCAGGTGATGCCCTGATGAAATCTCCAGCCAGCCCAGACCACCCAGACCCTTTGAATTAAATCTGACTCCCGCGCCTGCACAGATGGGCCATGGAATGACCTCTGGAATGACCTACAGTCACCTTTACCTCATTATAATACTAATATCTCTGCCCAGGGAGTAGCCTCAGCCTAATTTACGTAACATCCGATTTTGTATAGGCATGTTTCCTTAAGGCACATGAGCGACCTTACACCAGCCTCTACAAAAGATGATAAGACTTCCCTATCTAAATATTCACCCTAATCCTAAACAAAAGAAACACATTCACCCTCTCTCGGGGAGTCAGGGCTTTGGAAGCCATTCTCTGTGATCTTATTTGCTGCAAATAAAAGTTTTCTTTGTGTGACAGCCTAACCCGGTGCCCTTCCCCAAGAAGCGAACCCCCTTTGGTTCGGTCACACCTACTGTTGGCCCCCCGCTATGTTAAGTCTTCTATACTTACTATATTGTGAACGTGGTTTTAAAAAGGTCACTGACATCCTCATTTTAAAATCTAACCATGTGGACTCATTTCTCATGCTGGGAAACATTTGACACTGTCGACCTCCCTTTCCCTCATGGAACTTCCTCCTGAATGAACTCTCCTGACTTAATTTCTCAACTCTTACCTTTCTGTATGAGTTTGCTAGGGCTTCTGTAACAAAGTACCTCAGACCAGGTGAATTAAACCAGAGGAATTTATTTTTTTTCACAGTTCGGGAGCCTGGAAGTCCAAGATCGGCTGTCAGCAGGATGGTTCCCTCTGAGGATTGTGAGGGAGGGCTCTGTTCCAGGCCTATTCCCTTGGCTTGTGGGTGGTTGTCTTCTGTCTCTGCACAATCTTCCTTTGTGTCTGCGTCCCAATTCCTGTTCTTATAAAGACTCAGTCACACTGAATTAGGGCCCACCTGAATGACTATCTTTTAGCCCAATAACCTCTTTAAAGCCTATCACCCACTAGGGTCCCATTCTGAGGCTTCATCATCTAAATCTGGGGGGACACACATTTCAGCCCATAACACTTTTGTGTCTCCATGTTTCCCTTTACCCTCAAGTGTAGGTGTTTCCAAACTTTGTGCCTTGGCCTCTTTCTTTTCATGCTCTTTGAACAACCTTCTTCCCTCCATGCTTGCACTCTCTCTTGTAATATCCAGTCTCACCGGATGTTAGATGTAAATTGTCCCACAGGTGCCACAGACTCAACATGGCCCAAACAGAATGCACCATTTGCTCCTCAACACACAGCTGGGAGCCCCCTGCCCCGCAGACACTCAATAAGAAGCCTCGTGCCGTCTCTGGCCCCCCTCTCCCCATCTGCATGGGATTTATCTGTGTGTCAGTCCGACCTTCTGACCCCATTGCCATCGCTGGTGTTCTGACCTGGACTTGAGCCAGCTCCTGCAGGTCCATGCACTGAAAAGACAAGGTCAGTGATACCGCTCTGGTCCAGCTGCGTCTCCCTGACATGAACGTTTCGGGCTCCGTAGTGACTTTCGTCTGACCTCCTTGAGCATCAAGAGCACTGTGGTCAAGTTCGGCCAGATGACAGACCTCTGTGTCTTTGCCCACGCTGCTTCTGCAGCACACAGGCCAAGTTGAATCAGACCTTCCTAATGAAGTGCTGCTCCTTGGTTCCCACAGTTGAATTTAATTTCTCTTTCCTTGGTGTTTGTGTAACACGTACCTACGCATTTACTCTTACGCTTACTGGCTTGTGCTGGGTATCGTATTTAGAATTAGAGTCCTGGGAGGGTAAAATGAAAGGAAGGCATTGAGGAACTAGATGGAACCCTTCCATTGAGGAACTAGACCTTCCTTGAGCTAACTTACTTCTTCCCCTTCTACATTGTAGGCTCTTTTAAGGGGTTTGGTGGTGTGCGTGCATGCGCGTGCGTGTGCATTCGTGTGTGGTTTCTCCACAGCTCTTGGCACCATGCTTTGCCTGTAAGGCGTGCTTAGAGGTGTTTCTTAGGTTTAACTGGAGGACGGTGCTGGGAGAATCTAGCTCTGCATTTGAGCCTCTGTGATCCTAAGACTCGGACATCAGGCCGTGTTGGTTCGCAAGGTGGTTCTCACTGCAGTAATCTTCGTCTCCCTCACCTGCTGCGTGATTATTTGCTCTAGCATCAAATGGAGTTGACAGTTCACACACTTCTCCCTCTGGGGAGGAATAGGAGTTAAATGGACTACATCTTTCCGTTGAAGGAACTGTGTCTTGAATTCTTTGGAGAAGCAGGAGAGGCAACAAAGTAAACGTAAAAATGAAGGCGTTTATAAAGGGACTGTTTGAGTACATCAGAACAGATGAATAAAGGGAGTAATTATTTGCATTAAAATCAAATAATTCACTGTAGGGTCCTCTTCAATAGGATTCCCCTCATGAATTGGAGCGAAGTTTCCAGCTCATTAGGTAATTTGCAGAAGGAGGTGATGGGCCAAGAAAACCTGGGCGAACAGCAGCAGAAAGCTCAGTCAGAAATAACGGCAAGCAGGTTGGGTATTATAATGCAAATCACCGGGAAATAGGGTTTGAGCCCTTGGGTGGGTGTAGACCGTTTATCTGCGAGGGTGTGGCAGGTTACCATTCTTTTTTTTTCCTAAGGCAGGCACCAATGGTCACATTTCACTCTTCTGGAGGAAGCCCTTTGGGTTCCTGCATTTACCAGGCCTGGTAAACAGCTGGTGCCTCCGGGAGGGAACCCGAAGCCCTTCACCTTGCAGGGGCTGTAAGGGAGTGCCTCCTACCTACCCCCCACCCCTTCCTTTCCTCCAGAGCTTCTTGCTGCATCTTGTGGGTGGGGGCTTCCTAGCTCAGGCCCATCTAGGTGCCCAAGGGCCCTCCTTGTGGTCACAGCTCTGTCCCTGGCGTTTGCCCCTGGGCCATCCCATCCTGCCAGATGCTGGCAGTCATCAGTCCCCTGGTGAGCCGGCCGGACCGAGCTAACAGAGTGGTGAAAAGTTGGAGCATCCGATTGCCCAGTTTAGATCCGGTCCGCCTTCCTTTAGAGACGTTCGGGAATATATTCCCCTGTGGGATGATGGGAACGAAGATTCTTCAATCCCACAGGGCTTTCTGAAGGAAAGAACCTCTGCCATCTGGTCACTGCTTTCTCCTATGTAAATGTTAAGTACAAAAGCAAAAGATTTGTGGCCAAACATTAAAAAGTAAGCAAATAGAAGAACATAAAATGTACTCTTTATCCCACAAAACCAGAGATAACCGTGGATCACAGTTTGGAGCTAAAATCTCCCAGTTTGTTTTGTGTGTGCGTTCATGTGGGGGTTGTGGATACTTAACAAAGTATTCCTGTACTTATTAGAAAGGGTTGTGGTGTCGGGCGCCTGGGTGGCTCAGTTGGTTAAGCGACTGCCTTCGGCTCAGGTCGTGATCCTGGAGTCCATGGATCGAGTCCCACATTGGGCTCCCTGCTCGGCAGGGAGTCTGCTTCACCCTCTGACCCTCCCCCCTCTCATGTGCTGTCGCTCTCTCATTCTCTCTCTCTCAAATAAATAAATAAAATCTTCAAAAAAAAAAAAAAGGTTGTGGTGACAGGGCTGTTGTATAGGCTGTTTCTTAACTTAATAAACTGTGGATGTCTCTCCAGATTGTTACATATGCTCCTACCTCATCATTTTTAAGGAGTGCATGCTATTACCCAAGTGGATACAAATGCTTATTTTTGACTTTGACTTTACTACCAAAAAATTTTGCACATTCGGAAGCATTTTTCTTTTTCTTTTCTTTCTTTCTTTCTTTTTTTTTTTTATTAGAGGGAGAGAGGAGGTGGGGGTGGGAGAGGGAGAAAGAATCCTAAGCAGGCTCCAAGGCTCAATCTCAGGACCCTGAGATCATGACATGAGCAGAAACGAAGAGTTGGATGCTCAACAGACTCAGCCCCCCAGGCACGCTTGGGAAGTATTTTTCTAAGGATAAATTCTTATAAGTGGAATGACCAGGTCAAGGATTTGCGTACCTTTCCTCAAGGTTGTTCCCATTCCATTTCAGGCTGGGATGTATGAAAGGGCTCGTTTTTACACATTCTCACCAACATTTCCTATTGGCTTTAGTTGCTTTTTGAGATTTGATAGCCAAAGTAGTTTCACATTGTTGTTCTGTCCTGGATTTCTGGGATCATAAGCAAGCATGCACATTTTTTTTTTCAAATAACTTATTAGACATTTGATTTTTTTGGGGGGGGATTGCATATTGATGTTTTATGTCTGTTATTCTACCCAGATGTTCTTTTAAAAAAATGACTTGTAGGCACACTTGTAGGAAGAATAGTAGCTTTTGTTTATTACATGTAAAATTTTCCACATTTGCTGTTTTATATTATCTTTAACTTCTTGCTCTAAAATATATGTAATTAAATGTTTATCCTTCCCCCTTTTTCTGAAGATTTATTTATTTGATAGAGCGTGTGCAAGTGGGGGAGGGGCAGAGGTGGAGAGAGAGAGAATCTCAAGCAGACTCCCTGCTAAGCGTGGAGCCTGACACGGGCTTGATCCCAGAACCCTGAGATCATGACCTGAGCCCAAACCAAGAGTCTGACCCTTAACCAACTGTGAAACCCAGGTCCCCCTCCCCTTTTAAATATTTAAGTTTGGGGTCAAGCTTAGAAAACTCTTCCTCATCCTCAAGATTACATATTTACTTCTAAATTTTAAATTTATCTTTTAAATTAAAAAAACACACTTTTTATTACTGTAGTGTATTGCACATAGCTTAAAGCGTTCAATAGTATTCAGCGGCTTGCCATCCTGGGGAGTTGTGCTGTGGAGCGGAGGTCCAAGGAGCTTGGGTGCAGGAAGTCTGACATGGGGTCAGGGTGGGGGGCAGTTCTGTGCATAGTCGGGCCCCTGTATCCCTTGTTTGGAGTAGGTGTCTTACCTCTGCCCTGCAGGGGGCCTGGTGTACCTTCTTACTCATTTCTGCCAAGGTTGACCAGTTGGCCCTTTGTCTGGCCTGCCCCGGGCCTCCAGTGGTACCAGGCACTGCCAGGGTGTGCCTCTCAGGGTTCTGGCCCTGTCTGGCTGCTTCCTTCCTTGAACAGACCCAAGCTGAGCACAGAATTTGTCCTAACCTTCACTCTGCTAAGGCAGTAACCACCCCCTCTGCTTTGTGACTTCCGCATCTCTCTCCCTCCTCTTTGTCCCTGTGGCTTATGGAGGAATGTCTCCCTGCCTGCCATCCTTCCTTCTTATTTGGGCAGTGTTTTGGAAAGGAGAGACGATACAGGAGTGAGATGGATTTTGCCAGTCTTACCAGAAGTCTAATAAAATATATATTTTTATCATTAAATTTTTAAGTCTGTCAACTCTTAATTTTGGCTGTGGTATGATAATAGGGATCTAACTTTATTATTTTTTTTGCAAACGATTTTCAATTTTTCCAGTACTACTTACGGGATAATCCATCCACTGATTTAGAGACACCGATTTTGCTACATACCAAATCACCATACTCATTTGGGCTGAAATTCTGATCTGTTAGTTCAGCTTCACTACCGCATTTATTCTTTTCCCAGTGCTACCCTGGCTTAATTATTAATAACTTAAAAACTCTACAAAAGGGCAAATTTTCCTTTCTTCTTTCTATATTTTTAAAATACCATTTTTTTATGGGAAGAGAATTATGATCTTTATGGTCCCTACTTATCCAGACGTCCCAGAGCTTTCAACTTGTCAAAACCACTTTTTTTTTTAATGATGCTGTTGTCATTTTTTTTTCTTTGACGTTCTTGTCCTTCTGGAATTTTCTAAGCCGGAGGCATCTTTTCCAGGGTTATAGTTTAGAAAGGTTATACTGCCAAGAAGGAAAACTGGAATGGGGATCTCTTGGCTCACCTATAACCCGCACGGTGCCATGTGTTATGGGGAACCCAGTTTGTGGATCAAACCCGGATCAAAAAGCAAAAAACCAAAACAACACGGGGGCCTGACTCATTGGAACCAGAGCTCTCCCTGCCTGTGAGTGGCTCTTACGTGGCTGGAATGGCTGCCTCGTGGCAGGCTGCTTCGTCATCTTTGGTTTGCTTCTTTCCTGTTTTCGCACTACTTTCCTAGGCACGTTTCTTGGATCTTTCCTATTTCCGTGGATCATCCCCATTCTTCTTGAAAGTCTGGGCCTTGCTATGGCATCCCGACCTTTACAGTTCATCCTCCTCCTCTTAAATATATATATATTCCATATTTTTACTCCTTTCACAACCATCTCCATTTTTTCCTCTCGGCCACTTCTAAAACTTCACACTCTTGCTGTTGTGTTTCTGTGCCGAAGTCACCAGATGCATCAGGGTGCCCCCTTGCCATTCCAGTTTGTGACTGATGTCTGGGACTACCCCAGGGACTGTCTAAAGTGGCACCAGGGGAAGTCAAGCAGAGAGCCACTGAGGTCACACTCTGTTGTCCTACCCTCCCTCCCTTGCCCAGACCTTCCTTACCCACTGATGTTCGTGAGCAGCCACACTGAGGCCGTTGCTGTGGGTCTTTGTCAGTATCCTGACTGCCAGGAGTTGGGTGCATTGCTTATGGTGTGCCAGGCTTTGTGCAAAGTGTTTTCTGGATAATCCCAGGTAATGCTCATGACTGTTCCATGAGGCAAATACCTTCTGACTCCCATTTTGTTGGTGGGAAAACTAAGACCTGGAAGGGTTGCATTGCCTAGGGTTTTAGAGCTAGAATGTGAGAGCCAGGACCAGGCTTGGGGTCTGTTTAGCTTGAACACCACTCTGCTATGCTGCTTTTCTTTATCGTGTTTAGAGGATTGGGAACGACCTCCTTCTTGAGCGAGGTGCGCTGGACACTGAAGAAGGGCCACCCTTAGAATCAGGGAATTATGACATGAAGGGGTGGTGTGTGGGGCATGATGGGGAGATGCCCACAGACAGACAGGGGAGGGCAGAGAGCATTGAGGTGGGAGAGGGCTGGCAGGTGCCCCCTTGGAGATGCCAGCACCTTGATGGGAATCTGCTTCTTTCCTCGCACTCCAGTCTGGAATCCCCCAATCCCCAGCAGCCTTGAAGCAGAAAGCACAGGCGAAGCTTCTCATTCCAACTGTTGGTGTCCTTCCCTGCCTGCCATTTCTGATCCATCAGCTTCCCTCTGATGCCCTCAGCCAAGGGCTCCTGAAGGAGGCTTCCTTTCCCTCAGTCATGGCGCCCGTTCTTGTGTTTCTGGAGTTCCCTGTGAATGCTCCCCACCTCCATTGTTCTCTGTCGTGCCTTTTACACTGCCACGTTACCTTGCCCTAGAGCTTTTGCTTTGTCAGAGGAGAAGGTTCCATGCCTCAGTTCCTTGGACCCTTCTGAGCCTCACCCTGGCATCCAGGACATTTATTTACAGACAGACTAGTGTGCATGTTTTGTAGAGCAGAGGTCCTGCCTCATGTTATGGCTCCAGAAAGATGAATAGGGCCAGCATTGATACATATTTCTGGGATAAGGAATGCCTTTAGTTGTTGCTGTCTGTCTGTCTTAGGGACAACCACTGGAGAGGTTGTCTCTGGAGCCAAGCCACTTGGGTTTCACTCCCCACTCTACTACCTACAACTCCACAGTTTTGGGCCAGTTATTTAATTCCTTGTCTGTAAACTGGGGATAATATTTTTTTTAATCTTTTTTTTTTAAAATTTTTATTTATTTATTCATGAGAGACAGAGAGAGGGGGAGAGAGAGAGAGAGAAAGAGAGGCAGAGGGAGAAGCAGGCTCCCAAGGAGCAGGGAGCCCGATGCGGGACTCGATCCCAGGACTCTGGGATCATGACCTGAGCCGAAGGCAGACGCTTAACCATCTGAGCCACCCAGGCACCCTAAACTGGGGATAATATTAATCCTACCTCACAAGGTACAACTGAGGTATTACTTAACGTTGTTTGTAGAATTCTCTGCTCCTCGAAAAATGTTCACTGTTTTCATGCATGACCTATTCTGAGGAATCTTCCTTCCGTCTTTTTGTGCCAGATGGACATGGTCTCCAGAGAAACTTCTAGTATCATTATGGCTCCATGAGAGGTCTTGCTCCCAAATTTGACTTTTCTGTTCCCACCTGGCCCTGGAGATGTGTTTTGCTCCAGGTTTTACTGTGGCAGGATGGTAGCTCCAGGGGATCTGATTTCCTCTCTGTCATGGTGGTTTTCAGGAGGACAAACTCTTTCATATCATTCATTCATGCATGCGTGCATTCAACAAGCATTTTTGAGTCCTCCTTATATGCCCGACAAAGGGCTTGATGCTGGGAGAACTTTGTGTCCAAGGAGCCCATAGTCTGGTTGTACTTTGTAGACTTTTGTTGATTTTTTTTTTTTAATGTGTCTTGAGCATAGAAAAGCCGCTCATTCTTTTAGCAGATTCCTCTGCATCACAATGTCTTTGTGAAGGTTAGAGACTGACCAAGAGGCCTCACGGGATGTCCTCCTGGTAAACTCACCATCTTAGCTTGTGCTTATTTTTGGGCTCTGCCTTTTGCTTCTGTCAGCTGGGACCCTCCTCTTGGCAGCAGATGTCCCCATGGTGACCGCCATCTTGCGTTCCGTCTTCTGTCTAGCTGTTAAGATGACCTTGTGTCCTATTTATGACATTTCCAGTGCTGTCCCCTGTCTGGGGTGTGGCATTCTGCAGAGCACCAGTGTCTGGCCTGCAGGTGAGAAGTCTGTGCCCACAGTGCCACCCTCCCTATGCCACCTGGACTAAGCTCAACATGGTGGGTTGCTCATGGGAGTCACTCTTCTCTGCCTGAGTTGTGCATAATTCTCAGGTGCATGGACCAGATATTACTTAATCTCTGGGACTCCTATCCTGGTAGGTTTGTAACTTTTTTGAGGACAGATGCGGTGACTTCTGCTCTAATACCATCCGGATCCCAGCAGAGAGATGTTCTAAGTCCCTACCACTCAAACAACTAAATGGCTGAATTGACATCCCCTGTGGCTAGATCACCTTCAGCCTTCCCCTGGGTGCCCTTAGATTTATGGAAAAATGAGAAGAAATCTCAGGAAAAAAATGAAGTCCTTGTTCTCAGCGCTATGTCTTATTTCCAAATATTCTTATGCTGTCAACTCTGAAATAATAGGTGAATTTCAAACTACTTTCCATCTGAATGATGGATTGACTGAATCTAATTTACATGCTTTTCATTTTATGTAAATTGGCCCAAATGAGGCTAAATCTCCAGAGGTGCAGTACCTTTCTCTATGAATCTTTTATAATAGTCTCTTCCAGCCAATATAGTGCTAGTTCAAGTTTAAACAAATAACAAAAAGCAACAGACTTTTAGACTCCTGCTTGATTTTGTCCATCTTCATCCATATTTGCTCTCAACTGAATTGTGTCCCTTCCAGAATTCACCTGTTGAAGCCCTCACCCCCTGTGTTGGTATCTGGAGGTGGGGCCTTTGGAAGATAATCAGGTTTAGTTGAGATCATGGGGTGGAGGGTTTATCATGGGATTAATGCCCTTATAAGAAGAGACACAAGAGAGCTTGCTTGCTCTCTCTCTCCTCCCACCATGTGAGGATACAGAAAGCAGCCATCTATAAACCAGGAAGAGAGTGCCCACCGGAAACCAACCATGGCAGCACTCTGATCTTGGACTTCGAGCTTCTATAACTGAGAAAATAAATCTCTCAGTTGTTGTTTCAGCCACCCAGTCTATGAGAGTTTGTTACGGCAGCCTGAGCAGACTAAGACAGCGAGTGAGGAAATCAAAGTGCCATCCCGGAAAACTGCACAGTCAAGGTTTGGTACTATGTGCGGTTACTTCCCACAGACGACAGTCCCTTGCCTCCCACTGTCTTTGGGAGAGGGTTCCTGACTCCGCCAACAAGAGCCCCCACCTTGCAGAAAGGTGTCTGGATGCGTGAGCAGCTGGAAACATCTGAAGAGTTAGCAGGGAAACCTTATAGGAGGATCTCAACGGAAGATCCATAAAAATTTAGTAAAATTAAATCCTTTCATATTCAACTTATTAATTAAACAAGGTTATAGTAGCCCAAAGGAGGAGCCTTAAAAAAGCAGCTGAACTTTTTGTCTAATCGCTTTCAGAAAGAACAACTCAAAATCCTCTGCCAAAAGCATCCTCTGTTGGCAGGTGAAGCTTCAGCATTCCTATGATGCTGGTATAGAATTCCTTCCAGCAGGTGTGTTCATCTGATTACCTGCGTAACCTCGATCCTTGGAGAATCTCAGGGAGACAGTTCTGTTCAGAATTAAAATTGGTAGAAGAGACGCACATCTGTCTGGTCCACACTGCTAGGTAACACTAGCCCTCATGTTCAATCCTTGGACAATCTCAGGGAGACAGTTCTGCTCAAAATCAAAACTGGTAGAAGAGACGCACATCTGGGTCCACACTGCTGGGTAACACTAGCCTTTCATGTTCGCAGGCGAAGGCTCTGTCTTCCGAGGCCTGTGGTTGCAGACACAGTGTGCGCTCATGCGTGATGGCTGTGGGTCACTGGACCCCTGGCCTTGAAGCAGCCTTTGTCTGCCTACAGGGTCCCTGTGGTCCTACCCCCACGTGGAGGAAATGACAGGCAGGCTCTTCCGTTTGTAAAATCATGCTAGTTTCTTCCTAGCTATAAAAATGAAATAGATCCATGGTATTAAGTGTGGAAGGTTGAAACAAATAATACAATTACAGTGAATGCATCACTCAGCAATAACGAGTATTTACATTTTGCTTTATGTCTTTCCAATAACTTTTCTATGGCTGTACATATGAACATGCATATGTGAACATCCGCGTGAATGCATATGAATATGCATATGAATATGGATGTGACTCGGTAATTATATAGTTGTGATTATGCTATCCATATAATTTTATGGCTGACCTTATAAAAGTAATACAGGAACAGGATAATAAAAAAACAATGTAAGTGGGTACAAATAAAAAGTCAGAGTCCCCATCAGCCGAACCCTCCATGTCCGAGGCCACTATTTTGAGCCATTCGTACTTGTTAGTGCCCTCAGTGGGTGAAATCGCTCCAGATGAAATGCTTCTGCATTTTTGGTTCTCCACTTTAAATAGAACCTCCCCATCCTCTCTCATGAAGGACAAGGGGATTCCCATTACCCTACAGCCCTCCCTGTCCTTACCTTCCAGTATCTGCTGGCCACACGTTTATTTTTAAATCTTTGAATTGATTGGCTTCATTGCTTTAGCTCACACACTTACATCTTTATTTCCTTGTTAACTTTAGTACCTTTGGCCCTCCCACCGGGAGAGATGAGGGACACCACACCTCACGTTTCTTTCTCCCCCCTTCTCTGCCAGTTGTACCATGAGACGATCATGGTGACCAACACGTGTGCTCTGTTCTTTATCTGGAATTGAAATGTCCGTGATTCGGCTGTCGGTTGCAGATTCGAAAAGAACGTTTAGGATATGATGATGATTATAAATATTACTCTGTGCAGAAACGAATCTTGTGCCATTTGTAGAAAAACATATTTAAAAAGCCTCAGAATCGAAGGGAGAGGGGAGTGAGGAGGGGAGCCCACTCTACTTGTCTTTGACATTTGATACTGACATTTAGCTGCTGCTTCTTAAGGGGCTGATCCAGCTTCAGCCCTGTGTTGGCTGTGCAGGTGCTTTTTCGCCCTGTCCTGGGCATTTTGGATCTGATTTGCTCTCACAGTGGTCTTCTGAGAGCACACCTTCTTGTTAGATTTCAGGCCCAGGCTGGAACCCGTTCTCTCACTTCTTGGATTCTTTGTATGTTTGGCTGACATAATTCATTGAGTGATTCTGTTAGGAAGTGTCTATGAATCGTACACTTTCTTTTTCTTTTTCTTTTTTTAAAGATTTTATTTATTCATTTGCGAGAGAGACAGAGAGAGAACAAGCAGGGGGAGAAGCAGAGGGAGAGGGAGAAGCAGACTCCCTGCTGAGCAAGGAGCCCGATGCGGGACTCGATCTCAGGACCGAGCCAAAGGCAGATGCTTAACCATCTGAGCCACCCAGGCGCCCAGTCGTACACTTTCTAAGTGCTTGTCTTGATTGGATGTTGCCTGGGTATCCGTTCATTTTTTCCTACGACACTTAAGCTCCTTGCTCTGTTGTCAACTGGTATCTGATGATGCTGATCTGTGTCTCATGCCAATATATATGATCGTCATTCATCAGGAAGTTGTCTGTTCTTTTCTCTAGAAGCTTTAGAGTGCTTTCTCTATCCTTGTGTTCTGAAACTTTATGAGGTTTTGGGCTATTTATGAGGTCTGAGCTACTCGATGGGCTTTTTCAGTCCGAAGGTTCATATCATCAGAAATTTTCTTCTCTTATTTCCTTTCCTTCAGGTTTTCTGGCCTCTCATCTTGAAATGCTTGTTAGGTGGATGTGGCTGTTCTGCATTAATCCTTACTGTTTATTAATGAAAATTTCTATTTTTCTATATTCTGTGTGGTGTCCATAACTTTCCCCTGTAGTTCTACTGAATTTTTTTTTTTTCTGGTAAGAATTTTAACTTCCCTGAGTTCTTGATCTCAGACTACTTATTTTTCAAAGCAGCCTCTCGGGTCTCTCTCAAGTGTTATGTTAAAATTCTTCCAAGGTGCCTTCTCTTTCCAGAATCATCCTTCTTATTTCTGGGGTCATCTTTGCTGCCCTGCTCTTGGGGATGCTGATTGTCTTCAAGGGTCGGGCAGTCCTTGTTTGGCCATTGGCATTGCTGACATTTCTGAATGGAAGTGCCAGTATGAGTCAGGTTTCCTCTTAATGGCATAGGCAGGCAGGGTCCAAGGACCCTGAGGGGGCCCCGCAGGACCAGCCAAGGGGGTCCTTGGCTTCGCACAGGATAGAAATCAAACGCAAGCTGGCAGGAAGTGAGAGCAGAGTTTACTGAAGAGCGTAAATGATAGTGTAGCAAATGGAGTGTCTGGGAGACTCGGAAAAGGAGAGGTGAGTCTCCCCATCACTTGGGGTTGGGGGCTTATATTGGAAAGGGGTCCAGGGTATGTATTCCTTCCTTTTATGAATATATTCCATTTTGTTCTTCTATACCATGGTTTTAATAGGATTTTAGGAGAGAGAAGTATGTTCCGTTTTATTACTTGAAATGCTTTCTAGAGTTAAAACACCATATTGTAAAGATTTCTGATATCATTAAAATTTTAACAAGCATCATTGATACGCAGTACACTGATATTAATCTGTGTTGCTTATCAATTTCTATACTTTTAGATTTTTTCTTCTTATTTTTTTCTTCCTTTCTTTTCTGTGTTCGTCCATTTTAAATACAACGCAATGCTATTTTTTTTGGTGCACAAATCTTTGACCATATCTCAGGATCGATTTCAAACAATAGAGTTGTTGGATCAAAGACTGAGAACTATCTTTTGGACTCTTGATACATAATTGCCGAATTGTTTTCTCCAAGCTATTGTCTCAGTGACTACAAAGTACCCAGCTCATTATATTCTCACCAATATGTTGAAAAGAAAACAGGGGCGCCTGGGCACCTGGGTGGCTCAGTGGGTTGTGTTCAACTCTTGATTCCTGCTCAGGTCATCATCTCAGGGTCCTGGGATCAAGCCCTGTGTTGGGCTCCACACTCAGTGCAGAGATTTTCCCTCTCCCTCTGTCCCTCCCCCTGCTCACACTCTCTCTCTCTCTCTTTCTAAATAAATAAATAAATAAATGCTTTAAAAACAAAACAAACACACAAGCAAAACCCCCCTAAATTGAAAAAACAGCATAAAAATTGTATTTCTTTGGTTACTTAGGAGATCAGCCATGGTTTCCATATATTTTATTAGTTGTTTGTCTTTCCAGTTTTGTGATTTATCTCTTCATGTACTTTTTGTGCTCCTTGCTTGCCTCTTAGTTTTATTTATGCTGTTTATAATGCTTAGAAGTTTATATTTTTATACCGGCAAAGCGCTCAGTCTTTTCCTTTGTGATTTCTGTAGTTACACTGCCAAATTTGAATGTCCTTTGACCATGAAAGATGGATTACATATTTATATATATTTCATTTTAGGTTTTGATCACTTAATTTTTCTTCTTGGTCTTCTCTTAAGTAGTCTCTTAGTTTTATTCATTCTTACTACATTAAGTAGAATTTCTAGGCTAGTGTTACTTAATAGTAGAGCTGATGGCATGTTGTGTTTTCCCTCATTTTAATGGCAGTATCTCTGCAGTGGTTTTCAAAGTAGAGTGTGTATGTGTATTCCTTTGGATGTAAGAAGAAAAGAGAAGGAAGAAATTACACTTCACTATTGTCCACTGTAGAGAGACCCTGACACCTTCAGTTGCTTATCTACCTGCTGGTCTGATGTGATGGGGGTGATGTGTTCAGGGCAGGTGGGTGTCCTATACATGGGGGCATTGACCTTGTTTCCACTGACTTCCTCATGCCCTTGTTTCCGGTGACTTGTGACACAAGTACCTGGTTAGGGGAATTTATAAATTATATTAATTAGTTTAATTAGACTAACACCCAAAAGGGGCAAGATGTGTGCCAAAAGCTCCAGTTTTTGGATCATGCTGATCATGCTGGCCCAAGTGGACCTTAAGACAATGGCTGAGATGGCATTTCCTGTGGTCCCCAAAGGAGACCTTCATCAGCACTTTATGAATTAAAACACTGTGAAGCCCATCAGATCGGACAAAAGTTGGCTGAAACCACTGAAAAACATGAAAAAGGCTATTTAAAATGTTGATCTGTATGCACTCTCATGAATAATGAAACCTGACCTAAATCTTTGAAACAAAATGGAAAATGACTGCAGATGGCTTTTGTACCACAGGAAAGTGTGGGGCTTATTTCAGGGCAAAGTTCTTAAAAGAGTTGTCAAACACGGAGCGTCACACAGTCTCTGTCATAAACAGGCAAATGATCCACATTTGCTGATCTTTTCTGAGATGGCAGGATGTTGTCCTCTATACACCCTTAAAGATGACACTTTAACAAAGGTTTGAGGAAATGACTTCTTTTCAAAGGAAACTCATGCTATGGAAAGAGCATTTTGAAAATCATGGTTTTGGAAATGTTTCAACCATGATGTGATTTTGTTGCAAAAAAAAAAAAAGATGTGAATGTGCTATCTATAAACTCAAATCTGCAAAGTTAAAAAATCTGGAAACAGAATTTTGTCAACCACTTAAGAATCTTCCAAATGAAGAGATCAAGTGTTTTTTAGACCCATTTGTTAAAAGTATAAAAATGGGACCGCTTGCAGTTTGCAAGATCATCCATTGACATTAGGGAAGATCAAACTTTACCAGCCAAATATCAGCAAAAATCTTGGTATGCTTGTAGGATGGAATTGCTTGTAGGATGTGAATACTGTGATTGAGTAAATACTGCCAATGACATTTTTCTTCAATTTGGATCTGTGTCTCTTTCTGAGGTGTATTTTTGGTTATAGCAGATGTTAAAATCAAGTATGGAAATACACCCAACCTAAAACCAGATATTTAAATCACTGCCTAACAAAGTGTTATGTTGAGATTTTTCAATAAGCATGAATGGTATTAAATCACATTGCTTTCAATAAAAAAATCTAATTTCTGTGTTTTGAGAGAAAAATCATTTATTTAAGCAGTGTTTTAAATTTATTAGTCTATGGTTAGTTGCACATAGATGTCTCATATTTCAGAATGTTTCCTATTTGTGCTTTTTCTATTTGTTTTAATAAACTTGTCAGAGATTTGTCTAGTTTATTGCTTTTGTTTCAATAACCAGCTCTTTTATCTGTTTTCTAATTCATTTCTTTCATTATTTCTGTTTATTTTGTTGTTGGGGGTTTTCTAAGAAGTTAGCTTTAAGACTTCTTTCTTGTTTATTTTTTCTCTTTGGAATAATGAAAGCAGATACCTCACATTTTATCTGAATGTTACTTTGCTATATACCTCATATGCTTTTTTGTATGAATTATTCCCATTTTTGTTTTTTGAAGATAGACCTGTAGTTTTATTTATTTATTTAAGATTTTATTTATTTATTTGACAGAGAGAGACACAGCGAGAGAGGGAACACAAGCAGGGGGAGTGGGAGAGGGAGAAGCAGGCTTCCCGCAGAGCAGGGAGCCCGATGCAGGGCTCAATCCCAGGACCTCATGACCTGAGCCGAAGGCAGACGCTTTATGACTGAGCCACCCAGGTGCCCCAGACCTGTAATTTTAATTTAAAAACTTTGATCTGGGAAGTATTTAAGAGAATATATTAACAAATTCAATTTTAATAAGTTCTAGGGATTGAATGTAGAATGTGGTGATTGTAGTGAATAATACTGCATTTGGGGGCCTGGGTGGCTCAGTCAATTGAATGTCCAACTCTTGATTTCGGCTCAGGTCATGATCTCTGGGTTGTGAGATTGAACCCTGCTTTGGGCTCCGAGTTCCTTGGGATTCTCTCTCCCTCCCTTTGCCCCTGCCCCCGCTCTCTCTCTCTCTCTCTCTCAAGTAAATAAATCTTTTAAAAAAATATTGCATTGTGGGGCGCCTGGGTGGCTCAGATGGTTAAGCGTCTGCCTTCGGCTCAGGTCACGATCCCAGAGTCCTGGGATCGAGTCCCACATCGGGCTCCCTGCTCCTTGGGAGCCTGCTTCTCCCTCTGCCTCTCTCTCTCTCTCTGTCTCTCATGAATAAATAAATAAAATCTTTAAAAAAAAAAAGAAGAAAAAATATTGCATCGTGTACTTGAGGTTTGCTAAGAGAGTAGATCTTAACTGTTCGCACCACAAAAAAGAAATGGTAATTATGTGACACAGTGGAGGTGTGAGCTAACACTAGGGTGATAATTGTTTTGTGGATATATAAGTGCATCAGATCGACACATTGTACACCTTAAACTTACACAGTGTTATATGTCAAGCTTATCTCAAGAAAGCTGGACAAAATGTCACTTTTAGCTATTAAAATATTGACTTTTATTCTTGTTTCTATTTATATTCAACTGTGCCAGACCTGCTTCTGAGTATCTTTACTGAAGTTTGCTTTGTGGTCTTATATTTGATAAATTTTTGTAAATGTTTATAGAAATCTGGAAAGTGATCTCTGGGGGAATGGATATGCCCACGTGGGCACACACATGCATGCATGCTCACATGTTAAATCAGCCTTCATAGGAAAATGTCTCATTATTCATTTCCTCTTTTTTTTGTCCAGGTAATTTGTCAAAGGCTTAGAGGGTGTACCTAAAGTCTTCACCAATTTTTTTAAATGGATTTTTCTTTATATTTAAGTTATCTTTACTTTCTAATATATGATGCATAGAGGTTTGGGACTATTATTTTGAATTTTACCCTTTTTAAACATAAAATGACTTTATACTTTCAATGCTTTATGTTTTGAATTGTTTTGAAGTTGGAACTTTCTTTTCTTTTACATTTGCCTTAATATCATTTCCCATAATTTTTAAAAAAGATCTTATTTGAGAGAGAGAGAGTGATGGAGAGAGAGTATGAGTGGGCAGAGGGAGAGGGAAAAGCAGGCTCCCCACTGAGCAGGGACCGCCCCCCTCCCCCCATGCAGGACTTGATCCCGGGACTCTGGGATCATGACCTGTGCCGAAGGCAGATGCTTAACTGAGCCACCCAGATGCCCCCATTTCCCATAATTTAATTTGTAAACTTCTCTACTTATTTTACTTTATTTTTTAAAAAGATTTTATTCATTTATTTGAGGAGAGAAAGAGAACAAGAGCAGGGCAGAGGGGGAGGGGGGCAAGGAGCCTGGCACAGGGCTGGATCCCTGCACCCGGGGATCATGACCTGAGCCGAAGGCTGATGCTTAACCGACTGAACCACCCAGGTGTCCCCACTCATTTTACTTTAAATGGCCCTTTAAAGGCAGCAGGTGATGGAGATTGTGTCATTATTGTGGCTGCTTCTTGTTCTGAAGGAAGCTGAGTCTTATTTTGTTCTTTTGGTAGTAGCCTGTATTTTCTACCTGGATGCTCAGAGTACTTTTCCTCATCTTTGAAATTCAAAATGCCACCAGGATACCTAGTTTTGTAAGCGTCGTCACTAAGCTAATGTGGATTGTTTTCATGTGTAAACACAGAATGCTGGATAAAACAGAAAAAAAATGTAAATATGTTTGCCTGCTTGCTTCGACTGTCCCTGCCCCTTCCCCGGCTCTGCCGTGCGTTGTAGGGACTGAGCCCTGCAAACTACTTTTCTAGACTTCCTGGCCAAAGGGAGGCGCCAGCAGGAGATGAGAAGGTGGGGCTAAAGACCGAGGCTCTGGTTTTTCTCCCTGCCTCTAGCTCCATTTGACAGATATCTCCAGCAGTAGCTCTCTCTCTCTCTCTCCAGTAGTTCCTGCCCTGAAGAGGAGAGCCCCTCCTTCCGTGGCCCCAGTTCCTGCTGAGCAGCCTCTACCATGGTTCTTTCCCCTTTGAGAGCTACCACCCCAACTCTGAAGTTCTGGCAATTCCGCCTTCTCTATGTGTCCCTCCAGACTGGGGGTGGGACTCAATTTCTGTTGTTCCGAGTCTCTGCTAACCATGCTCTGTTGGGCTCTTCAGCCTTCTAACCACTTATGTAGCCCATGGTTTTATTTTTTTATTTTATTTTTATTTATTTTTAAATATTTTATTTATTTGTTTGACAGAGAGAGACACAGCGAGAGAGGGAACACAAGCAGGGGGAGTGGGAGAGGGAGAAGCAGGCTTCCCACTGAGCAGGGAGCCCGATGCGGGGCTCGATCCCAGGACCCTGGGATCATGACCTGAGCCGAAGGCAGACGCTTAACGACTGAGCCACCCAGGCGCCCCTAGCCCATGGTTTTTAAATCCTTTTATTGATCTACTTGACTACCTGACTCTGTTTTCCTGACTGTCCTCTGACTGGTAAAATAATTTAATGTGAAAGAAAGAGAAGGAAACTCAGAGCCCAGAGAGAAGCATAGGAGTAGATGTTGCTGCAGAGTAGGAAAACCCAAAAAGGCTCTGGGTGTTGGGAGTTTTGATGTCCATGCTGAGATGAAAAGTATGGTCTTGGACCCACAATAGGCAGCAACAGGGACTGAGATCATGGTTTGGTTGTCCCTCCTTTAGCTGCAGACTAGACTCAGTCTGTCCCCTGCTCGGCAAAGTGCTGGAGGTGTTTAGTTCTGCCCAGACAATTGCTGTAAAGCCTCCAGTGATAAATCAGGACTCCAGACCGGGAGTTCAGGGAAGGGCAGTCCGAATTTATACTACCCATTGGTGCAGGCATTCCAAGCCAAGAATGAAGGTGCAAAGTGGTCCTCAACTCATGGACTGCCTTTGACACCTGTGCTGTGGGTCTGGCTCTCTGAGCCCATGCAGCTCCAAAGGCATGAGCAGCACCTGCTGAAGATACTGCTGGAGTTCCTACCCACAGAAAGTGGTGGACCACACCGGGAAACAGTTTCCTGCTAGAAAAAGTCCGAGAAGTACAAAGAGGAGGATTGGTGCCTTATGAAATTGAGATGATAGGGGCGCCTGGGTGGCTCAGTCGTTAAGCGTCTGCCTTCGGCTCCGGTCGTGATCTCAGGGTCCTGGGATCGAGCCCCACATGGAGCGGGAAGTCTGCTTCTCCCTCCCCGACTCCCCCTGCTTGTGTTCCCTCTCTCGCTGTGTCTCTCTCTGTCAAATAAATAAAATCTTAAAAAAAAAAAAGAAATTGAGGTGATAGAATGACACACTGTACACCTGAAAGAAAATTGTGAAAAAGTGGAAGGATGAAAGGTAAAAGAATAAAAATTATAATCCAAGGTTCATACTCAGTGAAAAATGAGGGGAGGATTTAGAAAGGGACCAAATTAAACTGCCGACAATGGAAAACATAGTCATTTAGATGAAAAAGTCAGCGGACAGGTTAAAACCATGAGTTAAGTGACAACTGAAAAAAGGATTGGGGAATTTAATTTTGAGGAAACTGTTTATAAGATACGTAGAGATAAAACTCTGAAAATTTTAAAAAGAATTTAAGAAATGTGGAAGATACAATAATGTAACAGTTAAGGTTTAGCTCAAGGACCAGTAACCACTCTGGGTATTTTAAAAAGGAAGGGGATTTGATGCTTACAACTTGTTGAAGGGCTGAAGGCCAGGATTTTAGGTGGGTCTCTGGAATGACTCCCAGAATAATTCACAACTGGCCTTCTAGGGGAGTTACTACTACTGAGACTGCCATTGGAGTAGCCTTCCTGTTCCTAAAACTTTCTCTGGCCCCCCCGAAAACTGGAGAGTGGACCCCTGAAGCTGTGATCCAAGGATTTAAGGGCCACCTTCACCACGACTGCTTCTTCACAGCCAGGAGGCTGGGGAGTGGACAGTGGAATATTGCTGCAGGAAAATGGCATGTTTCCATTGCCTTTCCTATAGAAACAACTGGAAGTGGTCAGGAAAAAGGTTTTTCATCCAGTGTCATGCTGGAGGCAGCCCATACCAGCTTGAGAAAGGCATTAGTTAAGTTTTCAGGAATTTTATAAGCCAGTTATCAAACATAGCCATTCTTAAATGAATGATAAATGAAACATAAATTTACCTTCTTAAATGAAGGATCAACTGACAAAAAAAAAAGGTAATAAATAGTAAAAACTCATCACTTCCTAATTATGTGACTGCATTTTCTTGTTATCTATGATTTGTGGTTAACTTAGTGGCATCTGTGGAAATGGTGTATGTGGAAATATGTGGAAATACTGTATAATGGTGTGCAGAGTAATTGACGAACGTGTGGAAGAATCTGGAAAAGCTTTGGCTGGAAGCCGCTACAATAACAGCAACAACAACTGATAACTGGGGGCTTGAAAGTAAGGTCAACCTGAAATATTGGGCAACGATAACACAGAAGAACAAAGCTATCCGAAAATGATAAACAACCCAATAGATAAAAATGAAAAGCAAATCTACAGAAGAGGAACCCAGAATGGCCAGAAGTCATATAAGATGCCTAAATTGGTAATCAAGGAAATCCAGTTAAGAAAAATGAAACAGTTTGATAATACCAAATGTTGGCAAGGCTATGGGGGAAACACGCTCTTAGATGGACAATGGGTCTCTAAATTGCCACAACCATGAAGATAGTTTTAAAATATATCCACAAGTTCTTTGGTACTCCATCTTTCAAAAGGTGGAGCCTAATTCCTCCTTCCATGAGTGTGGGCTCTACTTAGCCACTTGCTTCCAATGAATTGAGTATGGTGAAAGTGATGGCGTGTGATTTCCAAGACCAAGTCATCAAATCTCCCTCCTGTCTCTTGGATCACTTGTCTGGGGGAAGCCAGCTCCCCCTTGTCATAAGAACACTTGAGCAGCTCTATGGCAGGGACCACAGGGAAGTGAGACTTCATGAATAGCTGTATGAATAAGCCATCTTGGAAGTGGATCCTCCAGACTCAGTCACGCCTTCTGATGGTGGTAGCCCTGGTCAATGTCTTGACTGCAAACTCATGAGATCTCCCGAGCCGGAACCATCCAGCCAAGCAACTTTTGATTCCTGACCCACAGGAATCGTGGGTGAGATAGTAAATATTTGTTGTTCTAAGCCACTGATTTCAGGGGTAATTTGTTTTGTAGCAATAGAAAACTAACTCAGCCATTTTGGAGAGCAGTTTGGCAAAACTGTGTAATATTTTATTTAGGTATATAGGCTGGAGAAATGCCTGCAGATATCATTGTAGCATACTTTTAAAAAAAGATTTATTTAGGGGCACCTGGGTGGCTCAGTTGGTTAAGTGTCTGCCTTCAGCTCAGGTCATGATCCCGGGGTCCTGGGACCAGCTCAGGTCCTGCGTCGGACTCCCTGCTCAGCCTGCTTCTCCTTCTCCTTCTGTTGCTCCTTCTGCTTGTGCGCTCTCTCTTTTTTTAAAAGATTTTATTTATTTAGAGAGCGGGGAGGGGCAGAGAGAGAGAGAGAGAGAATCTCAAGCAGACTCCAAGATGAGCTCTGATCTCATGGATCGAGCCTCTTTGGGGCTCGATCTCAGGACCCTGAGATCAGGACCTGAACTGAAACTAAATGTCTCACCCTTAACCAACTGCACCACCCTGGTGCCCTACATGCTTTTTTTTTTTTTTTTTTTCAGCTTTATTTATTTAGGTAATCTTTAAATGCAATGTGGGGCTTGAACTTATGACCCCCAAGATCAAGAGTTGCAGCTCCTCGGACTGAGCCAACCAGGCACATCCATTACAGCATACTTTTATGTCAGTTGGATAATGAATAAATAAATTGCAATATATTTATACCGTGGACAACTATGGAGCAGTTAAAAATAAATTAGGTGTATGTGTATGGATTTGGATAAATCCCTAAAATTTAATATAGAGTGAAATGTGCAAGTTGTAAAAGCATATGTGTGGTGTGATATTATTTATGTAAATTTAAAGATATATACAGCAATACTATAATGTATTCTATACAGTTACTCCCAAATGTAGGAACATTTAAAACATGGATGGGAAGGATGCATTTCACAGTGGAGGGAAGGCGGTGGAGGAATAGAATAGGTGGGCAGGGCATCAATGTCATATATTATTTCTGTTAAAAAAAAATCTATACCAAATAAGGTAAAATGCTCAATCTGAGTGGCAGGTCCATGCATGCATTATATTATTTGCGGAATTTTCTGTTTGTTTGAAATACTCCTATTGCCATTGATGTAGATTTCCATTCTATTATTTTTGGGGTTTCTTCTTTGTTTTGCAAGGTCTGCCCCTTTTCCAGATCGGCTTGCCTCTCAGCAGATTGTCTTGTCTTTTTGACGTGATTTCTCCTCACCTTACTGTGCTACCTCCTAATGAATTTGCATTCTTATTTCATACACACCCTACTTTCTTGTTTGTAAGGACATAACCAGAAAGTGTAAAATTGTCATCTGTCTTGTACCCTATCATTGTTGACAGTATGTTCTTTGCTCTACATCTTCTTGCAAGGGCTTCCTCCTGTAATGATGCAGAACTTTATGCAGACCCCCACGTTGGTGTTTTCTGCTTACTCATTCCTGTCTGGTTTGCGCTCTGTCCAAACTCTGTTTGCCAATTGGCATGCCCCTGCAGGATCTTCACAAGGGAACACAATTGTTTTATAAGTGCTTAGGCAAATGCCCGGTGGGTGTCTGGCTGACATTCGTGGGGTGCATCTTTGCTGGGGGAAGATGGGCTCTTGTTGTCTCCCCATAACTTAGCTCTTGGACAGGAGACATTTCTGGGGTGTTTGAGATACTCTGCAGTTCTTCCTTCATCAAAAGTAAGGCATGAAAAACCATAATCCACGTAGGTCTTTGCTTCTAGGGTCCTCACTGAAACCTGTGCCTGTAACCCACACCCTTCCATATCTAGCCTCATTGCATTTTGGGAGGTGTAATCCTTGAGTAGCTGGAGGAATATTTTATCCCTCTGTAAATTACTTCTGAGTGACATAATATAGGGGGCAAGGGTATAGTTCTGAACAGGGTGGCCATGTTCCTAACTCTAGAGCCTAGAATGGTTTCACTGGGATGATGGACTGTAGTTTTTGAGAATATAGATCACAAATGATAAAAGATTGTTTTCAAAATAACTTAGTACATCATTCAGTTCCATGTTGTGAAACGAGTGATTTCTGAACCTGTGGACAGTGGGGATGTGACCCTGAGGTAATGTATGATTACCATAACATAATAAAAAAATAGTAATAAAAAAGAAAATTAAAAAAAAAAAAGCACTTCCCACATAGTCTGAAGGGTGATAGCCTGAGGTCATGGTTGACCATTCCCGAGTCCCTGGAATAGAGGAGAATGGGGGTAGATAAAAATCTTTTCTTATCCATTTCCCATCTGACTTTGTCATTTAGTCTCTCAAAGTGTGGGCATGCCACTGATTGTCATTCTTTTTTTTTTTCTTTTTCAAACCAGCGGTATTGTATTTTTAATTTTTAAATTTTTTATTGTTATGTTAATCACCATACATTACATCACTGATTGTCATTCAGATCCTAACTGTGCTGACTTAGTGGAAGCTTATTCCACACCCTCGCATTGGTGCTATGGGGAGTATCACTATTTTCGTGTGCCTTCACGGGTGTTTTTAGGGGAATTTGGCAAAGGCCCTATTGGGGTTGGCTGGGCTCTCTAACTTTTAGAATGCAAGGTCAACATTGCCCCTCGTATGTCTGGTAATTAGAGGATAGGAACCTCTGTGAAGTCTGCAATAGATTCTAGGCACACTCCGGGTACCTGCAGGGAGCACAAACTTCTACTGAGGTCTTGTACCCCCTTTCTAAAGTCCATCAAAGACTTTTTAAAAACCTTAAGTTATTTGAAAAAGTTTCAGACAGAGGTTAAAATGCATTTCTCTAGATTCCCCCCCGCCCCCCCGCCGCCGTGGTCCATTACCAGAAACGTATGCGGCCTAAATAAAGGACTTTAGAGTAGTGCTTCTCAAACTGTTTGTGGGGAACGATTAGTTCAAACATGAAGTCAACTGGTCACATGCTTACATGTTGGGACAAGGCTATACATTGCTATAAAAATTTCTATGCTTTCTTTCAAATCCAGTCTTTATCTCATTGCAGACCAGCAATGAGCAGTGTTTAGCTGGCCGTGGTCCACGGACCACACTTTGAGGAGCACTGCTTTAGAGGCCCGGCAGAATTACATTTTGGTACAGTGTTTGTCCAGAAAAATAGTATCAGCCTACAGCAGTGTGCCTGAATCTTTGCTCTTGTAGACCAAAATAAAAAAAAAAAAAAAAAAGGAAGGTGTATTAGTCTGGGTTCTCCAGAGAAACATAGATTTATTATAAGGAATTGGCTCACACAGTTAGGGAGGCTGAGAGGTCCCATGATCTGCAGCTGGCAAGCTGGAGACCCAGGAGAGCCAATGGCCTCAGCTCCAGGCTGAGTGCAGGTCCCAAGGCGGGAGAAGATGGTGTCTCAGCTTCGCAGTTAGGCAGAGAGAAGGATTTTTCCCTCTGCTTCTTTGTTCTCTTCAGACCTCCCGCAGATTGGATGAGGCCCATCCACTTTTGGGGAGGGCACTGTGCTTTCCTGAGGCTACTGAATCAAATGTGAATCTCACATTTGTTCAGAAACACTCTCACGGACACACCCAGAATAATGTTTAAGCAAATACGTGGGCACCCTGTGGCCCAGTCGAGCTGACATGGAAAATTAACCATCTCGGAAGGGCATCAAGTAAATGTGAGTGGGGGGTCTTCCGTTTATTACTCTGCCAGGAAACATGCCAGTTCCTTGACCCTAAAAACACAGGAGCCACCCCTTTCATTATTTATTTGTTTGATCATTTGTGTATTAACTTAAATGTTATTTCTAGTGTAGTTAACATATAGTGTCCTTTGGTTTCAGGTGTACAATATAGTGATTCAACAACCCTACGCATTACTCAGTACTCATTGAGATAAGTGCGCTCTTGGGGCGTCTGGGGGGCTCAGTCGGTTAAGGGTCTGACTCCTGGTTTCAGCTCAAGTCATGATCTCAGGATTGAGCCCCGTGTCGGGCTCAGTGTGGAGCCTGCCCAAGATTCTTCTCCCTCTGCCCCTTCTACTCCCACCCCCCACCTGCCTCATTCTTTCTCTCTCTCCCAAAAAAGAAATTAAATTAAAAAAAGATAAGTGTACTCTTTTTTTTTTTAAAGATTTTATTTATTTGTTTGACAGAGAGAGACACAGCGAGAGAGGGAACACAAGCAGGGGGAGTGGGAGAGGGAGAAGCAGGCTTCCCGCTGAGCAGGGAGCCCGATGCGGGGCTCGATCCCAGGACCCTGGGATCACGACCTGAGCCGAAGGCAGACGCTTAACCGACTGAGCCACCCAGGCGCCCCTAAATAAATAAGATCTTAAAAATAAAAAGTAACCCAGTGTGTTTTATCTTCAACCCAACGAATCCATGGCCTCTTTGCCCTGCATCCTGCTTCATATAATCTTTAGCAAATATTACTGATGGTATTATTGAGAGTATGTCTGGCATTAAATCTAGTGCTTTCTATAAGTTATCTCATTTCATATTTACAAAAATACTGTTCAATGTGTATCAGAATTTTTGAAGAGGAGAAAAGTGTTGCTGACAGAGGTTAAGTAACTTACCCACTTTGGCTAATAAGGGTAAGAGCTAGAATTTCAGTCTAACACCGGTTTTGACCAGAAAGTTCCGATTCTTTACCATGAAACTGCACTGCCTTACAGAAAATACAAAAAAAAAAAAAAAGTTCACATGATAAACAATCGTAAATAATATCTCTCAATGAGTAAAATTGCCTTTGGGGAAAAAAATGTATTTTGTTCATTTTCCTCCCTAGAAGGACCCATCTTTGAGTTTCAGTTCGGGATCATGTTTATCTTTGCCGATGAACTTGTGTGTGTTTCCTTTCCGTAGCCGAAGAGAGAATCTTAAAGCTTGGGTTTCCCCAGGTGGCTTGGAGTGAAATTCAGCCCTTAATTGCGGTGGCTGTTTTTAGCTTACTTGGGATGATGTTCTTCCCTTTCTTGAACATGACTTCGTTTATCCATGAGTATGGTTCGCTTGCCTGTTTCCTTTCCCACTAGACATGGAGTGTTTTGGGTGCAGACTGAATGCACTGAATGCGTCCCTAATTTTGTAAGCTGCCTTTTCCAGAAGCAAATTATGTTGGTATGTCAAGGGGTTTCAGTTGTGGCCAGTTTTCTCTGCAAAGTACTCGACATTTATCCTGTGGCTGAACTAGGTTGTGGTTTGGATATGTTCGATCCAGTGTAACCTTGTTACTGTGGCTGTACAAATTTGTGTGGCACCTCCAGAGCATCAGACAACCAGGTGAAAGTTTGATAATTGGAAGATGTTGATAAAATTCGAGGAGAAACTAGAATGATGAGCCACGACCAGGGAAAGGGACGCTTTCTGCACGTGTGCTGACCTCAGGGGGCCTTCTCCCCAGGTGGTGAAATTAGTGTCTTCCCATGTTTATTAGGACTGAAACATTGTTTAAAAGAACAGCTGATGAGGCAGACCGGTCCAATGGCCGATGCTGGGAGGGAAGCTGAAGCCACACAGGAAGCATTTGCCAGTGTTGTGAAATAAACACAGCCCAGGGCCCCCCAAATCAGGATCAGCCCCAGGAAAAGGGAGGGTGGTCCTAATTCATACATCTGATTCTCACTTTTAAACAATGTTTGGCCTGAAAATGAAGTTGGTGAAAAGAGGAGATGGTAATTGAAGTGTTTGTCCAGAAAAAGATTCTTGTATTTTATGTGTAAAGATAGATGCAGCCGGGGGAGGGTAAGTCTGACTTATAATCAGCTGAAGATATTCCCCATATAATTGGCCAGTGCAGTCGTACTTCGTAACTAGCATCCTGCCGTCTGTGATGGGCCTATGGATGTCCGTTTTGTTCGCTGGGGAGGGGTAAGGGTGGTTTGGAGCCTGTTGCTGGCTCTTGCCTCAGCCATGTGTCTGTTTTACTTTTTGGGGCCCAGAACATTCATGAGAGATGTCCCAGTTGTTATGATGAGTGAAAAGTACCTTTGATAGAAATAGAGAAATCAGGAAGTGTGGCCTATTTTTTAGGAAGATAATTAATTCATTTTTAGACATCTTGAGTTTGAAATGAGAGTTTGACATCCGGTGGAAATGTCTGGTGCTTAGCTGAGGCTGCTTCATCGAAATAGCACTCAGGAGGCTTGTGTTCTAGACCTGATTTCTCTACTAACCAGCTTTGTGTTCTGGATCAAGCCCTGTAAATTTTAGGAGTCTCGTTCGTTGGTTTGTAAGTCAGCAGCTCTCAGCCCCAAGTAGGGACATGCTGGTGTGCACTCTAGGTTAGAGGGAGAGAGGGCAGGCAGGGTCCTGCAGGGCTTGTCACTCAGTGGTGTCCCAGGGAAAAGAAGGCAGGAGCCCCCCCACCCCCGCCATGCCCACCCCCGATGCCTGTCGGTTCCAACATCCCGCGATTAGGACAGTTGCTATCATGAGTGTGGCTTGAGGGACAGCAAGGTTTGGGTGTCCTGAATGGTCATCCTTGGAGACTGGCTGTCTTCCTGTAATTTACACCTTGTAACTCAGCCCTTCAGTGCCTGGAGGGGCCATTGGGGCTACCCCCACTTACCGAACAGATGCAAACTTTCTAAGAAACAGCACTCTACAAGTGACTTATGTGGAGAATGAGGGGTGTGTGGGGAGAGAGCTCAGGGGTTGTTTCTCTCCCACAGAACCCTAGCAGGGAGGCCTCTGGCTTGAATGCCCCCAGTGGCGGGGAGATTACCCCTTCTGGTGCCGCCCGGTTCACCGTCCTGGAGCTCTGTTAAGAGGTTTTCTCTACCCACAGCCTGTAATTGACTCCCCATACTTCCTACCTATTCCCTAATTCCACTCAAAGGTTGATCAGTCCTCTTAGCCCCCTTTCCAGATAGGGAAGGAAGCAGAACATGCTTCCTGACATGCTCAGCAGCTCACTCACTGTCACAGAGAGTCATGTTCTCTCTGCTGTGGAGGAGCCCACCGTTTTAACTGCCTCGTCTTTGGCTCTGCTGCGCTTGCTCTTTCCATCTCCTTACCGACTCTTTCCTCCCTTTTCCCTTAGCCTGCATCACACTGTGGGCCGGTGTCTGGACGGAGGAGCTTTGCCTGGAGGGTTTGTTGATCTGGTCTCAGGGATGCTTTGATTCCCTGTGAGATTGCTGGGAGTTGCTTTGTTCTGGGACAGGTGAGGTGCCGCTCACCTTTACAGCAGGGCGGGTGGTGTGAGTGGTATCTCAGAGGCATGTGCTCATGAGCCGGCCCAGCTAGCTGGTGTCTGCATCCCAGTCAGGCATGGGGCCTGCTTCTCCGAGGTGCGGAAGGCTGTACGAGTATTAACTTAGGGCCTGCCCTTTCCTACCTGATTCAAGTGCTGTGTGAGTGGGTCATCTGCTTTACCCGGGAAAAGTGGAACGCTTGGATCTCCGCTTGGTCACAGCTAAGATGCCCAGTAGTCCCCGGGGAGCCCAACATTTCTGGGCTGTGCATTCCTGATGAGTACTGAGAAAAGAGTTTGTCGGGCCTGGGAAAGGAGCAGAAAGGATGCCTTTTTGCATGGAGCGACTTGCTGATGACCTGGGTGGATACGGGGTCCTGGGATCGAGCCCCACATCGGGCTCCCTGCTCAGTGGGAGGGAGGGAGATTTCAAGATTCACGACTGCAAGATTCACGACTGAGTGGGTAAAATGAAGTCGGGTGTAAAACGAAGAAAGCGATAGAACTTGAGAGCATTTGGGGCCTGTTCAGACCATGAGGACCCTGGCATTTTCTGACTTTCCCTCTAGAAATGTGATTGTTACATTAAAAGTGACACTGGCCATCTGGGAACCAAGGTGGCCCTCTCCGGAAGGACAGAAGGAATGAATGATGATGTCTTTTTTCTCCCCACTCCCGCTTGTCTTGCGAACAGGGAAAAGATGCCTTTCCACCACGTGACCGCTGGCTTGTTGTACAAGGGGAATTACCTGAACCGATCCCTGTCTGCCGGCAGTGACAGTGAGCAGCTTGCTAACATCTCCGTGGAGGAGCTAGACGGTAAGGGGCCCGCCCCGTCTGGGAGGTTAGCCACCCCACGGAGGCGTTTGAGGCTGTTGTGCCTCTGAGGTGAACGCACCAGGCTCTGGCCACCCGCCCGTTGTGGCCAAGTCTAACCATGGTGTGACGGGAAAGAGCTCAGGGACAGGTTCCGCGTGAATGACGTCTTCGTGCGGGAACGAGCCAGTAGCCTGCTGGTGAAATCTCTGGTGAATGCTTTGGTTTCTTTGTAGACTGACCTTGGGGCTGGCCTTCGACTACCAAAATGTGTTTTCTAGTTTATGGAATCTTTATCACCCGTGGCGTTGTCATGTTTCCACATTGTCATTTCTGTGGGGCCCAGCTGTAGGGGAGGCGAGGGCTGGAAAGCCCCGCTCTTGACCTGGGGCCGTGGTGCTTTGAATCCTGCCCAGATCAGAATCATCTGGAAGCCGCGTCTAGGTGGGAATGGACAGCAATTATTTTAATTGCCTCTGTTCCTTTGTAACACAGTGTAGCCGTGGGTGTTCAGGGCAGGGTTAGGGATGAGAACAAACCTGGGCACACCATGGCTGTATTCATCCTGGGACAGTGCCCTGTTGTATCCTCATTGGTCAGCTAAGCGCCTGATTAAATAACCACATTAAAACGAGGAAGAAGGAATTTATTTCTTCTAGAACAGAGAATTAGGTTGATCCAGCCAGATGTTTGCCTAGGTGCCCCATCTGCTGAGGCCGAGCCAGAATCCGTTTTCCCTAGTATTCTGGAATGTTATGCTCCTTGTAACAGAATTTAATTTAATTTAATTTAATTAATTTATTTTTTAAAAAGATTTTATTTATATATTTGACAGAGAGAGAAACAGCAAGAGAGGGAACACAAGCGGGGTGGGGGGAGAGGGAGAGGGAGAGGGAGAGGGAGAAGCAGGCTTCCCATGAAGCAGGGAGCCTGATGGAGGGCTCGATCCCAGGACCCCGGGACCATGAACTGAGCCGAAGGCAGACGCCTAACAACTGAGCCACCCAGGCGCCCCCTCCTTGTAACACCGTTCTAACACATGAAGTCGAAATTTGCTTTCAACAATAGAGAAGTCAGAATTACCCCAGACGGCCCACATATTCGCTTTTAAGTGGAACGGTCTGACCAGCATGCTGTGTCTGTGCACAGATGGGAGCCTCACGGCCGTTACTCACAAGAAGAAGGTGGGGAAATTCAGCTCTGGGCCAACGAAGCCACACTTGCTTCCGAGTTGGCAGGAGTTGAGGGAAGTGGAGGATGGGGTCGTCTGATAGCTTTTCCTGCTCTTGTCCGGTTTGATTGCTTGCTTATCTGAAAGACTGGCTTGTTTACACGAGCCAACGGTAGAGCCACAGAGGGTGCTGGGCGAGGTCTGCAGGGGAGGCCGGGGGTGTTATAGGAAGCAGGAGTGGTGTGGCGGAGCCTGGCTCCTCAGGGCCAGCAGGTCCTCAGTGCAGTCTGGACAGAGGCTGGTGGCAGGAGAGGAGAGCTGGACCGTCGGATCTCCTGGCCTTCTGTTGGCCAGAGGACATTCAGACGCAGGATGCAGAAGGAGGCCGTAGAGCCCTGACTGCCTCCAAAGTGAGGTGACCAGAAGGAAGGCCAAAGCTCTGCTGGCGTGTTTGGCGGGGCCCCAGGCTCCCAGCACCCTGGGGAGTCCACTCCCCGGAGAGATCAGGGAAGTGGTGCATTGATTTGGGGGTGGGTTTGCACTTGTGTTTTCGTTGAGTAGGTCGGTCCCTGGGCTCCGTCATCGGCAGGAGGGACTGAAGGCCTCGCTGAGCAGAGGCCATGAGGACGGGGCAGGAAGTCCCTAGTTTAGGATAACTCTCAAAGAGGCTGACATTACTAACCAACGGAAGTTTGGGGATCACCTGTGGCTTTCACAGACCCTGGCTCTCCCTTTCCCTCCCTCCTCCTCAACTTCGCCACGAATAATCAAGAGATGATCTCTCCTCAGGTCGTCGGCTTTTTTCTCTGTGAAATCTGGGCCACTGCCAGGGCACGCAGCTTTTCAAGAGGACTGCGGGCTGGATTTTGTCCCCCCCAGGGTGCCCGGCAGAACCACCTTCTGTGTACTTGGGCAAGCGCCGAGCTCAGGAGCATGTTTCGCTCAGGCAGCTGAGCCAGGCTGAAAGGTGTCTTCTCAGCAGGCGAGAAGAGCAGGGAGAGATTCCAACAGCCTTCAAGCCTAGGTGGGCAGGCTTAGCAGTGGGGGGCCTGCAGGGTCACTGATGGAGTCCAGCCAGACTTTATGGCCTGAGGTCTGAAGCCGGCTGCTGAAGACACTGTGTTTGTCCTTCAGGAGGGTAATCCAGGCTCTCAGCTTGGAGAAGGGCCATTTATTTTCTGATGGAAGATTCCTTCTACTTATTTACTTTTGGCCAAGGTGAACCCTGAGTTATGACTGCTTATGCTTTATGATGAGTATCTTGGGGCCTGGGCAGGGCTGTGCAGATGTGCGCTGAGTTTAGAGCAAGCAGGAGGGTCTGAAAACCAACCACAGGCTGGTTCTTGGGGAAGGCAAGTTTCCAAGGATTTGCCTGCTTGCTGTTCTCTAGGACATGCTGAGCCCTAAAGTCGTCCCGCTCGGGGCCACTCATTTATCCTCAGAGGACACATGGTGTGGTACAGTGAGTGGATGTTTTGGACACTGGTGGACATCAAAGCATCCTTTGTTATCCATTTGTTGGGTACCATCTTCCCTTCCCACACCCCCTTCCCTACCCCACTGAGGCTGCAGCCCCCTGCTTAGGGATGGCCACGGGGACAGGTCCCCCCGCGCCCAGGGATAAATGCCCCTTTCCTTCCGTGTAAAGGCCAAACTTGCCCAGTCCATGAGTGGTTACCCTCCCAGAACAGGCGTGAAAAGAGCCACTCACCATGCAGGCCTTTTCCGGCTGACATTTACTCTGGGAAGTTTCTATTTCTTCTCTTTAAACAAAGCTCAGGAGGAAATTATGCAAAAAGCCACACTGAGTTGGCCCGATTAGAGTCAGAAATCACCTAACAAATAAACTCAGCAATGATGAATTGATCGAGACAGTTCATTCATTCATTCATTCATTCATATTTATTCATTTGTCCATTCCTGTTTATTCATTCATTATAGGAATGTTTACCCAAATGCTTTCTGGGTACTGGAGGAAATCAAAGAAGCATAATATTCACTGCCTGTTCCCCAAGGAATTTGCAATCTTCCCAGCGAATTTCTGTATATACAACATTTATTAGCAGTATCTTGTACTTAAAGAGTGTATCATGTGGAATTTTATCAGACATGCGAATTATAATTTTGTAAAAGCCGTTTTCTTAATGCTCTCTATTGAATAATCTTGTGATATTATTGTAATCTTTAAATTTGCATCCATCTGAAGTTCATTCATATACAGTGTGAATATCCACTGGATGTCAATATACTTCAGTTTCTGCACTCATTCCATCTAGGATGGATATTTGGGTTTCCAGTTTGGGGCTGTTAGGATATAATCTAGTCATCCCCCTTCTGTTATGTCTACGATGTTAGGGTCCACTGTCCTCACAGTACCCTCACGGCCACTGTGAAATGTCTGAGTGTGGGTATTTCATGCCTTCCCTGCTAATCCTAGATCTTCCTTCTTTGTTTTCTGCATTATATGTCTCTTCTCACATTGTTCTCTGCACTCTGCATTCATTTTCGGGTCTGTCTTCTACATCAGTGATTTACTAGATCTATAGTCATTTTAACTTTCTTTTTTTATTACTACCTTTAGAGCATATTTTCATTATGGATGAAAGTTTCAGTTTCTTTGAAGCCTGGTTTTATTTCAGTAGTCTTCCTTCCTTTTTAAAACACTTCTTGGTCAAAATAGAATAAAGAAAAGTATTAATGCACAATTACAATTATGTTCTTGAACGTGAACACTCATGCAACCGCCACCCAGGTTAAGGACTATAGTATTACCAGCGCCCCGAAGCACCCCAGGGTCCTTCCAAATGCCTCTTCCTCAAATACAACCACCACCCTGGCTTTTTATAGTTGTTTCGTGGTGTTTGTGTTTCCCTTCAGCTTGGGGGGGGGATGTCACGCCATATCTATTCTTTTGTTCCTAGCCTTTCTTCCTTAACATATTTGCGAGACTCAGCCATGTTTTTGAGGGTAGCTGAAGTTGATTCATTTTCATTAATAGATAGTATCCCATCATATATAAATATGCCACCATTCATTTATCTGTTCTACTCTCAGTGGGTATTTAGGTTGTTCTCAGTTTGTAGCTATTAGGATATAATGTCACCATCCCTCTCTGCTGCTGCTGTAGTCTTAGGATGTGTTTTCCTCATGGCTCTGTCTTCCTGCTTTACTGGGGCCATATTTTTTTTATTCTCTCTCAACTCTTTGTCTTACTGAGGACAACTTGGACACAGTTTATGAGAATCTCTTCTGTTTCTTGTCATAATGTGTGTAGATATACACATACATATATAAAAAGCCTTCTCCCCCAAGTCTTCCAGCTGATGCTACCTTTATTTTGCATTAGAAAAATATTTTCGATATGGTCCTTTTTGCTTTTTTCTGCTCTGCTTTGTGACTCGATAAAGTTCTTTGTGGGCCCAGAATCTGTGAGCAAACAGGGTTTGTTAAGAATCTTTAGCCTTCTTTGTTCTATTTTTGCTTTATCTCGGACTTGCAATAATTTTCCCCTTGTCAGCCCCAGCTGGAGAGTCTGGTTTCTAGAAGACACTCATCTAGTCCATGGCTGCTGGGTGGATGTGGGATCTTGATTGCCCCTACTGTTGGGTTTGCTTCCTATGCCACAGAACTCTGTCACTCCTTTGTTTTTCCCTTCCCTTGCTCTTCTCCTGTTCTCAAACTAGTATCCGGCATTCAGTGACCCACGTACACCCTGGTTCTCATCTTGCTCAGAAATAATCCAGGATGGGACACAGCAACCCATGGCTCTAGTTGCTCCCAGAGAGTAGGGTTCCCTAAATGGGCTTAGACAAAGGATGCTGCTGGGCTGGGTTTGGATTGGGTTGGGGAGTAGGTCACCATGGAAAACACTTGCTATGAAATAGGGAGTGACGGCTTGATTTACTGGTCAGCTAGCCTCTGGGTCCCTGGCAGGGGCCAACAGTGGTGGTGAGTCAATGATGTCTTCCTGCCATGAGTACCACTGTAGTTCCCAGGGTGGGTGGAAATTGTGTGTCTCCAGTTTCATTGGTCTTACCAGTCATGAAAATTCTCCTCAACCTTTGACATGTGTATGCATCTCAAAATTACTATTTCTGGTGATAGGCTCATTTGTACATTTTTGGGGGTATTTTAATTTGAGCTTTGGGAGTAGATGTGTCAGTCCGCCGCCTGCTTCCATCACGAAGCCCCATTTCAGTAGTTCGTTGACTTGCTTTAGATTATTCGAGTCATTGCGTCAGCACAGCGCGCTTTCCTCAGTGACCCCTTGTTTGCATAATCCAGTGGACTCTCAGTGTTTATTCTGGATTTCCTGCAGCATCTGGCAGTGTTGCTCACATGCTTGGTTTTGGAGTTTGTCACTGCTTTGGCATCCACGTCACTAGCTGGTTCTCCTCTTTCCTACCTCTTTGTCATTGCCACTGTTCCTTGTGTGTCCCTCCTCTTCTGCCCACTGCTCACACACTGTTGTCTCCTTGGGTTGTTGTCCCTGAGGACATCTACGTGCTGATTGCCTCAGGATATATATCTTCAATCCCTGCCTCTCTCCTGAATTTTAGGGATCTGCTACCTCTAGGCCCATGTGGATATCTCGCAAGTTCCTTAAGCTCCAAAGATCCAAAGCTGAAAGGATTTTCTTTTTTCTCCCAGACTGCCTCTCCTCTGGAATTTTTCTCAGGAAATTATATCACATTATACCCAGTCAGCTACAACAGTAATTTGGGAGTCATCTTTGGTTCCTCTTTTTCCGCTCACTCTCCACATATAATTGGCAAAGTCTTGCAGATCTTCTCTCAACTTATCTCGAAACTGTTCCTTCCTCTCTGACCACATTGCTATGGTCTTGGGCCAGGTCCCCACCCCCTGGCTGCAGTCACTCAGAGTGTGACTCTTTGGGCCTCATCTACAATGTCACTCATGTATCAGTTCAGTTTCATTTCATTGGAGGGATTCTTCTCAAATACATGCTTGATTAGGTTATCCCACTGCTTATAACTTTTTTCTTTTTTCTTCTTGGCCTACAAATACATAAGTATATATTAATATTTCTTTCATCTTTAAAAAATTTTCAAATCCACAGAGGTTTGGAAAGTATGGTGAATAACCGTATACCTTCACCTAATTGTTAATATTAAAACATTTGCTTTCTTTCTCCCTTTTTTTTCCAACACACACACACACACACACACACACACACACACACACACACAGAGGCATGCATCCACTTTTTTCAGTTCTAGAATTTTAATTAGGTTCTTTTTTATAGTTTCCATTTTTTTTTTCTGTTGGAATACTCATCTGTTTACTCATTGAAACAGTATTTTTCTTTAATTATTTGGACATATTTGTCTATATTTATAATAGCTCTTTAAAGTCTTTATGTACTTAAATCCAGCATCTAGGCTCTAGGCCATCTTGGGGTTGGTTTCTACTGTCTTTTTTTTTTTTTTTAAGATTATGTTAAAACTTTCCTGTTCCTTTGTGTGCCTGTTAATATTTGACTGTCCACTGAACATTGAGAATGCTATGCTATGGAGACTCTGTGTTCTGTTATCTTTCTCTGAAGAGTGCTGATTTTTGCTCCTGTAGATAGCTCAATTACTAGCTGACTGCTTTCAAGTTGTGTAGGTTTGGTTTTATGCTTCATTAGGGTAGAGCTGTGGAAATCCCAAGGCATCCCCCAAGCCCCTCTAACTTGGCAGGGCCTCAGTCTCCAAACTCTGTCTTCTTTGTGGGTCTTGTCAGGGCTTGGTCTTAGGTTTTGATCATGTGGATCTAAAGGAGGCCTGTAGAGTATATTCTTTACTCTTGTGATGAGGTCCTTCTAGTGTCTCAGCTGGATGCCTGGGCTATTAATAAGGTTTTTCGGACACCTAGGCTGCTTCAGTTCTAGTATCTGTTTTCTCTTCTCAGCCTTGGAGCAGCTGCTTCCTGGTGAGTCCGGTTTAATCTCAACTTACACGGGGGTAGTCCAGCCTTCGGCCAAGTATTCATGAGAAACCCACATGCTGGCTTCTGGGGTCTTCTCTCTGCAGTTGTCTTCTCTCTGCTGCCTTATCCCACAAGGTTCTAGTTCCTTTAGCTACCCCAGAATATGAGCTGTGGTTGGGAAATGGTCCCTAGGCAGAGAGGTAGGGTCAACGTGGGGCTCACCAGGTCAGTTTCCCTTCTCCCTGCACCTGCAGTCATGTGCTACCTGTTGTCTACGGCCTGAAGACAGTTGCTTTAGATATTTTGTTCAGTTGTATGGTTGTACATGGTGGTAGGGTTATTCTTCGGCCGGTTACTTTGTTGTAGCAGAAGTCTGTTATTAATAATTTTATTTTTTTTACCCAAACTGGTTAAAAGTAATTTTCAACCAACATAGCACTTGACCCTTTAATAGTTCATTTTTGTTTATAATTCCTAAATGCTCTCCACAGCCTACAGCTGGGTGAGCCATAGGGAAACGCTGTAACAAAGCATAGGAAGTCCTGTGTGGCCTGGGCCCTTCCTTTTTGTCTGACCTGACTCCTTGCTTTCCTTCCAGATGGTTCCCTACTGCCTCAAGATCTTTCCTGCTTCTCTGCCTTTGTTCTAGCTGCTTCTGTCTACTGGGACCCATCTTTTAAGTTTCAGCATTGTCATTGTCACCATCATCATAATCATCACAGCCGAAGTTTATTGAGTGCTTATTCTGTGCTGGGAACTGTTCAAAATGCTTTAGATGAATCAACACCCTTAATCCTTTCAATCATCCTGGAATGCAGGTGTTATTATTAACTCCATTTTTGCAAATGTGGAAAACTGAGATGTCAAAGAACCTTGTCCGCGGTTACTAACTAGTGTGTGTTAGAACTGGGATGCTGATTTTCACCGGGCTTCACAGCCCATGCTTTTTAACTTTTATGCTATGAATCCTCCTCCCTGCTAGATGAGACCCTTTGTGCCTTCCCTGCACCCTCATGTCACTATCCTATATATCACTGCCACCACTGTGACACATGGGTGAGAACTTGCCTGATTAATCAAACTTTCAGTGGGTGGAGAGATATTTTTAAAGCTCTGTGTGAGCCCAGCGTGCTCCTCACCGAGAGCAGAGGTACACTGCAGCCCAGAAGAGGCTGGTGATGGGCATGATCTCTTGCTTTGAGCTCCTTTGAGGGGGCTGGCTCCCGTGCCATGAGCTCTGAAGGACCCCTCCCCACCTCCACCCATCGGGTCCATTGTTCATTTTCCTGTAAAGAAGAGCTCTGTCCCTCACTTCCTTTCTCTTTGTTTTCCTTTCCTCCTCTAGTTTTGCTGGTTGATTTAAAAATCCAAGAGGCACACCCTAACTTCCCGCTACGGGCTTTTCAAGAGGGCTGTTAAGGAGGCAGAGACATTACTGTCGTAAGAGAAACTCACAACTCTTAATCTGAGAAGGCTGATGGCTCCAAGTTCTCTCCTCCAGAGGAGGTTATAAAACCTCCACAAAGAACCACATCATCCGACAAGAGTGGGAGTGCCAGATACACAGCTCTGCTCCCGAGCTGAGAATTAGCTTTACAACCCGGGTCTTTTATCTATCTACGTACCTTCCTCCTAGAGGTTTGACCTGCCTTTGAGCCTTGAGAGGGAAGTCTTTGGTGGAGAGCCACGAAGCTCTGTCAGCGGAGCCAAGGACGGATTTCTCTGATGGCAGCCGCTTTCAAGGGCCCCCTCCTTAAAGGGACATTTGCTTAAGTCTTCTTAGAGTTTCCTGCCTCTTGTTCTGAAAATGCAGTTTGATAGCTGTGTCCAGGAAAGAAACCTGAGTCCCGACCCTGCCACTTTCATTTTATTCATTTGTAATTTATATGATGCCTGCTTCCAAATGTGATCGAGACATCGTATGATGAATGAAGAAACAAACTGCAAAGGCTGTTAGAACAGAAATAGAAAATAAAAATCCACATACAAAGAGGAAGGAAAAAAACCTATGACAGCCCCTTAAACTAGTGCAGTTACTGTGAATGAGTGTGTGCTCTCAACGGGTTGGGGCAGAGAGGTAACACTAGTTACCTTATTCCAATGACAGCCTTAAAGTGCCCCATTGGAAGAAGAGTCCTCTCATCTCATTTTAATTAGGAGCCCTTTGGCCCATAATAAAAATATCCAATATACAAGTATTTTGTATTATTTCAGAGATGCTGGCGGCTTTCAACTTTTTCTCACCCTTGTATTTCTGAGGATTTTTTTTTTTTTTTTTACACCTATTTCCTCTAGCGATAGTGGCTCGGGATGGTGGTGATTCTCAATGAAGGATGAGGAGCTAATTGTAGACTCTCCAGATGCAGAGAGGTGAGGACAGATTGTAGTTTACAAAGTCTTCCCACTAGCTGATTCTATGAAGCCCCTGTAGAATATGTTTCTCTGGTTCCTATTCCTAAGAATCCTGCTTGAGCTAGTAGACAGAAGTGATACCTTGGTCTAAAAGTTCAAGAGCCGGCATCATAAACTGTGACCTTGACTTGAGATATTTGAGGAACAGGATTTACCAACCATCCATGTCTGTCATAAAATAACCTTGCTACTGTTTCTGTGGAATCTTCCACTTTCAATAGAAATACATCCTAACAGATCTAAGGTAATTAAGCCCCACAGTGCTTCCCCAGATAACTAAGTACGTTAACTTGTCGAGTAGAACTGCTCAGCATTATCCATCTGGATGCTGGAGAGAGTTTGCCAGAACTCATCATTTTGATGTTGGCTTCATTGATACTGAGCTCTTTCTCCTGGTGGTAATTGGCTGACAGCAGGTTCAGCTGCTTCCTGGGACTACTCAGGGATGTGATATTAGCAATATGTTCTAACAGGGATGGCTCCCTGGTCTTCCCCCTTCACAGTGGCATCCAGGGCATCTCATCTAAGCACAGCTCCAAATCATTTAAACTCAGGTGCTGAGCTGAGACACAGCCATTTAAAAAATATAAATGTTCACTACCAAGATGGTCATTTCTACT
Organism: Eumetopias jubatus; assembly: GCF_037043125.1. Lineage (NCBI taxonomy): Eukaryota > Metazoa > Chordata > Mammalia > Carnivora > Otariidae > Eumetopias > Eumetopias jubatus. The sequence continues at coordinate 96,755,552 of NW_028274818.1, forward strand.
TTCTCGAATTTTCAAGCCAAAAGAACACTAAATTTACATTGAGACCTGAATTATTATATTGCTGTGTAACAAATTACTCCAAAAACTGATTTAAAACAAAAAAAATTATTTCCAAGTGGATCAGAAACTCAGGCATGGTGTGGCCCAATGGCTTTCAAATGGTTGCAGGGAGGACTGCAATCATCTGAAGGTTTGACTGGGGTTGGGGAATCCAATTTCAAGCTCATTCACAAGGCTCTTGGCTGGATGCCTCCCTTCATTTCTTCCATGAAGGCTTCCCCATAGGACTGCTTGAGTGACTTCAAAGCATGGGATTTGGCTTTTGCTAAAACAAATGATCATGTTATGACCTTGTCTCAGATGTCACATATTGTCACTTCTGCCACATATCTCATTCGAAGTGAGTCACTAAATACAGTTTACACTTAGGGTAAGCCTCCATCTTTTGAAGGGAGGAGTACCAAAGAATTAGCAGGTGTATTTTAAAACCACCAAAGACCATATAAATTAGCTTGGAGATGGTTTCTAGCTGTTGAAGGCTAGTGAAATATTATAGAAAGTTCTGAAATCACAGTTTGCAGTTTCTTTGGTAGTGAAGAAGAGAGGACCAATGATCATTGGCTATAAAAATAGGAATTAAAGCCTACCTGTTCTTGATGGAGTAGGGTCTCTGAAGTTACCCAGATCTGGGTTCTTATCCTAGTTGTACCACTTAGCAGTTGCAACACAGATGGTTAGCTCTTTTCCAATACCATTTCTTCCTAATAACAGAAATTTTAGCTGGAACCATGGATGCTAGAATAAAGACTACATTCCTTACACTTCTTTGAGAGCTAGGTGTGGCCATTTTAGTAAATTCTGACCAATGAGATATAAGCAGAAGTGACATTGGGCAACTTTGGTGCACGCTGCCTCTTTATCCTTTCTTCCTTCTTATTACCGGAATGGGAATGTCATCATCTGACACCAGGAAGACAAAGAGTTTCACCCTTGGATGATGGAATGCTGAGCTGGAAGGAGCCTGGCTGCCTGAGGGTGGTGGAACAGAGAGAAATTAACTTCTGTCTTGTTTTTCTGTCACTCAGAGCTGAACCTAAACCCACAGAATCAGCAGCTGTATGACCACAGATGAGTAATCCAGTCTCTAAACCCGTTTTCCAATTTTAAAATTAGTGTCTTACATATAATACTACTTTTAGCAATCTCCTGCTTACTATTTTTGAGGAGGAAGTATTGTTGGTAAGGATTAGGTCTGAGGAGTCTATTTTAGAGCATTGGAGGTTTGTCCCTTTTCTAATATATATATTGGCTATATTTCCCAAATTCATCTGTTGAAATTCTAAAAGATGAGGTTCAGCAGGGCAAAAGGGGATAGAGCTAGCAGGACGGGCTGGATGGCAGAGACCCTAGAACCCTCTAGGAGGACATTAATTTCGGGTGGGTTTGTCTCAATGTTGAGGGCGGTGCACTTATACATCATGTTCATCCCTATGAACAAACAGCAAAAGCCTGGGCACACAGTGAAGCTCAGAAATGCTTGTTGAATCAATGGACGCCAGCCAGATCTTCTGATAAGAGAAGTTTGTGAGCTAATGGTTTCTGATTATTCGTTCTCTACTGGAAGTGGATTTGGGATGAAATATATGGCGGTTGATGATGCATCACATTTAGGGTCTGATGGCTTACTTCAGTGCTCCCTGAGTTTTGGTTTTATTACCTGTACAATGTGGATAATAGTATGTACGTTATAATGACAATATGGGGTAATAGATGCAGAGTGAGTTACTGTTGTGTATTTGACCTGTGGTAAGTGCCCAATAAATAGTAACGACAGTAGTAATTGTTGCTAATGCTGTCATGATGGTGGTGGTGGTGGTGGTGGTGATGGTAGTAGTGGTAATGATAATGACAAGACACACCCGAAGGATTATCACTCCCATGTCGGGGCACGTTGGGTTGGCTCTTTAGAGGAAAAAGCAAACTGCTAGCCAGAACCCTGTGCAATCGTCCTATCAGGACAGGCTCAATTCAGGATGTGAATGTGGAAGTATCTTGACATCCCATCATGATTTTCTGTGTCTTAGCTCTAAGCCCATAGAGACACCTTTCCCTCTGCCCCAGCCTCAGCTCTTTATCTTTCAAAGACCCTGTCCTCATTGGTATAGAGGTAAGGGTCTAAATTCTCAAAGGAAGGAGAGGAAAATGTACCCAATGACAATAGCTTCAAAGCCTTGGGTGGTCCTCAGAGATAGAACTAGAATCCTATAAGATCTGGGCTTTGATGTGAGAAACATCTGTGGATGGCTGAATGTTCAGGCTTTTCAAGTCTTCACTGTGATGCCTTCGAGGATCAGGAGTGAACATGACATAAATTTCCTTTTAAATATAAACTGATGTATCCCACAATACTTATTCAGTGGGTCGAAGCAGAGGTGGTGATAGGAGATGGGAGGCCTAAAATCATGGCCCAATGACCAGAACTCACTCCCCTTTGGGAGAGGGGCTTGTCAGCAATTTGAGTTCAACATACTGGAAAGCAGATTTGCATTCCTTCCTCTCTGAAGTGGGCAGTTGTATAGGACTAGTGATGGTTTCTGGAAAGGGAAGAACCCAACCATCAGTTTTGCTAGGTGTAGCTTCTGTGAACATTAGCATCCCTGTTTCCCATTGCCATCTCCTCCTTACTCCCGCAGGGTTTCCCTAACCTTATCTGGTTCAAATTCAAGGCCATTTTTGTTTTAATGTTTCTTCCAAACTTGAAACATCAACTGCAGTATTAATGGTTTGTTTGTGACACTAAAGTTTTATGGTGATAGAAAAGAATATTTTTCCCATAAAGCTGCTAAAATAAATGGCCCCAGGACCTAAAGTAATGGCGGTCCAGGGAGTGTGCCACCATTTCAGGCTCAGGTGTGGGACTAGTTCCTAGGCTGGTGCCAACTGGCTGTGCTTTGCTGGTTATTACTCTGCTGGTACCAGTGAGATGAGCCGCAGGATATGTCGCTCTCTTCAGCCATCTGGGTGGCAATTTAGCATTTCTGCCTAGAAGCATTGCAGGGAGGACGGGTCCTAAAGTTCTTGGTCTGGTGCCCCTAAGCAATTTGTACATGACTTTAGAGAGCTCAGTCTCTCCGCTATCTGACACTCAGGTAGGGAAAGGAGGGGAAGGGGAGTCTTGGGGACAAACCTGAGAGCTCAGTATTTCCTGCACCTCTAGGGGGCCTTTTCTCAGACAGCCATGTGCAATTTCTTCGCCAGCACATATTGAGGCCGAATAAACTTCTGCAAGTTTCAAGTGCATGATTGATCATGATTTTATGCTACTCTCTTTAAGAACTCTTCAGAGGCGCCATCCAGTTCTGGGAAAAGTGCCTTGAGCTGACTGCTGAGTTCTCTTGCCAGATTTTGGAGACCCTGAATGTGCAAATTAAGAAATGTGTTGTTTCAAATTTTGAATCCTCAGTGACTGAGGTTAGCCTAGAGGACAGACTTAGGAAGAGCTCTGAAGGTGCTAACGGCCAGGCCAAAGAATGATTTTAGTCAGAGCTTTGAACCTGGGGCCTCGGTATCTTCTCGGGCTTCTGAATATTTTTTGTGTTTGTGGGTAGTGCTTTTTCTCTGGGGAGAAGATGTACTACTTATGTCATATTCTTAAAGGGAGTCAACAAAAGGGTAAGAGCAATCGCTAATCTCTAGCTTGTGAACTGGACCTTTCTTTCTTCTTCTTCTTCTTTTTTTAATATTTATTTATTTGACAGAGAGTGAGAGAGCACAAGCAGGGGGAGCAGGAGAGGGAGAAGTAGGCTCCCCGCTGAGCAGGGAGCCCAATGTGGGGCTTGATCCCAGGACCCTGAGATCATGACCTGAGCTGAAGGCAGACACTTAACTGACCCAGCCACCCAGCCATCCCATGAACTGGACCTTTCTTATACCCATCACTACATCAAGGTTTCTGTTTTGTTTTGCTTTCTGTAGGAAGACTGGACATGGTGTATCAGTGCGTGCTAGCGAGGTTCTATTTGTTAATGCAAAGATGGCGTCGGTTATGTTGTGGAGAATGGACTTGGGGGGGAGTGGGTCTAGAGGCTGGGGTACCCCCAGGAGCCCATTCTCAGTCAGGAGAGAAACAGTGGGGACCTAAACTCAGCAAGTGCAGTAGGTTGGAGGGAAGTGGGCTTGGGAATTGAACAGTGCAGACACTTGGCCATGTTTATGTGATCCAATGTAATGCTTATAGTAACTCTGGGAGGCATTCTTGTCCGTGTTTCAGATGAGGGAAGTTAGTGTGAGAGTGATCATGTTGTTGGCTCAAGGTCACACAACTAATAATCGGTGGACTGAGATTCATACTCTGTTTTCTCTGACCCCAGAGCCCATACCCTTCATTAACTACCATGTTATACAGTCTCCACCATACGAGGTCTTGATGTGTGGAGGTAGGGTGGGTGAGAAGGAAGAAGACTTAGGTGCACAGCTACCTATCAAGGTCATTAGCTAGGTGCAGGTGCTGCCAGTCACTGAGGCCAAGGACAGAGGAATTTGAATGGGGTAGGAAGAAGATCATGAGAACCGAAAGTCAGCCCAGACGGCTAGTGGGCCCTTGAATAATGAATTCTGGGGCTTAGAATATTTAGCTGGGAGATAGAGATTTTGGAATTTTTATTATATTGAAGTTATGGATAAAGAAAAGCGGGCCAGAGATGGAACCTAGAGGCCCAGCATCCAGGCATTCCTTTGATCACAGGTGGTCGCTGGTGGCCAGGGGATTGGGAGGCCCCACTTCTCCAGCTGAGCCTTTTTATATCCATTAGCTGTGCTAATTTATATGCCATGTTCAGTCCCCTAGTTATCCTTCATATTCTCAAAAGCCAAAATCCTCAATCAGAAGGACGTTAAAAAAAAATGTCACTTGTTCGTGCTCAAATAATTTGCTTTATTGGTTGACAGTGCCCCTCTCTTTCTTAGTTTGAGTCAGAACTCGCCTAAACCTCTTAACTGTCTTAGATGTTCCAAGAAGTTCAGTCTGGCTCTTGGCCATACAAATTCTTTTTTCAGGGTATCATAGAAATACACTATAGTTTTCTCTGCCAGATACACCTACAAAGAGACTGTGTTACGTCCAAGGTCACCTGCCTATAATTAGGACTGCCCCAGGCAACCACCAGGCCAAGGATAGAGAACTTGACTTGTTGCCTGAAGTGGCAAATTCCAGGGACTCTGGAGTTAGACTGAACTTGGTTCAAAGCCTGGAAATGTCGTTTATCATCTCTGTGCCCTAGGGCAAGTTTTAAACACAGCTCTCAGTGTCCTCATCCATAAAATGGGGTGATAGCAGTACCCCTCTCCTGGGATGGGCTTGTGGCATGATGCCTGGCACTTGGCACAGCGGTCTGTAAGGGCTGATGGTGGTCTCACTGCCTGGCAATCTAGGGGGAGGAGTGAGAGCAGATGGAAATACTGAATTTCTTTTCGTTCTCTCCTGCCTGGCCAATTCAGAAGGAGTTGATGGATATTTTAAAGAGAAGGAACAAAACTAGATCTGTGAATCTGGCATCTGGTCATCTTTCTCTTTCAGTGTGTGTGTGTGTGTGTGTGTGTGTGTGTGTGTTTGTGTAGTTGTGTCTGTATATTTATATGATTGTGTGTTTGTATTTTGTGTGATTCTGTGTATGTTTGTAGGTTTGTGTGATTGTGTGTAGGTTTGTGTGATTGTGTGCCTGTTTGTATGTGTGTGTAGTTGTGTCTGTGTGTGTTTATATGATTGTGTGTTTGTGTGTGTGTGTAGTTGTGTCTGTGTGTGTTTATATGATTGTGTGTTTGTATTTTGTGTGATTCTGTGTATGTTTGTAGGTTTGTGTGATTGTGTGTGTTTGTAGGTTTGTGTGATTGTGTGTGTGTAGGTTTGTGTGATTGTGTGCCTGTTTGTATGTGTGTGTAGTTGTGTCTGTGTGTGTTTATATGATTGTGTGTTTGTGTGTGTGTAGTTGTGTCTGTGTGTGTTTATATGATTGTGTGTTTGTGTGTGTGTAGTTGTGTCTATGTGTGTTTATATGATTTTGTGTTTGTATTTTGTGTGATTCTGTGTATGTTTGTAGGTTTGTGTGATTGTGTGTGTTTGTAGGTTTGTGTGATTGTGTGTGTGTAGGTTTGTGTGATTGTGTGCCTGTTTGTGTGTAGTTGTGTCTGTGTGTTTATATGATTGTGTGTTTGTATGTGTGTGTAGTGGTGTCTGTGTGTGTTTTTATGATTGTGTGTTTGTATTTTGTGTGATTCTGTGTATATTTGTAGGTTTGTGTGATTGTGTGTGTTTGTAGGTTTGTGTGATTGTGTCTGTGTAGGTTTGTGTGATTGTGTGCCTGTTTGTAGGTGTGTGTAGTTGTGTCTGTGTGTGTTTATATGATTGTGTGTTTGTATGTGTGTGTAGTTGTGTCTGTGTGTGTTTATATGATTGTGTGTTTGTGTGTGTAGTTATGTCTGTATGTTTATATGATTGTGTGTTTGTATTTTGTGTGATTCTGTGTATGTTTGTAGGTTTGTGTGATTGTGTGTGTTTGTAGGTTTGTGTGATTGTGTCTGTGTAGGTTTGTGTGATTGTGTGCCTGTTTGTAGGTGTGTGTAGTTGTGTCTGTGTGTGTTTATATGATTGTGTGTTTGTATGTGTGTGTAGTTGTGTCTGTGTGTGTTTATATGATTGTGTGTTTGTGTGTGTAGTTATGTCTGTATGTTTATATGATTGTGTGTTTGTATTTTGTGTGATTCTGTGTATGTTTGTAGGTTTGTGTGATTGTGTGTGTTTGTAGGTTTGTGTGATTGTGTGTGTTTGTAGGTTTGTGTGATTGTGTGCCTGTTTGTAGGTGTGTGTAGTTGTGTCTGTGTGTGTTTATATGATTGTGTGTTTGTATGTGTGTGTAGTGTCTGTGTGTGTTTATATGATTGTGTGTTTGTGTGTGTAGTTATGTCTGTATGTTTATATGATTGTGTGTTTGTATTTTGTGTGATTCTGTGTATGTTTGTAGGTTTGTGTGATTGTGTGTGTTTGTAGGTTTGTGTGATTGTGTGTATTTGTAGGTTTGTGTGATTGTGTGCGTGTAGGTTTGTGTGATTGTGTGCCTGTTTGTGTGTGTGTGTAGTTGTGTCTGTGTGTGTTTATATGATTGTGTGTTTGTATGTGTGTGTGATTGTGTGTGTCTGTGTTTGTATGTGTGTGTGAGTGAGTGACTGTGTGTGTGGGGTGGGCAGGGGTGCTGAGAGCTTGTCCTGGTTCTGGGCCTGGCCCTGAACCTTCTCTATAGAAGCTCTGGAACTCCTCAGACCAGAGCATACACCATCATGGCTGTATGAACTTAATCAACAACATTTTGCTGATGTTACTGGGCTGGACATGCCGGGATATCTGGGGAGAGGGGTGAACCTACATTGATTATCAGTTTTGTGCCAAGTACACAGACTAGGATATGTCACTGCCCTTCATCATCATCATCGTCGTCGTCGTCATCATTACCCTGTAGAGTTGCTCTCCCCTGACCCCACCCTTCTCCCCTTTCTTTGAACTTCCGAAGCACGTGGGTCGGCCGCAGGAGAGAAGTTCTACGGGTACGGGCACTGGAAATGAGGGTGATATCCAGGTTCCCAGGGCCTGGGTGTATTTTCTCTGGTAGGTTTGACCAGGGACAGGTTTGCCAATGATTAAGATAAGAATTCTTCAAGAAGGGATGTCTTGTTTGATATACAGAGGCGATAAAGCTTGCCTTCTAATGTGACAATAATAGTGTCCCCACAGGTTGTTAAATCTTGAAATTTACCCATCTGCTCAGGGCCTCTCTTTGAAGAGTATTTATTTAAGTGAGATAAGATGTCCAGGCAGGTGCTAATGCCTTCAGGTTTACTTGGGGGCACATATCATTGCAGCGAGCTCAGAAGTAGACTCTGTCCCTTCTTTAAAAAAACAAAAACAAAAACAACCTATGAAAGTGTTTTCCTCTGAGCCTCAGATGATAGTTTTTGATTATAATATGTTTTTCGGTTCTAAAGCATTGCCCACTCACGGCAAAACACATTTGTCTTTATAGAGAAAGTGACTCAGTGTATGTGTGCTCGAGATTGCTACAAGTCACTTGGGAGGCTGATAAGTGGGGACAGCAGACAATAGACCTGGGCAGGGGGACCCATACATCATGCTGTACCTTCGTGGCCTTAACAAATTACCGGGCAGAGACAAATCAAGGACACTCTCACAATCGTGCTCTTTGCCTTCTTCCCAAATTTGATCCGTCCTGAGCAAATTCTAAGCAAAAAAACAAAAAACCAAAAATCAAAAACACACACACACCCAAAGCCCAGGGTGTTTGTAGAGAAGGCAGCTATAACATTGTCCAGTGCCGGGCTAAAGAAACCCAATAATAGAAACCTCCTCGCGAGGTTCTGCAGGGCACAGTGTGCTGGGAGGAAAGGGCATGGCATAGAAGCTCCCTGGGTGCTGGGAGGATTGGTGACTCCAGTCTGCCGTCAGGCAGGGCGGCTCAGTGGGCAGCCTTGAAGAGGAGCAGAAACCTGTTTGTCTCCCAGTGAAATGGGGATCATTATTTCGGGAGTCACACCTTGCCTCACAGAAGAAAGTTGTGAGAATAAAAGTACCCGTTATGTGGAGCTGATACATATGTGTAATGTGTAATAACCGAAGTTGTTCATTACATGTTCATACAGAGACAAAAAGTTGCATTCATTCTGCTGGTGTTCATGGCATCCCTGCAATATCCAAGCACTATATCCAGATGCTGAATGTCTAAGTGATCTGTCAGACACGGACCCTGCCTTTCAGGGCACGCCCAAGAGACTAATGCCGGGCAGAGCAGAGGGGATGGAAGGTGGCTCTCAGAATCGGGGAACCTCTGGCCTTCGTGCTTGCCGGAGCTCATGACCTTCTCTGAACTTCAGTGTTCCCACTTGGAAAAATGAGACAGAAATGTTGACCTCAAAGTTTTATTTTAATATCAAAGGCATAACATCCTTCATTCATTCAACAAATATTTGTTGAGTGCCTTCTGACGTTTCAGGCACTGTTCTAAGCTCCTGGTTACTGCAGTGAGCCAAACAGAAAGAATTCCCCACCCTCATGGAGCTTCTATTCTCAATGCAGAAGACATTGAATATTAGATGATGGTGAATTCTAGAACATAAAAGAAGCAGGAAAAGAGAATAGGAAGTGTCAGAGGTGGGGTGGAGGCTACTGTATTAATCTAGATGAGAGATGACAGTGGTCAGGGACCAGGGTGGTCACCATGGAGCAGGGGAGAAGTGGTTGTCAGATTCTGATCTGATCTGAAGGTGGATTTACCAAGGTTTGCTGACGGGTGGGTATGGAGTATAAAAGAGAGGAGGGGCGCCTGGGTGACTCAGTCGGCTAAGCCTCTGACTCTTGATCTCAGCTCAGGTCTTGAGCTGGTCAGCCCGTGTTGGGCTCCACGCTGGGTGTGGAGCCTACTTAAAAAAAAAAAACAAACCAACAACATATGAATGATGAATGGAAGGAGGGAAGGAAAGCGAGTCTGGGATGACCTCAAGATTTTTGGCCTGATCAACCAGAGGAATGGAGATTCATTTAGAGGGAGAAAATCCTAGGAGCTCAGTATTGAATGTAATTCTCAGATGCTTATTAGTCATCCACGTGGAGATTTTGAATAGGCCATTGGATAAGCACGTCTGGATTTCAGGGAAGGAATGAGGCTTATATAGGTAAAATATCTTAGGTGGTGTGTGGCAAAGGTGGGTGTTAAATAAATTTTTAACTCTTAGTAATTTTCTTCTTCTTGTGAGATAGATTCATAGGCGACAGTAATAAATAAAACAGAAAGGTCCTCTATGCCCTTTTCCCAGTTTCCCCCAGTGGTAACATCTTGCCAACTTATCATATAATATCACAACCAGGATATTGACACTGATAGTCAATATCCAGAAAATCTCCACCACCACAATAAATCCATATGAATTTAATCCATTCGCTGCCCCAGAATACTACCTAAAATAAACTAAACGAGTTCAGAGGAAGGAGCACTCATGTCCTGGGGTAGGGATGGTGTGATGGTCAGAGAAGGCTTCCCGCAGAGGAAGGCACTTGAGTTGGACCTCGGAGCATGGGAAAGATTGGGTTATGTGACAGAAAAGTCGGTCCTGGGATGTGGACGTGTGGTGTGTGCTGGGCCTTCGAGGCAGTTGGGCTTGCTCAGTGTGGAGGGTGTGGTGGTAGGCGCAGCGGGAAACAGGGTTGAAAGCTGGCGAGGCCTGGCTGGGACTTGGGTGAGCAGGTGGTTGAAAGAGCTGAGCGTGGAGGAGCAGTAGCTTAGTTTCCAGGGAAGATGGTCCAGCCCCTACGTCTGAGTGTGCTGGAGTGAAGGAACCTTGCAGGAGGCCCGCGAGGAGAGTCTTCCCGACAACCAAGACAAAAGGGAAGCAAGGCCCTTGTGGTCAAAGGGAAAAGAAAGGGACACCCCAAGGACGACTCCATTTGACATGTTGAGTGCTTAATTAGGAGTGCAGGCTCAGGAGCCCCTGTGCGTCCTGCCTCCCTCTCATTCAGTTCCCACCACTGCTTGGCCAGGCCCCTGCTGTTTTGATTTTCATTTCCAGATGAGGACACTGAGGCACAGAGAGGTTAAGTCACTGCCTCAAGTTTGCAGAGCTAGTGAGAGGCCAGGTCAAAGACCAGGCTGGCTGACTCCCGACACCTCAGAATTAACCTTGAGTGGTTCAGCCTCTTGTGATCATCTTCTTCAGGCAACAGGCTCATTTTTTTTTAAATTTTTTATTGTTATGTTAATCACCATATATTACATCATTTGTTTTGGTGTAGTGTTCCATGATTCATTGTTTGTTCATAACACCCAGTGCTCCATGCAGAATGTGCCCTCTTTAATACCCATCACCAGGCTAACCCATCCCCCCACCCTCCTCCCCTCTAGAACCCTCAGTTTGTTTTTCAGAGTCCATCATCTCTCCTGGTTCATCTCCCCCTCTGACTTACTCACCTTCATTCTTCCTCTCCTGCTATCTTCTTCTTTTTCTTTTTTCTTAAAATATGTTGCGTTATTTGTTTCAGAAGTACAGATCTGTGATTCAACAGTCTCACACAATTCACAGCGCTCACCGTAGCACATACCCTCCCCAGTGTCTATCACCCAGCCACCCCATCCCTCCCACCCCCCATCACTCCAGCAACCCTCAGTTTCTTCCTGAGATTAAGAATTCCTCATATCAGTGAGGTCATATGATACATGTCTTTCTCTGATTGACTTATTTCACTCAGCATAACACCCTCCAGTTCCATCCACGTCATTGCAAATGGCAAGATCTCATTCCTTTTGATGGCTGCATAATATTCCATTGTGTATATATACCACATCTTCTTTATCCATTCATCTGTCGATGGACATCTTGGCTCTTTCCACAGTTTGGCTATTGTGGACATTGCTGCTATAAAATTGGGGTGCACGTACCCCTTCGGGTCCCTACATTTGAATCTTTGGGGTAAATACCCAGTAGTGCAATTGCTGGATCGAACGGTAGCTCTAATTTCAACTGTTTGAGGAACCTCCATACTGTTTTCCAGAGGGATTGCACCAGCTTGCATTCCCACCAACAGTGTAGGAGGGTTCCCCTTTCTCCACATCCCCGCCAACATCTGTCGTTCCCTGACTTGTTAAATTTAGCCATTCTGACGGGTGTGAGGTGGTATCTCATTGAGGTTTTGATTTGGATTTCCCTGATGCCGAGCGATGTGGAGCACTTTTTCATGTGCCTGTTGGCCATTTGGATGTCTTCTTTGGAAAAATGTCTGTTCGTGTCTTCTGCCCATTTCTTGATTGGATTATTTGTTCTTTGGGTGTTGAGTTTGATAAGTTCTTTATGGATTTTGGATACTAGCCCTTTATCTGATATGTCATTTGCAAATATTTTCTCCCATTCTGTCGGTTGTCTTTTGGTTTTGTGGACTGTTTCTTTTGCTGTGCAAAAGCTTTTTATCTTGATGAAATCCCAATAGTTCATTTTTGCCCTGGCTTCCCGTGCCTTTGGTGATGTTTCTAGGAAGAAGTTGCTGCAGCTGAGGTCGAAGAGGTTGCTACCTGTGTTCTCCTTTAGGATTTTGATGGACTCCTGTCTCACGTTTAGAGGCAACAGGCTCATTTTTAAGGGGAGGAGTTGGTGGATAGGGAAGAAGAAAACTGAATGTCTTCAGATAGGATTTAAAAATTTTTTTTTATTTAAATTCAATTTAGTTACCATAGAGTGTGTTATTAGTTTTAGGGATAGAATTTAGTGATTCATCAGCATAAAATGCCCAGTGCTCATTACATCAAGTGCCCTCCTTGATGCTCATCACCCAGTTACCCCATCCCCTCCCACCTCCCCTCCAGCAACCCTCAGTTTGTTTGCTATAGTTAAGAGTCTCTTATGATTTGCCTCCCTCTGTTTTCATCTTATTTTATTTTTCCTTCCCTTCCCCTGTGTTCATCTGTTTTGTTTCTTATATTCCTCATATGAGCGAGATCATATATTTGTTTTTCTCTGACTTATTTCGCTTAGCATAATATACTCTAGTTCCATCCATGTTGTTGCAAATGGCAAGATTTCATTCTTTTTTTTATTATTTTTTAAAAAATATTTTATTTATTTATTTGACAGAGAGACAGAGAGAGAGGGAACACAAGCAGGGGGAGTGGGGGAGGGAGAAGCAGGCTTCCTGCTGAGCAGGGAGCCCGATGTGGGACTCGATCCCAGGACCCCAGGATCATGACCTGAGCAAAGGCAGTTGCTTAATCAACTGAGCTACCCAGGCACCCAAGATTTCATTCTTTCTGATGGCTGAGTAATATTCCACTGTGTGTGTGTGTGTGTGTGTGTGTGTGTGTGTGTGTGTGTGTAATTACATCTTCTTTATCCATTCATCTGTCAGTGAACATCTGGGCTCTTTCCATATAGAACTTTTTAGTTAAATTTGAACAAGCAGTGTCTGAGAGAGAGTGGGATAGAGCGGGAGGGTGATTGGAAAGATTTGGAATGAAGACTGTAGAAAATTGTGGAGAAGAGTCTACATAAGTTTAAGGAAGGATCTTAGCAGGACCAGCAAGGTTTACTGAAGGTCTTTTTTATTGTTGAAAATCCTGTGGATGAATTTGATGGCTATAAGGTGGAAAGTGTTCACTTTGGGCAGGTTCTGTCCCTACTAGTAATTAAGCATGTGACTTTGGGTAAGGCTCTTGACTTCTTGACCTGACAAAGGAGCGGGGAGGGTTTGGGTAGCCTCTCGGCAGTGTTAGGATGATGCTTGCATGGGATGAGCAAGGGCAAATGTCTGGTGCTTTGTACAGGAAGATGTCGCCTCTAGCTCACAGCTGGCGTCATGGGGCTGGGGAGGCCGTTGGATTTCCAGCAGCAATTAAACTGAGCCATGCAGTGGTGGCCTGAGCCTGTCCCCACTCAAGAAGAGGCATGGGGTAAAATGATGAATCTGTGTGTCCATGTCTAACCAGGCCATTTGAAACTGTAGGATCTTTAGCTGCTTTTTAGCCCAAGCCCTGTGGTTTTTCAATATTTCTTTAATGAAGGAATCTGTGATCTACCACTGTTTGTGTGATTTTTCATTATTTTGCTCAGCTTCCCTTTTATTTCTTGATTAAAAATATTTTATTTTTACCTTTCTCTTCTATTTTAAAATGCTCTAAAACTTAAAGCATCCTCTTGAAAATGCTTTCCACAGCAGCAAAAATATAATCCAGTACAAATTATCCCAATTTTCAGTGACTGAGATTATGTTTTTGAAAATAAAATTGAGATTAGAATTTAACAGATGTGGTGGTCGGCTGAACAATGTGTCCCCCCCCCCCCGCCCCACCCAACACATCCAGGTGCTTATTTCTGGCACCTGAGAATGTGTTACTTTACATGACAGAAGTTGCAATGCAGATGTGATTGTCTTGAGTATCTTGAGATGAGGAGATTATCTTGGATTATCCGGGTGGGAACAATGTAATCATAAGGGTCAAAGAGGGAGGCAGGAGGGTGAGGGTCAGAAAGCGATGTGGCCATGAACAGACATTTTTCCAAAGAACACATCCAAATGGCCAACAGACACATGAAAAAGTGTCAACATCGCTCGGCATCAGGGAAATCCAAATCAAAACCTCAATGAAATACCACCTCACACCAGTCAGAATGGCTAAAATTAACGTCAGGAAACGACAGATGTTGGCAGGGATGCGGAGAAAGGGGAACCCTCCTACACTGTTGGTGGGAATGCAAGCTGGTGCAGCCACTCTGGAAAACAGTACGGAGGTTCCTCAAACAGTTGAAAATAGAGCTACCATACGATCCAGCAATTGCACTACTGGGTATTTACCCCAAAGATACAAATGTAGGGACCCGAAGGGGTACGTGCACCCCAATGTTTATAGCAGCAATGTCCACAATAGCCAAACTGGAAAGAGCCAAGATGTCCATCGACAGATGAATGGATAAAGAAGATGTGGTATATATACACAATGGAATATTATGCAGCCATCAAAGGGAATGAGATCTTGCCATTTGCAACGACGTAGATGGAACTGGAGGGTGTTATGCTCAGTGAAATAAGTTAATCAGAGAAAGACATGTATCATATGACCTCACTGATATGAGGAATTCTTAATCTCAGGAAACAAACTGAGGGTTGCTGGAGTGTTGGGGGTGGGAGGGATGGGGTGGCTGGGTGATAGACATCGGGGAGGGTATGTGCTATGGTGAGCGCTGTGAATTGTGCAAGACTGTTGAATCACAGATCTGTACTCCTGAAACAAATAATGCAACATATGTTAAGAAAAAAAAAAAAGAAGCAGGAGGGGAAGAATGAAGGGGGGTAAATTGGAGGGGGAGATGAACCATGAGAGACGATGGACTCTGGAAAACAACCTGAGGGTTCTAGAGGGGAGGGGGGTGGGGGGATGGGTTAGCCTGGTGATGGGTATTAAAGAGGGCACGTTCTGCATGGAGCACTGGGTGTGATGCACAAACAGTGAATCATGGAACACTACATCAAAAACTAATGATGTAATGTATGGTGATTAACATAACAATGAAAAAATTTAAAGAAAAAAAAAAGAAAGCGATGTGACATGAGAACAGAGAGAGAAGGACTGGAAGGTGCCATGCTTGGAAGTCAAGGGAGGGGCCACATACTGAAGAACGCAGGCAGCCTCTAGAAGCTGCAAAAGGCAAAGAAAAAGATTCTTCCCTAGGGCCTCTAGGAGGAAGGCATCCTTCTCCACACCTTGACTGAAGGACTTCTGTCATCTGGAACTATATGAGAATAAATTTGTGTTTGTGGTGATTTGTTACAGCAGCCGTCGGAAGCTGATACAGACATCTACTGGGGGACCGGGTTGCCACATCTGTAGAAGGGGCACAATGGTCATAATTTCTCTTTCATAAGAAAATGGCCTATTGGAGCCGCTGCCAGCTCCAGGACGCATAATTCACACTGTGTGTTCATAAAACACCATCTAGACTCAGTACTCTGCTGGAGAAGTGGATGGAGCAGGATGGCCCCTGGGCTGTCACTATATAGAATTTATATAATGAGGAATGGGGACCGTTGGCCTGACAGTGAGGAGGAAGAATCAGACGGTCCTGGGAAGAATGATAAGGTGACCAAAGGGCCACATCCTTACTTCTGTCTCTTCTCTTTTGGTCATTTTCAGACATCTCACATCCTTTTGTCATTACTCTCTTATCAAAACATGCTCAGAAGAATCTGATAATAGTCATGTGCACCTCGCATGAATTCGTGACTTCCAAGGCCATGGAATTGCCGATTCCCTGAATGTTAGCCTGGGGGGTGACACAGAGGCCGGCTCCTCCATCTGTTGGATGGGCCCCGGCCTCGCTAAGGGGCATGGCCTGACCCCACCACAGAGGTCATCACTACCCCCAGGGCCCAGGGCCTTCAGGCTTGAGTCCATCCAGAGAGGCTCCCCGGAGACCTCCCCGCCTTCCCTGGTGTCAGCAATTTCAGGCAGTTTCTAGGTTTGAAATGGGAGCTTTTGTCCTCTGCCACAGATGGGAACTTCAGGTCATCTGAGAGAGGGAGGGTGGCATTTGGAGGATGGGCTGTCATGGTCCAGAGGTCCCATTGCATAAGGACTCGCTCCCTTCATCCCAAGAACCGGCAGGAGTGGACCCAGGAAGACCTCCCCTTACTAAGAAGATATCTGGTGTTACTTTTGTCAGATACCAGGAAACTGTGGGATCAGGGAAGGCAGAGAGGCCCTGTGGGGAGGAAAGACGTAAGGGGAGTCTAGAAACATCTTATGTCTGAGTTGTGTTTTGTAGTGACATTTTCTCAATTAAAAACTGTAGAGGAGGCGTCATGATATAAGCATTCCTACAAGGACTAGGAGACTCTGTGGGCGCTACATTCCTTTGCAGTTTGTTGCTGGTGGGACAGAAAAAAAAAATATCGAGGCAGGGACTCCAGAATCACGTATTTGGATCACCTGTGAGGACCCCAGCTTTGCTTCCAGCTGACTGTGACGTCTGCAGGTCGCTTCAGCTCTCTGATTTTGGTTTGCTGAACTTTGCAATGGATCACGTGCAGGACACCACGCAGGCTGTGGGCGAAGCGTGGCATGCACGTAGCCGGCGCCCAGTAGTCCGTGGCTCTGCTGAGTGAGTGTTCCTTCCACGACTGGACGGGGCTGCCTGATGCAGGGCACGGATAGACCAGAGGGCCTGGGGGAAACAGCCTGCCCACACAGCTCCTCTGGAGGGCATTGGGTTGGCCGCCTCGCCTCACTGGAGCATCTTCCTCCAAGAGAACGCATCCCACATGATGTTCTGGGGCGGGGGAGGAAGGTGAGGATGATGCCAGTCTGGGTCATGGTTTCTTTCCCTCACGTGAGAAGCAGGAGGCTGGTTGAAGTGTCTTTTCTGTGGTCTTACCCTGGGACCAGGATAAAGGCACAGGTAGCAGGAGCTGGAGTGCAAGGCAGGGAGTCAGGGGATGCAGCGTAATTTAATTAATTGGCAGTTGAGTTTTCTCTCTCTTTTAAAGCAAGGGCTAGGTTACATATGTCACGGCTGCATATGGAGTTGAGAAAAGCAGTGATCAGTCTCTCTGTCAATCCACAGTATAGAAAAGCCACCTTTTCCCACCTCCAAGCTGCTTATAAATATGTTTTCTCTGCCTGGGCAGCCCTTTCTGTCCGTTCTTTGTCTGCTGGGCATCTATTCCTCCTGTCCCCCAACTGCCACCTCTTCTGTGGAACCTCTAAAACCCACCCGGCTAGACAGATTTCATTCTTTGCACTCTGACCTGGCTTATTCCTCATTTATATCATAATAACAAATTATAGAGCCCTTTCCCCCCTTTGTGTATGTCTTAGTTCCTCTACTCAAGTATATCCTGGAAGGTGGGAACACATTTATTTTTGAACCCCTCATAGTGTTTACAACAGAGTCTTGCACATTGTAGGCACCTAACAAATATTTGTGGATGCATTGAATTGCTTTGAATTGAAATAATTGAAAGCAATTCCCAGAATTCTGAAATAATCAGACTTGAGGGATCTTTGCCTTTTCGTTTTATTAGATTCCTGTAAAGATTTATTGAATATCTACTACCTGCTAGGCACCAGGAATGCACCGATGAAAAAGTCAAGGCCTCTGTGACTGAGATGACAAGATTTCTTCAAAAAAGTAACTTTGGGTTCTCTTCTGGTGCTCCATCCAGGTTCAGATCTTCCCAAGAAGATCATAGTATAGTACACGGAGATGGAATAGCAGACACTGATGGTAACCTTTTGCTAGCGAATGAAGGCTAGGGAGAAGAACTAGAAGTATGTTCTATATTCTAGAAATATGTCCATTCACACTTATTAAGTAGAAATCCTCTCTGGGCCTTAGGTACAAAATTCTCTTATGTGGAATAAGTTCTTTTCCTTGTACCACAGCTCGATGGTCCTCTGTGTTGTCTGCATACAGATCTCGTTAGATCATCTGGAAGTCCTACGGGCTCAGAGGGAGCAGGGGCCTTGTCCAAGGTCACTCATTTTAGCCAGGAGAACCAGGGTGCCGACAGTGAGCTGGAGGGGGGTTCATATTCTTCTCCCTTCCTGTGACTTTGGCTGGCCCTCTGAGTCTCCAGGGCCTGCATCTTTCCTGCACCTTCTGGGCGCAGCTGAGGTCGGCTCAGTCAGTGCTGAGTGCTGAAGGTACAGCGATTTCAAAAAAAAACAAATGGACATTAGTCAGTTGGGAATAGGAAGAAAATCAAGTTTTACTTCCTTTTATCTGATTTACTGGTAAGGTTCAGACAGTTGAGGAAAATTGGGTTTGGGGAATATCTATGGATTTCAAATGTCTTTACTAACCTTGGTATCATGTTTCTGATAATAATTGAGAGCCAGTTGGGTTTTAGATTTCAAATGCGTTTATCCAGGACTTCTAGAAGTCTCTGAATGTATGATCATTTAATTTCTTGAATTGTTTACAAATAGATGAAACCTGACTTTTCCACTAGGGTGGATTTTATTTTCTCAACAGTGTGTAAAAAAATTATGAATTTGTCCCTCTTATTCTCAAAGGTTAAACATCCATTTAAGATCTGAAACTCACACATGGAATTCTCATTCCATGAGATGCAGTCTGTATCCACAGTGATGCAGACTGTTCTTCTGGGTATATACCCAAAAGAGCTGAAAGCAGAGACTCAAACAGATATTTGTACAGCCATGTTCATGGCTCTGTTATTCACAATGACCAAAATGTGGAAATGACCCAAATGTCTATCAAAAGGTAAACGGATAAACAAAACATGCAATGGAATATTATTTCACCTTAAAAAGGAAGGAAATTCTAGCACATGCTACAGTGTGGATAAACCTTGAAGACATTACACCAAATGAAATAAGCCAATCACAAAAGCACAAATATAGTATGACTCTCCTTACATGAGGAGGCATCTGGAGTTGTCAGATTCATAGAGACAGAAAGTAGAATCATTGCCTGGGGTAAGGGGAGGGGAATGGGGTGATTTTGTTTAATGAGTAAAGAATTGCAGTTTGTGATAATAAAAACATTCTTGACATAGATGGTGGTGATGGTTGCACGACAGTGTATATTTATTTATTGCCATTGAACTGGACACCTAATGGTTAAAATGGCATCAGAGAAATGCGGATCAGATCCACAATGAGCTATCACCTGACACCCGTCAGAATGGCTAAAATCAAAAATACAAGAAACAATAAACAATGTGGAGAAAAAGGAACCCTTGTGCACTGCTGGTGGGAATGCAAACTGGTGCAGCCACTGTGGAAAACAGTATGGAAGTTCCTCAGAAAACTAAAAATAGAAACACTGTATGATTCAGTAATTCCACTACTGGGTATTTACCCAAAGAATACAAAAACACTGGTTCAAAAAGATATATGCACCCAAAGAATATGAAAACACTAGTTCAAAAAGATAATTTGCACCTCTGTATTTGTTGCAGCCTTATTTATAGTAGCCTAATTATGGGAGCAGCCCAAGTGTCCATCAGATAAATGAATGGATAAAGGAGATGGGACACACACACACACACACACACACACACACACACACACGTACGTATATAATGGGATATCACTCAGCCATCAAAAAGAATGAAATCTTGCCATTTGCAACAGTGTGGGTAGATCTAGAAAGTATAATGCTAAGTCAAATCAGTCAGAGAAAGACAAACACCGTATGATATCCCTCATATGTGGAATTTAAGAAACAAAACAAATGAACAAAGAAAAAAGAGACAACAAAACAGACTCTTAAGTTTAGTGAACAAACTGATGGTTGCCAGAGGGGAGGTGGGGGTGTGTGTGTGTATGTGTGTGAAATAGGTGAAGGAGATTAAAAGTACACTTACCATGATGAGCACTGGTGATGAGCACTGGATGATGTATGGAATTGTCAAATTCCATTCTATTCCATGTATTGTATACCTGAAACTAATATTTATTTATGTATTTATTTACTTGAGAGAGAGAGAGAAAGAGAGGGAGAGTGAACAGGGGGAAGAGCAGAGGGAAAGGGACAAACAGACTCTGCACTGAGTGTGAGCCGGACATGGGGCTTGATCTCACAACCCCGAGATCATGATCTGAGCGGAAACCAAGAGTCAGATGCCTAACTGATTGAGCAACCCAGGCGCCCCTACAGCTGAAACTAATATAACACTATATGTTAACCATGCTGGAATTAAAATAAAAAAAATGGTTAAAATGGTTTTAAAAAAGGAAAAAAGATTTTAACTCCATAAACTGTCATCAGAGTGGCCTGTGCTTTTCAGATAGCAGGTGTTGCTTTTGTTTGTAGACAGTGGTATGGCTGCATTACAGTTTCTGTCACTGTAGACACGAGAGTGCGCTGTGTTGGGTGTATTTGAACCTTTGTGTCTGTGTGCAAGGGAAAAACAGAATGGTGCTCTCGCCTTGTGTGACTTTTTAAAATGATTAAAAACAGAACAAAAACACCCAAACAGCTGCTGTGGACAGATCTGGAAAACATTGCTACCCCTTTCACATAGGCTCACGCCAGGCACAATCTGGTGCCAGGTCAGGACCTGTTGAATGTGTGGGTACTCTACAGTGTGCAAGGCTGATCATAAAGTAATGTGAGTGATTGCCCTCCTTGAACTAAAATATTCCAGTTCAGCGAATATTAACTGAGACTCTACCAGGTGCCAGAGGGTATAGTTGATGCCAGGTCTGAGTTGAAGGGGTTAAGAGATTGTTTAGTCCCATTTCAGTGCATCGGGAGGCAGCTGTAGACAGTAATGACAGTATGTGGCAATGGATTATGTGGGGTGGTCCCTGCAGCAGGAGTATGTCGGTACAAGGCCAGAGAAGGAGGGTTCATTCTTTCTGAGGAGGCTGGTGGGAGCACTGTTTCCTAGAAAGATCTCTTGATGGAGCTGGGTTTTAAAGGACCAGGTATTTGTCCAGGATAAGCAGACAAGGCTGAGGGAACAGCAGGGCAAAGACTCCAAGGCACGATGCAGCTGATGTGCACAGATCACTCTGAAATATAGTTCAGTGCAGTGGGATTGAAGGACCCTGCAAATTAGTCATTCTTTCTCTAAGAAAGCTACCCTTGCTCCAGGAAGGACCAGCTCTCTTTTTTGGAAGCTGTCTTGAGGCCCTGGAAACATCCTCAGGAATATACTCCCTGGTGACAAATCTCTCTCTTTGGAGGGCAAGTATAGTTTCAGCATCAGCTAATGGCTGTTTTAGAGTCAAATTGGGTAGACCAGTTGACTGACCAAGCTGGTCATACTGCTGGCATCATGATGTGGTAACCAGGTTGATGTGTATTCCTTGACATGTACAAGAAGGTTCTCCCAAGTGTTTTGAGCAATGACAGCAGTAGTAGGTCCTGTGAAGACCCCCATGCTCACTGGAGAGTCTGTTGAAAACATCAGTCTCATGCCATTACAGTTAGAACTTTGGGGGAGGGTCCTCTCCAACACTGGTTAATTATTTATGCAACAAAATGAGCTGGTTGTAAGAGAGTGTCACTCATATTTAAACTTGAAACTTGATTTCAGTGCTAGAGTGACACTCAGGCAGAGCTTAGATTTGGAATAGATACCAAGTCCTATCTCCTTTGTCCCAAATTTACATTTTCCCCACCTGTCTTGATCTATGATTTCCAAGGCTAGCCGACTTTTGGTAGGAGAGGCATTTTGAGGGTGGTTCTGTTGGTTTAATAAAGGGGATGGTGTTGTTCTAAGCAGTACATGCTGTCTGCTCCAAACCCCACTGATGTTGAGGGCACATTTAGTGTTAGCTGGTGGGGGCTGAGCATGCTGAATCATTTGACAAACCACGGTTTTGGTTTTTCTATAGAATCATGTTGGCCTACTGAGCCAACTGACCTACAAGCCCGCTTAATGTGGGGATTTAGAAAATTAACACCTTAGAAAAGTGATACTTTGGAGAGTTTAGAAAGATTTTTCTGTCTTTATATAAAATATGGTAGTACATTAAAATTTTATTTCATGTTAATTTTACTACTGTGTGGGATTACTACTCGCAGGAAACAACAGAAATAAAACAATATTATTCCTGCACTTGGGGTGTGCTCCGGAGCTGAGACAGCAGAGCACCATAGAATGTTTGAAGAGGAAGCACCAGGAGTTGCCTTTAGAAATCATGGTGGGCCCCATCTTACTTGAAAGATATGAAGTGAAGGCATAGGTTGACATAAACTTGTACATGACTCTTAATTGTCAGTGTAGGTCAGGGGTCTGGGGCCCCTCAGTGTTGCTTGTCTAATTTGGTAGGGGGGTATCTGTGATGGGTTCCATCTCATTGAAGTCTGTTTTTTCTATTTCACCCTGATACCATCAATTCCTCTGGAACAGGTGCTGGCAGCTTAGGCTTCTCACTACTCATTCTTGTAGAAATGTGTTTCCCTGCATGGAGCATGCTCTAGGTATAATTAAAAAGGCAAAGAAAAAAAGTTGAAATATTGAAGTTCAATTTCAGTGTGCCTTCATAACCAACATAATTATTCCTGAGCGACAACTTTAATGTTTCCCAGGGCTGACCCACACAGACCCCAAACAGCCAGCCCTCACCTGGAGCTTTGGGGAGGCCACCTTTCTTTCACAGGGCATTCCTCTCCTGTGGCTCATTTTCCTCACAAACTTCTGGAAGCTGCCTCTGCTTTTGGGGCGCTTCGTGATGCTAGATTATGCACATGTATTATCCTGGCAAAAATATTTTCTTTCTTGCATTTGTTGCCAACCATACCAGGCAGAGAGGGCCAGGATTTTGCAAGCTCTCTCATTTGTCCTGTTGGCATTTCTTGGGCACTCCTTGGTGCATGGTTTCCATCCCTGTGGTATCTGCAATCTCTCCTTTCTTATAGATTTCCACATGAGTGGCCACAGGAACTCCGGTTTGTGGGAGGTCTTAGAGAAGGGTCCTTCTCTTTTTTGCCTTGGTGTTAGGCATTTTGGGGAACTTCTGGGAGATGGAGGTTCCAGCTAAGGGCCTGATGGCTCTTGAGTGAAGCCAAACCACCCTCGAATCAGCTCCAAGCACCCATAAAAGCCAGCCTCAAATGTCGGCTGCCCACAGGGGGTTCTTCAGCCCTTCTCCCTGTGGTGATGCTGGGCCCCATTGTGGCTCATCTCTCTGCTCTGCCTGCTGGTCTCCCCAGTGACCTCAGCTCCTGCCTTTGCCACCTGGGTCTGCTGCTCTCTCTAGTCCTTTTCTTAGTGGCAGGTGCAGACTGCCTCTCTGGCCCTGTGCTCTGCCCCTTGTCTCCCTTATCTGGGATAAGGACCACCGGCTGCAGCTTCCTGGCCTGCAGATGTTTGCCTGGTGTTGGTGGGAGTGCCCTTTGTGATGTCTCAAGTCCATTCAGTTTCCTCTTACCAGCATAGTAAGAATTCCCCAACCGGTCAAGCTTCATCTTGTCTGCACATCAGCTAAATTGTGTAGGACCCCAGGTGCTGGAAGGTGTTGTAGGACATAAACCTGCTCCTTCAATACAGATCTTGAACGTTGCATATGAAATGCTACTAATAACTGACATTTATGGAGCCTTTTCCACATGACAGATACTCGCTAGTACCTACATTGTACCATTTAAGTTGAAAACCAGTGACACCCCCATTCTCCCTGCTTCCCTCCCCCCCTCTCCTCCATAGCGCAGTTAGCTCTGGGACATGTGGTTCTGCTTGTGGGGACAATCTGATTTTGGGCAGGGGCCGGCGTTATCCACTATTACTCAAACGGAGAACAACGTGCAGCCCCGAACTCCCGTTGAAAGCAGATGAATGACAAGACTTAGATTTCTCATTGCATCTTTGCTACTATTTTGAGGGGCAGGTTTTCCTTACTGCTTTCCTAGTTTATTCAAAATATTGCAACCTCTGGGGATGGGGTAACCGGGTGACGGGCATGAAGGAGGGCACTTGATGTAACGAGCCCTGGGTGTCACATGCAACTGATGAATCACTAAATTCTACCCCTGAGACTAATATTACACTATACATTAACTAAATTGAATTCAAATAAAAAATTAAAAAACGTATTGGAACCTCCGTATGTGTGTCCCTGGGGAGAGACCACCCCATTTTGTTGGTTTCTTCTCTAGTCGATTTGGATAGTGGATGAGCTGGATGGGTAAATCGGAACACTGTTTGAGTATTTTGACTTTGGGCATTTTGTATGTTCCCTTTTGGCCCTATAAGCCAATCAAATATTCAGTAAGCACTTAATAGTAATAGTGAAGCTTACTGAGCCCTTACTTTATGGGATAGGTGTCGTGTGCATAACAAACCTTCAAAGTTGGTATGACTCCTCTCTCTTTTTAAAGATTAGGTGATTTTTCTGCAATTTTGCTCCTAGTAAGAGGTGGGGCCAGGATGCAAATGCAGGTCTTTCAGACTTCGGGGCTTGGTCTTAATCGGGACGCTGTCCTACATTGGAGTTTGTTATTCTCCTGCAGGTGGTACAGGAACAGGTGTGTGAGTAGGGAGTAGGGAATCAGCAAGGCTCAGAGGGAGAGTTGGTCCTCGCTTGCCCTTCCAGGATTGTACAGCCAAGTCAGGGAGACGAGGAAGAGACTTGATTGACAGATTTTATAACAACATGAGGCAACAAGATGAGCGAGATCCTGGTGAAGTCCAGGGTTCTGGAGCAGGGTTCTGGAGAACTGGAGAGCTTTCCCACACTTTTAGAAATGTGCCAGGTTCCCTGAGTGGGCCCTGAGCACTTTTTAAAAAAGATTTTTATTTATTTATTGGAGAGAGAGAGAGATAGAGCCCACGAGTGTGTTGGGGGGAGGAGGGGCAGAGGGCCAAACGGACTCCCCACTGAGCAGGGAGCCTGACCCGGGCCTAGATCCCAGGACCCCGGGATCAAGACCTGAGCCAAAGGCAGATGCTTAACTGACTGAGCCACCCAGGCGCCCCGGGCCCCAGGCACTTTTATAGTCTAGTTAATGAGGGCTGCTTTAGCATCCTTCTCTGCCCTGCAGCCCGGTTTGCAGGACTCCTTCTGGTGGGCCCGTGAAGGGTTTCATTTGCAAGCCTGTCTGTACAGGTGTTAAATAATTTTTACACCCTGGAAACATTTCTTTAGGAGTTGGCTCCACAATAGATTTCTGTGGAGCACATTATTTTTAAAATGCACTAGGGGAGCTCAGTATTTAAAGAACTTCTATGAAGCATGGTCACACTCTAATTGGTCTGTTCTCGAAGTTTTTATTTATTGTGTTTCTTTAAAGCAAGTTCTCACCCTTATGTTGGGGAGTGTCCTCCTCTCCCCTCAGACCCTTAATTCTCCAGCCCTTCCCCCCTAATCCTAATCTACCATTTACCACCCGGCACTCCCTCAAGCACACTAGTGTGTTCAGGAGCCCTTGACTCTAAGAAATGCTTCTCTCCCATCCCACTCTGCTCTCTGACGAAGCCACCATTTATTCCCTCTCCTTGCCCTCTCCATCATGGTTCTTAAGATGGGTCTGTTCCTTTCTACTCTCTATTCCTGTTCACCCTTTGCAGTCTGATTCTTGCTGTCACCACCATGTCGATTTAGCCCCCGGAGGGTCACAGGTGACTTCCTCAAGACCCTCTTCTCCTTTGGCTTGTCCTCTGTCTTCTGGCTCGCTGCTTCTCCTTCTTCCAACCCCTAAATGCGTCTGTTACTCAAGCTGTCTCCTGCACATTCTTCCCAACTGTGCTGGTGCTTCTGGCTTTGACCTTGGCACTCAGATGTCCCCAAATGGGATCCTGACGGCCGACTGCACTCCTAGGCTTTTGACCCAAGCTTTCCATACCTTGCTTGATGCTTTCACTGAGCTTCTCTGTGTCCCCACCTCCTCTTGGCACCCCTGCCGCTCTTGCTGCAACCAGCTCTCATAACCCCCCTGGATGGCATCACCGTGCACCCGTGGGCCAGCCTTATTGTCCTCTGTGGCTCTTCTCCATTGGTCCCAATCTTCAGGCGGTTGCTGAGTTCCCCATGGTTTATCCACCCATTATCCCAGCACACACCAGCCCCTCCCCACATCCTTCCCCACTAGCCTGCCTCCTCACCCGTTCACTGCCCTATTCCACAAGAATAGTGCCCTTCTTTGGAAAAACATCTCTGGAGGTTGTCTGCCCATTTTTAATCAGATTATTTGGGTTTTGTGATGTAGAGTCATATAAGTTTCTTTATATATTTTGGCTATTAGCCCCATAGAGGTAGGAGCAAGGGAGATAAAGGGAATGAGGAGTACACTTAGCTTGATGAGCACTGGGAAATGTATAGAATTGTTGGATCATGGTATTGTACACCTGCATATGTTATATTAAAACAGACAACCCTGTATATGTTAAACTGTATATGTTATATTAAAATATAACATTGTATATGTTATATTAAAAACAACAACAAAGGAATAGCATCTTGCCTGGCCACCTGCTGCCTCCGTGCTTCTCCTCTAGCACCCCTTATACATGCCAAATATCGGTATCAGTAAAATGTAGCTCCAGCTTATCACTGTCCCCCCTAGATCTACGCTGACCCCGGCAGTCAAGGCTTTCCACCATAACCGTGCCTGTAGAGGTTCCTTATCCCTGCTGTAACCCATTACCACAAACTTCTTGGCATAGAATAATACCAAGTTATTTTCTTGCAGTTCTAGAAGTCAGAAATTTGAAATGGATTTTGCCAGGCTGAAGTTGAGGTGTCGATAGGGCCGTGTGTTTTCTGGAGATGCTGGGTGAGAACAGTTTCCTTGCCTTTCCCAGCTTCTAAAGGCCGTGTGCTCTCCTGGGCTCACGGCCCCTGCCTTCATCCTCGAAGCCAGAAATGTAGTAGCTTCCACTGTTTCTCTCCCTCTGAATCTCCTCCCACAGTCTTTTCTTTTAAGAACCCCTGTGATTACATTTGCCCACTGGGATGATGCAGGGTACTGTCCCCAATCTCAGGCTTCCTGATAAAATCGCACCTGCAGCATCCTTCTGCTCTGTGAGGATACATACCCATAGGTTCTGGGGATCAGGGCATGAGCACTCTTGGGGAGTTACTTTTCTACCATCCATGGCACCCACGCTACCTTCCACATTGTTTTTTCTTTTTCCTCAATTGTGTCTTTTGTGCTGGACAAATAATAAGAGCATAAAAATAGCAACCAGCACCTGCGGAGTGCGTGCACCATGCCAAGGAACTTCCATGCAGAGCCTCATTTAAACCACACAGCGACTGGGGCACCCGGCTGGCTTGGTCAGTGGAGCACGTGACTCTTGATATCGGGGTTGCAAGTTCGAGCCCCACGTTGGGTGTAGAGATTACTTAAAAAAATCGTAAAAAAAAAAAAAACCCAAAACAAAACCACACAACTATTGCATAATACCAGTTATTGTCTTAGTTTCCAGATGAGGAAACCGAGCTTCAGAGAGGTCATTTGCTCAAGGCTACACACTAATGGATAGTGGAGTTTTTAAAAAATAGTTTGATTGAGATATAATTTATATACTATAAAATTCACCTGTTTTAGGTGTACAATTTAATGATTTTTCATAAATATATAGAGGTCTGCATACATTGCCACAATCCAGTTTTGGAAAATATCTGTCACCCCAGAAAGATATCGAGAGGAGCTCTAGTTCAGTGGGGAAGTCAAATATTTAAACGAATTACTACATGGTGTGCTAAGCTCAGGAGTAGTTACTCATGTACACCATCGGAGCACAGAATGTCGGGGGAGGGAAAACTTCCTGGTCCCTAGAAACACTACTTTGCCTCTTTGGCCAGTTTAGTTGGATGAGATAAGTAGCCATTGGGACCACAGACATTCATGGACACCGGCCCAGTCCTGGTCAGGCTGCTGTGTTGACTGAAGGGCCTGGGACAGGGGCGGGCAGAGCTGCGTTGATAGGCACTCCCTACAGGGGTTCGGTATTCTAAAGCCCGTTGCAAGCTGTTCTGGTTTGCTGTGAACCTGAAATCTGACATTGGAGGGCTTCAGCAGAAATGAGACCAGGGGTCACAGAGAGCAAAGCCCCCTGAGAGAGGGTGTGAGTGGGTCCTGGATCAGAGTCCTTGCTCCACCCACCGAAGACCCTTCAGCCTGGCACCCACGGTGTTTCTGGTGCCTCTGCATCTCATCTTTGTAATGGTACAGAGACTTCCTGCCTCTCTCTTTCTTCCGTGGAAGATGCAGTTGGCTGTGATCGCTCTCATCCTGTCCCTGTGAATCTTGCAAGCACTTGGATGGTGGAGTTTGACCTGCGATGACATGTCTGAGGGGGAAATCCTGATTATGTTGAGGGTTGATGCCGTCATCTAGTGTAGCTGTCCCTCTTCTGGACCTTTCCTTGCAGTTTTATAGGTGAGGAAACAAGCTCAAAGACAAAGGGAAATCACCAACTAAAGTGCTAGACTCCATTCCAGGAGCCTTATGCCACAATGTCTCCACTGGGAGATAGGAGGGATGGTCCTTATTTTGCAGGAGAGGGAATGGTGGCTCAGAGAAGAGTCCCGGCTTCATGAACAGTTTTCCACTGCTATTTCTTTCCCTGTACCCTTTTGCCTCGAAGCAAATATGCACAGTTTAAATTGCAGGCTTTCGACGTTGTGGGTGCTTGCTAAGAGTTTAGAGCAGCTGAGTTTGATTTTCTTGCAAAGAGCACATGGAAGTGGGGAACGCACAAGATGGTGTGACATTTTAATGCCCTTTCAGTGTAAATTCTACAAAATCATCAAGGTAGCACCGAGGGCTTGGCTTTAAAATAGAATACACACTGAATTATCCGCCCTCGGAGACTGAGCCCTGTATGACCTTCCTGTCGAGCTGCTGGTCCTTGGCACATAAAACTGAAAATGACCTCTTTCATTGTCTCTCTGCTCCTTTTTAAGGTGGACAAACACGCCTAAAATCCCCTGCTCCCTTCTTTGCAGTGGCCTTTTTGGGGTGGCCTGTCCCACCCCCATCCCAGTGACTGGAAAGGGGCACTCAGGAGAAAATCAGCTGGAGGGAAAACGGAGGTGGCAGGTGGGAGGGAGCAGGTACAGCCTAGGGGACAGCTTCTGCCGCAGGTTGGCCCTGCTGGCCCGGACAGCGAGCCCCATCCCCGTGCCTGGGAAGGAGCCTCCTTCAGCGGGGACTCCGCAGGCCACTGCAGGGAGTCTATGAAGGACAAGTTCAAGCGCTGGGAATAGCCCACTCTTGTTCAGCCGCAGAACTGGGTCTGCCTTCTGTTCGCTGGTTTTATTTCCAAGCATGCTGTACAGCAGTGGGAGAAACCAGTTGTTTCTTTTAACCCCCTATAATGTCTGTCAAAAAACCTATCACCTTCTGTCCTCCTTGTGAGCCAAAGGAGCAGCTTCTTTGGGTGGGCTTGTTTCCCATTTTCGGGGTTGGGATGATGTTTCCCTTGCGTTTTCCCTCCTCTAGG
Organism: Eumetopias jubatus; assembly: GCF_037043125.1. Classification (NCBI taxonomy): domain Eukaryota; kingdom Metazoa; phylum Chordata; class Mammalia; order Carnivora; family Otariidae; genus Eumetopias; species Eumetopias jubatus. Next base: position 96,785,016 of record NW_028274818.1, read on the forward strand.
GCTCTGGAAGTGACTCCTCTGGTTTTAGTTCTCCTGTTGGTTTTGGGGTGTGCCAGCTCCAACTTCAACTTCAGACCAAGGTCAGCTCTGCTGTCGCCTGAGAATGGTATTGTCTCTCCTCCCCTCTGCCGGAGGACAGCCCAGCAGATACATGGTGGCAAATACATGCCGTTCTCATTCTGTTTTGCTGCCCCTGTTCCACTGCCTGTTGCTTTCCTGGGACCCGTAGCTCCCCCTGAGACCCCCTAGTTCATCCTGGGACCCTGTAGTTCATTCTGGGACCCTATAGTTCATCATGGGACCCCATAGCTCCCCCTGAGACCCCCTAGTTCATCCTGAGACCCCGTAGTTCACCCTGGGACCTCGTAGTTCACCCTGGGACGCCATAATTCACCCTGGGACCCCATAGGTCACCCTGGGACCCATAGTTCATCCTGGGACCCGTAGTTCACCCTGGAACCCTGCAGTTCACCCTGGGACCCCGCAGTTTACCCGGGACCCGTAGCTCCCCCTGGGACCCCGTAGTTCATCCTGGGACCCGTAGCTCCCCCTGGGGCCTGTAATTCATCCTGGGACCCGTAGTTCACCCTGGGACCCTGCAGTTCACCCTGGGACCCCGCAGTTTGCCTGGGACCCGTAGCTCCCCCTGGGACCCCATAGTTCATCCTGGGACCCGTAGCTCCCCCTGGGGCCCGTAGTTCATCCTGGGACCCGTAGCTCCCCCTGGGCAGCAGACCTTTACGATCTGGCTCCTCCAAACCAGGCATCCACATGGTAGAGCTGAGGTTCTTAAGGGAGGGCACCCCAGCATTATTAGGGCCTGGGGAGCAGTTCCTAACACGTGGGCCAGGCCGCAAACAAGGAGCCAACCAACAAAAATCCTTTCACGATCCTTCCGTTGTGTGCCCTGGTGGTGAGGCATTATTGTCCAGAGAGACCTGGTTGGCTTTTTGGTGGGTGGGCACTAAAGTTTCCCTCCTGTGGCAGGCTGGGCAGGGCTGGGCAGAGAGAGAGTTCGTGGGGGTGGCCTTCGCCGGGGCTGCGTGTGTCGTGGCGGCCACCAACGTGCCGTGAGCTGTGTTTCCAGCGTTTATGACCTTCTGACTTGAAGGTCGTAGAAATGCCTCTTTGCTAGAACTTTGGTCTTCACTTGCTTCTGCATGGGCATCCGGTGGGAGTTACAGAGACCCTGTCCCAGAGGTGGCAGCCAGATGCCATTTTAACCCGAGACCAACTTTCGTTTTTTGAGCCCAGCACGTGCCCGGCACCCCTGCATCTTCTGTGCTTTTAGGAGAAAGGCAGAGTTTACGGATGAGAAGGCACAGGCGAAGGAGGTGAACTAAAACCCATCCTGTTCCCGAGGGCGCACTGTCTAGCAAGGGGAAGACACTGGGCGCCCAAAAAGGTGCAAAGTGTGAGTGCTCATGAAGGGGAGGCTGGAGGGAGCTTCCTGCATTGCAGTTCTGTCTCGCTGATATAAAACCATATACCACGGAAGCATGAAAAATCGCTGTTTTATTTCAGTACTTGATAATAATGAATCTCTCTAATGGAACTATTCTTCCTTTTTTTTTTTTTTTAATCATACAATAAGAACTCTATTACCCAAAGTGTTTCCAGTTCTACTGAAGCTGTCAGGAATCGCAGTGCTAAATTCAGTCCCTGACTGTAATAATCAAATCACTCCCTGGTGTCTGATGGCAACTCTTTCTCTGCCCCTTTTCATCCCCTTTCCCCACTTTTCATTTTTATTTTTAATTGTTCTCCCCCCCTTTTTTTAATGGGTTTAGTTTTATGGGGATATTAAGTCTTTGGGAAGAATGTACGGGTAGAAATCTTAAATAAATAAGATTTACTGGACAGTTCAGTACGCTACGCCCTCATGTTCCTTCCTCTATTCATTTTCCCCTTAGATATTTTGCTCCAGGTTACATAATTCTTCTCACATTCAGAAAATAAACTCTTCGTCTTGCTTAGCCTCACTGCAGCCCTGAGCGGGAGGCGTGGAGCTGATTCGGGTCAGATTCTGCCTGGTCGGGCAGGCACAGGTTAATGGTGGGTCTGAATTCAGTGTTGCCCCAGAAAACACAGCTCCTGGAGAGACGCCTTTGCCTTCAGTTAGTTGGCACTACCTCTCTTGTCAACCATCATAAGTAATGTTCTGATGAGCTACTGTAGGAGAAATCTTTGCCTGTATTTGTGATGGTTTTTTTTAAAAATCCAGACTTGTACCAGCAAAAACACTGGGTCAGTGTGTAAATGTTGAGGGCTCTTATTACATTTTGTCAGATTGTTTCCCTGAATGTCGCCAATAACTACCGCCACCAACCGTGTTTGAGAATTCCCATTTTACTGCGCGTTCAAAACATTGTGTTTACAATTTTACAGTTGTTGCCAATTTGGTAGTTTTAAATAACAGGGTATTTTTGCTTTACTTTGATTACTAGTGGGATTGAATTTTTTTTTCTATGCAGTTAATCCAAGTGTTTTCCTGCATTCTTTGATCCGTGTACTGTTTTGGCGAGAAGGTAGCTCTTGCCTGTTCCAGGATTTTGTTTCTCAAACTGACTCTATTGAATATTCAGCCATGACGATTTTTCCCATTCACATAGGACTTTCTCTTATACGTGTGTAGTTTCCTGTTCTGTGGCCTGCATGCATGTATGTGTGTGGGCATATATCTGCATGCACGTGAGTGTGTCTGTATTGTATGTTCGCACATGTGTGTGTCTTCAGGAATTTTAATGGAAATGTGGGTCGGGGTACCACATGTTACACCTCTGCTCCCCATGTTGACTCAGAAGTTCAGTTGACTCTTGAGTGACGGGCACTAGACTCAATTATGGATGACCATGTGGTTACTGCTAGAGAGCCAATTTTTCATGCTCTGTGCTGATGGTCAGATCTTAGTGACTGAAGGTAATTAAGAAATAGAGTGAGAGCTTATTTAATGCATGCAAATTTGAGAAAAGGGCATGCATTGGACGCAGAATTCGGATGGGGAAATCCAGGTGGGGCATTTTCCAGTTTTAGTTGTGTGGTCTCTGCATCCAGCTGCGCCTGGACCGGCAGCATCTGCATCTCTGTCCCCTGTGACTTTTCACCTGCAGAATAGAACAGAGTCAGTCAATTTAGCCAAACTCCCCCTACCGAGCAAAATCACATGGTGGACACGATGCCTATTACAGACTGAATATTTTTATCCCACTCAACCCCCACAAATTCATATGTTGAAGCCCCAGCCCGCCCCCCCCCCCGCCCCCTGCAGTGTGATAGTATTTCAGGATGTGATTAGGTCCAGATGAGGTCATGAAGGCAGGCTCCCCATGATGGGTTTAGTGCCCTTAAAAGAAGAGGAAGAGACTCCGGAGCTTTCTCTTTTGGCCATGTGAGGACACAGCAAGAAGGTAGCAGCCCACCAGCCAGGGAGTGGGTCCTCACTGGGAACCGAATCTTCTGGCACCTTGGTTTTGGACTTCCAACCTTCAGAACTGTGAGAAATAAATATCTGTTGTTTGAGCCCCCAGGCATGGCATTTTGTTACAACAGCTCGAGCGGACTAAGATGGTGCGTTGGAGCTATTGTGTTGTGGGGGCAAATCCACTAATGTCCCTAAGAAGGACTTAATTACCATGCCGCCCCTATTCTTCCAAATGTCTCCTTCTGCTTTTTTGAAGGACACTTATGTTTATCTAGACCCTGTGTACTAAAGCAAAATGATGTTTTTTTGTGGAAACATCTTCCTCGAACCTGCTATTTTCTCCACGGCCAGGGTAGAGATTCCCACCCAGTCCCCCACTCCCGGGGAACAGAAACCGATAAATCACAACAGAGGGGAAATCGTTGCTTCCAGGCACGCTGGTTTGGACCCGAAGATACCTGTTACCTCTCACTTTCTTCCCCCAGACCTTCCTTAACCGTGACCTGTGAACCTTTTTATGGCTTTCTGGCCAATTCACTTCTTTGGCAGAACTTAGCACCTTTAGTTTTGATTTTTTTTTTTTTTTTCAGTTTCCCATATTTTGCTCTTGGAAGAGCACTGGTAGCCATAGAAACAGTGATGTCAGGGCCAAGGAGAGAGCTTTATTGGCCTGGGCAAGTGCTTTATAGAGTTGTTCTCTCTCTTTTTTAAAAGACTTTATTTGTTTATTTGACAGAGAGCGAGAGCAGGAATACAAGCAGAAGGAATGGGAGAGGGAGAAGCAGGCTTTCCCCTGAGCAGGGAGCCCGATGCGGGGCTTGATCCCAGGACCTGAGCCAAAGGCAGATGCTTAATGACTGAGCCACCCAGGCGCCCCTAGATAGAGTTGTTTTCTATAGTAATGTTTGGGGCTGGTGTTAGTCATACTAGGAGCAGCAGGTTGCCCGGTCCCAGACTTGCTGCCACCCCAAGGCTCCTAAGTTCTGTCACTCCCTGCGAGGCTTTCCTACCCTGAGAATCTGGCTGTACCACATTCTGTCTCCTGACATTTGGCCACGTCCTATAGTGGAGTGGACTCAGCCTTAGGGGGAGGCCGGAGGTGGGACAGGCCCACAGCGTCAGCAGTGGGGAAGCAGATACCCCCAAAAGGCATTTACTGTCACCTCTCTGAGTCCCTTCTGGTGTTCTCACTGTTTGCTCCTAACTTTTTGTCACATTCACACATTGCTTAAAACATGCGGAAAAGGTGCCTCTTTCAGAGAAAGAGCTTGGGAGCAAACGCTCAGCTACACTGGCCCTTGCTTTATTCTGGGATCGGAGGCACATCTGGCCCAACTCGGTGCCCAGTGCCCACCAGAAAGAGGATATCCCCGGCCCCAGGTCTTGTCAGACCTCAGGAGCAAGAAGACAGGTGAGGGAAAGAAAGTGACGGGAAGGTTAAAGCTTCTTGCCCCGTGCTTCCTGGGGGTGTGCATGCCGATCCGGCTCCATCTCCTGAGGGTTCTCCTTCCACCTGAGGGTCAAGGCACCCTCCCCTTGGGATGTGCTCTATGACGGAGAATACTGACCCCTCCGAAGGTGCCCACGTCTAACCCCCTGAGCCTGTGAATATATTCCACATCGTAAGGGGGAGTTAAGATTGCAGATGGAATGAATGTTGCTAGTCATTCCAAGATGAGGAAATTCTCCTGGATTATCCAGGTGGGCCCAACATAAAGCATCCTTAGAAGTGAAAGAGGGAGGCAGGAGAATCAGGATCCATGGGGCGCAGGAGAAAGACTCGACCAGCTTCGCTGTTGCGGGCTTTGAAGGTAGAAGATCAATTCCTGGAGGCAAGGAATACGTGCAGGCAGCCTCCAGCAGTGGGGCAAGTCAGGGAAACAGACTCTCCCCCAGAGTCTCCCGAAGGAGCTCCGCGCTGACCACGCCTTGGCTCTTAGCTCAGGGAGACCCATTTCAGATTCGTGACCTCTAGGCCTGTAAGACAGTAAATTTTTCTTTTTCCTGTTCTTTTAAGGCACTAAACTTGTAGCAGTTTGTTTCAGCAGCTGTAGGAAATGGATGCACAGGCCTTCTCAGAAGATTTGGCCTCCCACTAACAGACTTCAGCCCCTTACACCGTGTCCCCCATGGACTGTATCTCCTTGGGGTTCATGAACTCCAGGACAGGAGCCCTTGCCTGGGAAGTGAGAGTCCCACCGACTGCAGGTGCACGTTGGGGGTGTGCCTGGAAAGGGCTGTCCAGGGCACCAGGTGTGGGTCTCCCTGGAAGAAGAGGCTGGGATGGAGTGTGTGAGGCTCATCAGGGAGCGGGGAGGGCATAGCGGCTGTGAAACGTAAGGGGCCAGGAGCAGGACTGCACAGGGGAGACCCCCACCGTGATGTGAGGATCTGATAAAGCCTTGGCCCGACCAAGGGGCGGTTCTGTTGTATGGACCGCAACTAAGGAGGCCCGCGTGGGGTAGAAGCGGCCAGGCCCAAGCACCGCCGGCTGGGGCTGCCCAGGGAGGGTGGCCATGGCCCCGGAGCCCAGGCGGGTCCTGAAGGTGCAAGCCGTACCTGCAGGTTCCGTCCTGGAGGGAGGTCCCAGCGGTGCCGGGCAGCCTCTCAGAGTCCCCTCCTTCCCTGCCAGGTTCCCCTTTCTCATCACTCTTGCTTTTCTGGGATTCTGAACACCCCAGTAAAGTATTAGCCCTTAAGCTTTTTTTTTTTTAAACAGCTTTACTACAGTATAATTAATTATTCCGTAAAATTTACAGCACTGCGCAACCATCACCAAAATCCAATTTTAGAATATTTCCATTACCCCAAAACACCCCTCGGGCCATTGGCTGTCATTCCCTCTTGCACTTCTAGCTCCGGGCAATCACTAATCTGTTTTGTGCTTCTCTCGATTCTCTCTCGATTCACCTTTCCTGGCCCATAAGCTTGGGCCTCTGGCTTTGTTGTATGGGGAACCCAAGGAAAGCAAATGATCCGGAAAATTCCTTGGTCTTAAAGCATGGCCACTAGGCCTCTTCTGACTCAGAGTGACCATCCTGGGCAACTTGCTACAGTGGAGCAAGGATGATGTGTTAACAGATTTTAGTTATTTTTAATTAGGACACGAGCTGCATTAACAATTATCATAACGAGGCATGATAGAACACGCCCTAGTGCTAGAAAGATTTCTGCCCAAATAGCCCCCTTGTCTCATTTGCCTTCGGAGTGGAAATTCCTCGTCGGATCACAGGCTCCATGAAATGAGGGAGGGCCCCGAGGGTGGGGCTTTCTCTGGGGGCCCTTGGCAGTCTTGTTTGTATTTTTTGTCTTCCTAGGCAGAAACTCCCCTCCAGGATTTTCTCCCCACATGGGTGGGTGGGAAAGGTGTTTTGTGCTGGAACTGTGTACAGGTTAATATGTTTCCCCTCTTGAGCAACGTATGTTCATTTTAAGTAAGGTCTTCAACATCTTGACCCTGAAGCATGAGCAAAGAAGGGCTAGAAGCTATTTTGGAGTGGCTGTGGTGGGGGACGGAGCGCTCCTCAGTCAATGCCCCCAAGGCCTTCCCTCCTCACTTCCAAACTGGGTAGGTTCAGCCCCTCGGGGGGTGTTTAAGACAATGCAAATGGTTCTGTGGCATAAAACAGTCCGGTGTCTGGAACCCATAAAACAGGTTATTTGCCAAGCATCTATTATGAATCGGGTCTTAAATTATCTATAAAGCAATTTATTGTGCCTTTAATGCGGACCGGGAAGTGCCAAATGCTTGCTATCATTCTCTTCCGTACTCCTCATGCAGCACTCCTGTCTTTCCATGTTAGAGATGTGGGAACTGGCCCAGCTAATGGGGGGCAGAGTGTTAATTCAAACTCAGGCCCGACCCCCTTTGCCGGCTGTCATGTCCTCAGCCAGCAACTCAGATGAAGAAGCCAGTGTTCAAGGGGCTCACGTTTTAGAAGCATGGGACAGAAATATGAGCAAGCACATCCAATTCAGTTTTGTAATAATAGCTACCATTTGTTGAACATTTGTGATGTGGTTTTTTCGCGTCTTGGGTCTGTTATCTCGTCTAATTCTTTTTTTTTTTTTAAGGTTTTATTTATTTATTTGAGAGACAGAATGAGACAGAGAGAGCATGAGAGAGTGGAGGGACAGAGGGAGAAGCAGACGCCCCGCCGAGCAGGGAGCCCGATGCGGGACTCGATCCCGGGACTCCAGGATCATGACCTGAGCCGAAGGCAGTCGCTTAACCAACTGAGCCACCCAGGCGCCCTATCTCGTCTAATTCTTGAGAAGATCTGTTGAGTCCTTTCTATCCATCTAATAGTTTTTGTTTTTTAAATATTTATTTATTTATTTTTAGAGAGAAAGAGAGTGAGCACGAGAGGGAGGGGCAGAGGGAGAGGGCGAGAGAATCCCAAGCGGACTCCATTCTGAGCACAGAGCTGGACACGGGGCTTGATCTCACGACCCTGAGGTCATGACCTGAGCCAAAACCAAGAGTCAGACGCTTAAGTGACTATGCCACCTAGGCACCCCCATCCATATCGTTTTATTGATGGGCGTGCTGAGGTTCAGCGGATTAAGACAACATGCCCAAAGCCAGGAGACAGGAGACCTACTACTCCACATGGTCTCTCATAGGCAGTGATGTAGGAGAAATGGAGCTCTGTAGGGTACAGATGACAAGCTACTAGAGAGAGGCAGGTGGATGTGTTTCAGCGGAGCCACAAGATGAGTAGATGTTTGTTCACCAGGCAAACAGGGAAGGGGATGGAAAGGAAGGGCATTTCACGCAGAACGAAGAGCTTCGCAAAAGTGAGGGTGTACAGAACACTGCCCTGATTTGAGAAACTGTACAAGGCTCCCCCTGTCTGGAGCATGGATTTGAGGAACGTAGCTTCCCGTGATGGTATCATGGATAGGGCAGGAAAAGCGGGGCAAAGACTTGAGGTCTGGAGGGGTGGGAAGGGACAGGTCAGGGACAGCCTTGAGGGTTAGGCTACAGGGAGCCTGAGTTAATTTTGTTGGCAATGGAGAGCCTTGGGGAAGATTTAATTAGAGGCGTAACAATTAAATTTTCATTTTGGAATGATTACTCTGACAGCTCAAAATATCTTAACACAAAATAATTTATTCTTCACATGTAGCAAGATTCCCAAGGGACGTAATACCTACAACAGAAGTCTTATCGGGGTGGGGATGGGGGAGAACAGGAAAAATGGAACTGACAACATGTACCGAGAGCCTTCTAAGAGAACCCTTACCAGCAGGCCAGGAGGTTTGGATGGTGGGACTGAAAGAGGGAGAGGGAAGGGGTGGGGTAGTTTGAGCAAACTTCTATACCTCTGAATGTCCTTTTTAGTAGGATAAAGGGGGATAGCATGGTGAGCGGGCTGGGAAGGGTCCCCCGTGGTAGATAGGATGCCTAGGGGAGGGAAAGCATCTTCAGCAATGGAAGCCTCAGGACATTGCTGGAACACCTTCTTTGGACTGTGTTTTTAAATTTTCTTGCTTGGAATTTTTTTTTTTCTTGTTAAGTATCTCAGGCACACAGAAAGGGCATAAAGCATAATTTATAGCTCAGATAACTTTTGCATAGTGCGGTGACCAGCATTTTCTTAGTTCAAGAAAGAGACTATGAGCTTTGAAACTATTATGCTAAAGGAGAGAATCCAGACGTAAATGGTTCCATTTATGTGCAATGTCCAGAATAGAGAAATGTACAAAGACAGAAGGTTGCTTAGGGCTGGGGGATGGAGGATGATAACAGAAGGGTATGGGGTTTCTTTTTGAGATAATAGAAATGTTCTAAAGTTGACTGTTATGGTAACCAGATACACACAGATCCATGAATATACTGAAAACCCCTGACAGGTAGGAAAAAGGAAGGAGGGAAGGAGGAGGAGAACAGGACCAATTTTAGAGCTCTGGGTGGTGATGCCTCCCACCCCCCAGCCGCTAGCCTCCCTTCTCACCCCGTGTATTTACTTCTTCTCTTTTTGCATTTTGTGTAAAAGGAACCAAAGGGTCTATATTGTGTCTGTCTATATTCTTTAGCTCAACGTTCTGTTTGTGGATGCATTCGCATTGGCTTTTTTAAGAGTAGTGTTTTTCCCCGTTACGAATTAATACACATACATTGAAAAAAATCCCTAGAAAATGCAGAAAAGTAGAAAGAAGGGTAAAGGTCTCCAAGTATTCCACCGCTGAGACAGAACCACCATTACTGTGAACATATTGGGGCATTTCCCTGCCAGCTCCTTTTGCTCTGCATGTTAATTTTTACAAAATTGCCAATAGGAGGTACATCCCTGTGGTTTTGACGATATCTTCCATGGATGTGCTTCAGTGATTAAGTGTTTTATTCACATTTAGTATTTGAAATATATTCCAATCTATTTAGAGCTATAATGAAAATAATGCACAATCAAATGCATTATAAATCAAATTTATCAGAAACTACAAGTATGAGAATGTGTATAGCTTGGTTGATTTGTGATTGTATAAAGTTTAAGAATAACTTTTCTCCTATAATCCCTGTTTTATTTTTTAATTTTTTATTGTTATGTTAATCACCATACATTACATCATTAGTTTTTGATGAAGTGTTCCATGATTCATTGTTTGTGCATAACACCCAGTGCTCCATGCAGAACGTGCCCTCTTTAATACCCATCACCAGGCTAACCCATCCCCCCACCCCCCTCCCCTCTAGAACCCTCAGTTTGTTTTTCAGAGTCCATCTTCTCTCATGGTTTGTCTCCCCCTCCAATTTACTCCCCTTCATTCTTCCCCTCCTGCTATCTTCTTTTCTTTTCTTTTTTTCTTAACATATATTGCATTATTTGTTTCAGAGGTACAGATCTGTGATTCAACAGTCTTGCACAATTCACAGCGCTCACCATAGCACATACCCTCCCCAATGTCTATCACCCAGCCACCCCATCCCTCCCACACCCCCACCACTCCAGCAACCCTCAGTTTGTTTCCTGAGATTAAGAATTCCTCATATCAGTGAGGTCATATGATACATGTCTTTCTCTGATTGACTTATTTCACTCAGCATAACACTCTCCAGTTCCATCCACGTCGTTGCAAATGGCAAGATCTCATTCCTTTTGATGGCTGCATAATATTCCATTGTGTATATATACCACTTCTTCTTTATCCATTCATCTTTCGATGGACATCTTGGCTCTTTCCACAGTTTGGCTATTGTGGACATTGCTGCTATAAACATTGGGGTACACGTACCCCTTCGGATCCCTACCTTTGTATCTTTGTGGTAAATACCCAGTAGTGCAATTGCTGGATCGTATGGTAGCTCTATTTTCAACTGTTTGAGGAACCTCCCTACTGTTTTCCAGAGTGGCTGCACCAGCTTGCATTCCCACCAGCAGTGTAGGAGGGTTCCCCTTTCTCCGCATCCCCGCCAACATCTGTCGTTTCCTGACTTGTTAATTTTAGCCGTTCTGACGGGTGTGAGGTGGTATCTCATTGAGGTTTTGATTTGGATTTCCCTGATGCCGAGCGATGTTGAGCACTTTTTCATGTGTCTGTTGGCCATTTGGATATCTTCTTTGGAAAAATGTCTGTTCATGTCATCTGCCCATTTCTTGATTGGATCATTTGTTCTTTGGGTGTTGAGTTTGATAAGTCCGTTATAGATTTTGGATACTAGCCCTTTATCTGATGTCATTTGCAAATATTTTCTCCCATTCTGTCGGTTGTCTTTTGGTTTTGTGGACTGTTTCTTTTGCTGTGCAAAAGCTTTTTATCTTGATGAAGTCCCAATAGTTCATTTTTGCCCTTGCTTCCCTTGCCTTTGGCGATGTTTCTAGGAAGAATTTGCTGCGGCTGAGGTCGAAGAGGTTGCTGCTCTGTGTTCTCCTTTAGGATGTTGATGGACTCCTGTCTCACGTTTAGGTCATTCAACCATTTGGAGTCTGTTTTTGTGTGTGGTGTAAGGAAATGGTCCAGTTTCATTCTGCTGCATGTGGCTGTCCAATTTTCCCAACACCATTTGTTGAAGAGACAGTCTTTTTTCCACTGGACATTCTTTCCTGCTTTGTCAAAGATGAGTTGACCATAGAGTTGAGGGTCCATTTCTGGGCTCTCTATTCTGTTCCATTCTGTTCTGTTCTATGTGTCTGTTTTTGTGCCAGTACCATACTGTCTTGATGATGACAGCTTTGTAATAGAGCTGGAAGTCCGGAAATGTGATGCCGCCAGCTTTGCTTTTCTTTTTCAACATTCCTCTGGCTATTCGGGGTCTCTTCTGGTTCCATACAAATTTTAGGATTATTTGTTCCATTTCTTTGAAAAAAGTGGATGGTATTTTGATGGGGATTGCATTGAATGTGTAGATTGCTCTAGGTAGCATTGACATCTTCACAATGTTGGTTCTTCCAATCCATGCGCATGGAACGTTTTTCCATTTCTTTGTGTCTTCCTCAATTTCTTTCATGAGTATTTTATAGTTTTCTGAGTACAGATCCTTTTCCTCTTTGGTTAGATTTATTCCTAGGTATCTTATGGTTTTGGGTGCAGTTGTAAATGGGATCAACTCCTTGATTTGTCTCTCTTCTGTCTTGTTGTTGGTGTATAGGAATGCCACTGATTTCTGTGCATTGATTTTATAGCCTGCTACTTGACTGAATTCCTGGATGAGTTCTAGCAGTTTTGGGGTGGAGTCTTTTGGGTTTTCCACATAAAGTATCATATCATCTGCAAAGAGTGAGAGTTTGACTTCCTCTTTGCCGATTTGGATGCCTTTGATTTCTTTTTGTTGTCTGATTGCTGTGGCTAGGACTTCTAATACTATGTTGAATAGCAGTGGTGAGAGTGGACATCCCTGCCGCGTTCCCGACCTTAGGGGAAAAGCTCTCAGCTTTTCCCCATCGAGAATGATATTTGCTGTAGGTTTTTCATAGATGATATTGAGGTATGTACCCTCTATCCCTATACTGTGAAGAGTTTTGATCAAGAAAGGATGCTGTACTTTGTCAAATGCTTTTTCTGCATCTATTGAGAGGATCATATGATTCTTGTTCTTTCTTTTGTTAATGTATTGTATCACGTTGATTGATTTGCGGATGTTGAACCAACTTTGCAGCCCAGGGATAAATCCCACTTGGTCATGGTGAATAATCCTTTCAATGTACTGTTGGATCCTATTGGCTAGTATTTTGGTGAGAATTTTTGCATCCATGTTCATCAAGGATATTGGTCTGTCATTCTCCTTTTTGATGGGGTCTTTGTCTGGTTTTGGGATCAAGGTAATGGTGGCCTCATAAAATGAATTTGGAAGTTTTCCTTCCATTTCTATTTTTTGGAACAGTTTTAGGAGAATAGGTATTAATTCTTCTTGAAATGTCTGATAGAATTCCCCTGGGAAGCCATCTGGCCCTAGGCTTTTGTTTGTGGGGAGATTTTTGATGACTGCTTCAATTTCCTTAGTGGTTATAGGTCTGTTCAGGTTTTCTATTTCTTCCTCATTCAATTTTGGTAGTTGATACATCTCTAGGAATGCACCCATTTCTTCCAGGTTATCTAATTTGCTGGCATAGAGTTGCTCATAATATGTTCTTATAATTGTTTGTATTTCTTTGGTGTTGGTTGTGATCTCTCCTCTTTCATTCATGATTTTGTTGATTTGGGTCATTTCTCTTTTCTTTTTGATAAGTCTGGCCAGGGGTTTATCAATCTTGTGAATTCTTTCAAAGAACCAGCTCCTAGTTTCGTTGATCTGTTCTACTGTTCTTTTGGTTTCTATTTCATTGATTTCTGCTCTGATCTTTATTATTTTTCTTCTCCTGCTGGGTTTAGGCTTTATTTGCTGTTTTTTTCTCCAGCTCCTTTAGGTGTAGGGTTAGGTTGTGTATTTGAGACCTTTCTTGTTTCTTGAGAAAGGCTTGTATTGCTTTATACTTTCCTCTCAGGACTGCCTTTGCTGTATCTCAAAGATTTTGAACAGTTGTGTTGTCATTTTCATTGGTTTCCATGAATTTTTTTAATTGTTCTTTAATTTCCTGGTTGACCCATTCATTCTTCAGTGGGATGCTCTTTAGCCTCCATGTATTTGAGTTCTTTCTGACTTTCCTCTTGTGATTGAGTTCTAGTTTCAAAGCATTGTGGTCTGAAAATATGCAGGGAATAATCCCAATCTTTTGGTACCGGTTGAGACCTGATTTGTGACCTAGGATGTGATCAATTCTGGAGAATGTTCCATGGGCACTAGAGAAGAATGTGTATTCCATTGCTTTGGGATGGAATGTTCTGAATATGTCTGTGAGGTCCATTTGGTCCAGTGTGTCATTTAAAGTCTTTATTGCCTTGTTGATCTTTTGCTTAGATGATCTGTCCATTTCAGTCAGGGGGGTGTTAAAGTCCCCCACTATTATTGTATTGTTGTCAATGTGTTTCTTCGCTTTTGTTATTAATTGTCTTATATAATTAGCTGCTCTCATGTTAGCGGCATAGATATTTACAATTGTTAGATCTTCTTGTTGGATAGACCCTTTAAGTAGGATATAGTGTCCTTCCTCATCTCTTATTACAGTCTTTGTTTTAAAATCTAGTTTGTCTGATATAAGGATTGCCACCCCAGCTTTCTTTTGGTGTCCATTAGCATGGTAAATGGTTTTCCACCCCCTCACTTCCAATCTGGGGGTGTCTTTGGGTCTAAAATGAGTCTCTTGCAGACAGCATATGGATGGGTCTTGTTTTTTAATCCAATCTGATAGCCTGTGTCTTTTGATTGGGGCATTTAGCCCATTTACATTCAGGGTAACTATTGAAAGGAATGAATTTAGTGCCATTGTATTGCCTGTAAGGTGACTGGTACTATATATTGTCTGTGTTCCTTTCTGGTCTGTGCTGCTTCTAGGCTCTCTCTTTGCTTAGAGGACCCCTTTTCAATATTTCTTGGAGGGCTGGTTTCGTGTTTGCAAATTCCTTTAGTTTTTGTTTGTCCTCGAAGCTTTTTATCTCTCCTTCAATTTTCAATGACAGCCTAGCTGGATATAGTATTCTTGGCTGCATATTTTTCTCATTTAGTGCTCTGAAGATATCATGCCAGTCCTTTCTGGCCTGCCAGGTCTCTGTGGATAGGTCTGTTGCCAATCTAATGTTTCTACCTTTATAGGTTACATATGTCTTCTCCCGAGCTGCTTCAAGATTTTCTCTTTGTCTCTGAGACTCATAAGTTTTACTATTTAGATGTCGGCGTGTTGACCTATTTTTA